>NC_047515.1:14201295-14801295 GCF_902827115.2 Pseudochaenichthys georgianus
CTGCCCCACAGGGGAGGGGGGCAGCGATAATAAAAGGGGGTAGGATACTTAACGCTAACCTGGGTTCCCCAATACGAGCCCTTAGGACAAGTCACGCAGATAAGAATAAAAGGATGGACAGGGACGCGGCCTCAAGTTCAAATGTTTACAACGTTTATTATATAAATAATCAAGTAAATATAAAACGCAAATTAAAACGTATTCAGCTTTCCCAGTCGACACACCTAAGTCCCACGATTGAAGGCTGGCTATGACAAGGAGAGAATAACTAGAATAATTACAATATCACATATAGTGATAGTTAAATAGTTAAAAAGTGATTCTTCTGGCCAACTGTTGAGGGTTTCCCCAAAACCACAATATCATCACGTGTAGCTGTATTCGATCGACAATCACTGCAAATCACCCATATCTGCATGCAAAAAGTGCCCAGCAAACCACATGCTCCACTCCACAGTATGGCCAGGATTGTCACTGAAGAAGTATAAGCACAGAGACAGTATTAGACCTTGTGGGACAGGGTGGGTCGTTACAAGGAGGGTGCTGTAGCTTTAAAGATTTAAATCACTAGTTTGTACACAATACAACAAACTAGTCAATAAGCAAAATAGAAGGTAGGCAAAACGGTAGCAAACTAATCCTAAATAAATGGAGAAAGGAGATTAGAAATTGTATAAAGACTTATATGAATGTCCTTCAATGGACATACAATTAATCTCCTACCTCTGATGCAAACGCATTCACTCAATTATCACCTCACTGGACCTCCGCAACGGTGATTCTCTACACAGTCTCTGCTGGGGCTGTCAAGAAGCCTGGCGTTTACAGGCCACATGTTAACAATTTAGTGGTACACTGAATGTTACAAGTCCTAACAGCAGCTTCACATACCTCGTATAGGGGGAATACACGCCTATCAGCCAGACAACGATAACTGGAACAAGAACACTCGTAATAGTCACAGCTGATTTGGGCGAGGAGTGAGTGGGCATTTAAAGTGTGGCGGGAGATGCTGAACTACGTACAGCTGCGCGTTTTCCTTATATGGAAGGGCCAGCTGACTAAAGAAGGGGGGGTGTGTCTTAAAGGGCCAGTGGCGGCCAAGCCACGTGAAGAAATGATCTGACAGCTAATCCAGAAAACAGTAACGCCGGCTACATTAAAAAATCCCTTTTTTGTGTATTTAAATCTAAATGAAAGCATCCTTCTGTGCTGTATTGCTGTCATGAGCCTCGGAGATCTTGCACATGACATTAATCATTAAAGTGGACCTATTATGCAATATTGGAAAAATATATTGTAGGGCCATACCTGTAAAAACATGTCTGTGAAGTTGTTTGCTTAAAATACCAAACAGATCACCTATTGTAGCCATACCTCATACTCAGTGGCGGCGCCAGAGTATTTTTGTTGGGTAATCTATGGTAGGGCTAACCCATACAGTGGTGGGGCTCAAGTCAGTATTTGTAATATAATTACACACACGCTACAGTATTGACAGTATTGACAGTGAAAACGCACGCGTGAGGCTTTTATTAGTCTCCTTTTATCAGCTAAATTACATCGAGAGCAACAGGTGTGAGTTAAACATACAATAGCCTATTCTGCTAATTCCACGTTGTTACCAGTAGCGTGGCGTTGGGAAAAAATTAGGGGAAGCCAATAATACGTCCTTTATTTTGGGTCTGGGGTGTGGTGGTCAATGTAATAACCTAACCAGATGAGTGATTACAGCACCCGGTATCATTTTACACACATTTGTATCATACAGATGCAGGACTGTTAGCCTGTTATCTAACCGACAGGTCCGCACGCACTCTCCAGCCGAACCTCTAATAAGCATTCATTCACAAACTAAATCAGGAGACCTTTAACATTTTACGTCCAATCCGCTCCTTTTTTCCTCGCTCTACACAGCTCCAGTTTGGTCATTGGCCTGTCATCAGATTGTATTTGTTGTTGCTGCTGTAGCGGAGGAAGTTTAGTACAATTTTTTGATTAAATACTCCAAATCTCCACCCTCCATAATTGCACTTGTTTCAGTTGCTTGCTACTTTCTAACAGCGGTGAGAGTGGTGCAGTGACGCTATCTATCTTCTATCGATTAGATTTATGATTCGAAAATTATAAAAGTAGGGTAGACATGTGGATATTATCCGACTGAACACAACGTGCATTTATCTAACTGACCTTATTTATTTCGAGCTATTTTCCAAAATCCTATGGAGAAATCTCATTGCTTTTTTGTAGAGGGAAACCATGGATGTATAATAAGAACTGGATACAGCGTGGGAGGCGCATGATGATAAAATGGCCCAACTTTTGAGAGAGCGAAACGTCACAGATTACCCGGCATGCCTGAGAAGTACCCGTATGTGTGCTCATAGCGCATGCGCAACTTTAACCAAAATGCTCGTTCACATCAAGCACGTCAATTTGCGTACACGTAACAGCACCGCACGTTCATGACAGCATGGTAATGATTTGTTATTATGATGGATTTGATATTAACGAGGCGGCAGTTAGCAGCTAGCGGGTAGCTAGTAATTATGCTAATGTCCACATCAATCGTTATGTACTTATATTACGATGTAACAGGATCTAGTGATATCCAAGCAACAGAGCTTAATTTAGCATGAAATAATGATTGCACTGTATATATATATATATATATACATATACAGTGTATATGGGTCCTTTCTTATTGTGCATCCATGGGTAAAGATAAACGCAACTCACATTGGTTTCTCAAACAGCATCTCTCTAAACTACGTGTATTCACTGAATTTCACTCTCTGCCTTTAACGGCTCGTTGTAGCTCCAATAGCTCCAGCCCCCACCCTTCCTGTGAGCACAGTGTGCTCTGATTGGTCGGGAAACGTAACATGAACGTGCCGGGTGGCGTGGTCCCGTGGGTTAGATGCGCGTTCATAATGCAGAGGGAAATAACTCTCAGAATAACGTTATTAGTACATTATTACAACTTGAGGAACAAATGTTTTTAATAAGGGCTATACAAGTGTTCATACTAGGTAGTTTATTTAGTTTAAAAAAAATTATCCAACGATTTAGAAACCACTCTTTCCCCATGTAAGTCAATGGGAAAAAGTGTTTCCGGGCCTGGCAACCAAATGGAAGTGTAGTACCGCCGTTTGGCCAGCACGAATATTTTCATCTGAGTCCGGCGCACTTCCTGGGGGCTTGAGGGAAACCGAGCGCAGCTTACTCCCGGGTTTTAGGACGCGTCACTGCAACACCAAGTTGATGCGATTTGATAGGATTGTGAGGCAAGGGCATGGATGTATAAGAACTGGATACAGCGTGGGAGGCGGGGCCTCATTCATTCCTATGAGAGTTGATGATAAAATGGCCCAACTTTTGAGAGAGTGAAACGTCACAGATTACCCGGCATGGCTGAGAAGTACCCGTATGTACACTCATAGAGCATGCGCAACTTTAACCAAAATGCTCGTTCACATCAAGCACGTCAATTTGCGTTCACGTAACAGCACTGTGCGTTCATGACAGCATGGTAATGGATTGTTATTATGATGGATTTGATATTAACAAGGCGGCAGTTAGCAGCTAGCGGCTAGCTAGTAATGATGCTAATGTACACATCAATCGTTATGTACTTATATTACGTTGTAACAGGATCTAGTGATATCCAACAGAGCTTCATTTAGCATGAAATAATTATTGCACTGTGTGTGTATATATACAGTGCAATAAGCTTCTTAGTGCAAAAGCTACAGGGACGTTAATCTACGTCGGTAATATTAACTTTATTTAATACAACATTTACGGTACAAGATTTACATCATACAGCCCATGTAGTATAATATTTTACAAATTATGAATTACAGCAAACATGTGCAATATATCCATTATTACAGCTCCGTGGGATGACAGTAAGGCGATATGGGTGCGTTGTTATTGTGCATCCATGGGTAAAGATAAACGCATGTAGTGCTGAACACGTAACATGAACGTGCCGGGCAGCGCGGTCCCGTGGGTTAGATGCGCGTTCATAATGCCGAGGGAAATAACCATAGACTATTACGTAATATCGGCAGCAAATCTGTATCCGCTCGTTGTACCCCCGTTTATAAAAGATTTGGGTACGAAGGAACAGAGAAAGGGTTTTATTGTCTGACGCTGCGTGAGTGCTGCGACACATATTTATGTATAAAAGACATCAAAAAGTGCATTTTGCATGATAGGTCCCCTTTAAGTAATGAAAGCTTTAGCGCAAGTTCAATAAGGAAGACCTAACACGAGTCACTTACACGTCACACTATTGCTCCCTTCCCCCTCATTAAATACGAGGGCGTCACCCCTCAGCAGCCAATTGCTGCACAGGCTAAATTCCTTAAATACCTGCTCTTCCTCCCTGTCAGTTGTCATTTCAGGTGACTACACGCCGTGGTAGTACTCCAATACTCCTCCTCATGAGAAAAACCGTAAGAAACAATTAGCTCAAGATGTCCAACTCGGACAATTCGGAACACGCACCTTCTCTGGAAGTCTCCGATCCCGGTTCGGCTCCCCACAGCGGCTTACCAACAGAGGCAGATTTCCTCATTGCCCGGCTCCTGCAGCAGGGCATTCCCACAGTCCCAGGCCTCACTCTCTCTCAACTCCGAGAGCTCTCGGACCAGGTCTCCAGCGTAGCTCCCCAGTCCGGGGCAGCAGCTCCAGTCAGCTCCCCAGAGAGCAGGGCGAGGACGCGGCCGCGGAGGTAAAAAAGGGCAGGAAGTCGAGCCCTCCAGGATCCCGTCCACCTCCAAAATCCACCCCTTCCCAGGCTCGCCAGTCCGGGAGTGTCACTTATGGCGCATTTCCACTGCAGCGGGTAGCCCCGTTTAAGCGTCCTTCCCCACTGAGATGATAGTGAACTGTTCATGAACTTGTCATGAAAAGTTCATGAAATATCAGTGAACCATATTCATGAACAGCTCATGAACAGCTCATAAACAGCTCATAACAAAGTTGATGAACTGTTCATGAAAGTGTCATGAACATTAAATGGCACTAGGGCAGTTCATGAACTACTCATGAAACTCCTGTGCTGGAATGGTTCATGAACAATTCATGGAATATGGTTTTAGGCAGGTTCATGAACAATTCATGAAATGGAGTTTTCAGTGAGTGTGTAGGGATATTCAGTTTTCAACCAAGAACATTTCAAGAATTGTTCATGAACATATCAAGAACTGTTCATAACAACTTCATGAACCATTCATGAACAGTTCATACCCAGTCACTGAATATAATTCAATGGCTGGCTATGAACTGTTCATGAACTGTTCATGTAAATGAACTGTTCATGAACCATTGACTGTGGGTCAATTGGCAACCATAGAAAACAACAATTATGTCAATCACAATGGAACTTTACTCAAGGTGGAGCACTACAATTAATCCTATCACTATTTGAAGCAGTTCTTGACACTCAGCTGCACAAAAAATGTTGTTACGGGTCCCAAAAGCTTGGGTACCACAGCAACAATAAATTATTTCTGTAGAAAACAGAAAAGTGCAGCAGCAATAATTATACACAGGATCCGGTTGATCGTCTGGAATGCTTCTTATTCAAAATTCAAAGTACACAGTTACATTCAAATAGCTGAACTTTACAAACATCACATTTCTCCATTTAAGTTATCTGTCTGTCACAGTCAATTACTGTATCTCAAGGAGAAATTCAACATAGTCAATATAAATTATTACATTACATTGCATTTAGCTGACGCTTTTATCCAAAGCGACTTACAATAAGTGCGTTCGACCAACAAAATACAAACTTGAAGAAAACAGAATCATATAAGTACATCAGGTTTCATAGAGCAAAAACATTTCAAGTGCTACTCAACTGGCTTTAGGTAAGCCAGTCCTTTATTAGTATATAAGTGCTTTGTTAATAGTTCTATCGCTCGAAGTGGAGTCGAAAGAGATGAGTTTTCAGTCTGCGCCGGAAGGTGTGTAAGCTTTCTGCTGTCCTGATGTCAATGGGGAGCTCATTCCACCATTTTGGAGCCAGGATAGCAAACCCACGTGTTTTTGCTGATGGGAACTTGGGTCCCCTTCTCAGCGAGGGTGCAGCGAGCCGTTTGGTTGATGCAGAGCGGAGTGCACGTGCTGGGGTGTACAGTTTAACCATGTCCTGGATGTAGGAAGGGCCAGATCCATTCGCAGCATGGTACGCAAGTACCAGTGTCTTGAAGTGGATTCTAGCAGTTACCGGAAGCCAGTGGAGGGAGAGGAGGAGCGGCGTGGTGTGAGAACATTTAGGAAGGTTGAAGACCAGACGAGCCGCTGCATTCTGGATGAGCTGCAGAGGTCGGATGGCACTTGCAGGTAGACCAGCCAGGAGGGAGTTGCAGTAGTTTAGGCGTGAGATGATGAGAGCCTGGACCAGAAACTGCGTCGCTTTCTTGGTCAGCTGGGGACGCATCCTCCTGATGTTGTAAAGCGTGTATCTGCAGCAGCGGGTTGAAGCAGCTATGTTTGTAGTGAAGGACAGGTTGTTATCTATAAACACATAACGCTATCAAATAATACTTTCTATCAATATATCTATCTTTACCAAATATAACATATTATGGAGATCACAAAAATACACTGTCAATGTTAATAAACAAAAAACAAGGCAATGTGCCTGCAAGACTGCACTCAGGTAAACAAAACATATTACCCGTGCGCAGCAGCTAACCTGCCTGCGAGCCTTCGCTCAGGTCACATTTACCCAGGCGTGGCTGAAGCCCGCGAAAATGGCATCTATTGTTGCCGACAGTTTAGTATTTTTAAAATACCGTTACTATGTCAAACATGCTCAAAACCTTCTGACACACTCTCCTAAACATCTCCAACATCATATCTAATTCACACAAGTTAACATCGATCATTTTCATTATGTACTGACCTGTAGAAAACAGAAAAGTGGAGCAGCAATAATTATACACAGGATCCGGTTGATCGTCTGGATTGCTTCTAAGGAGGGGCGTAAGTGTCCCCCCTAAAATAACCCAGATGTCACCGCTCACCTGCCAAAGGTTCCACCTTGGCGCTACTTACTCGTACTGCTTCTCAAACAGTACAGATAAACCATAAAATGATATGAATGTCACCAAAATAAATACAGATAATGTTCAGTTTCAAATTCACTATTGTTTTGTTTTAAGATTAAAAGTTTTAAAAAAGAAAGAAATGTTCAAATAGTAGATGAATATTCAAGAGGTCTTTAAAAACATCGCACTGATCATCAAAAGTTCATAAAATGCTCATAAATATTCCAAAATATTCTGAACTTGCCACAATCATCCAACATTTATGAAATGCTCATAGTCATGAAAAGTTCATGAAATACTCATGCAAACTTTTTGGGGTTTTAATTATAATGTTGTGATTGGCTGGATCATGAAAAGTTCATAAATTGCTCATAAAAGTCTGTCATGAGCAAAACAGGAACTTTATATGAATGAACAATGTTCATAAAAATTTCATGAACTGCTCTTTAAAATGGTTCATGAGCATTTTAAGAATTTTGGTTCATGAACATGACAAGTGAACATATAATGAGTTGCAGTGGCGAGCCGTGACTTTTCTACCTAGGCCCTCTGACCCCACCCCCTCTTCCCTTGAAAAAAAAAAATGTTATTACGTCACAGCCTATAGTATACTTCTTCAGCGGAATATCAAAACAGCGGCCCAGGGTGCAATACGCAAATTAACGCGTGCGCACCCACACACACACACACACACACACACACACACACACACACACACACACACACACACACACACACACACACACACACACACACACACCACACACACACACACACACACACACACACACACACAGCAGCCTTCTACTTGCTACAAACTTAAATATGAAAAGACGACGCACACACACATCATCTCGGCTCGCGCAGCACACACACAGACAGACATAGATTGCGCAATAATGTATTGCGCACCTTGGAGGTGCAGCGCAGGCATATTGTCATTCAAGAGATGCGTAGTTCATTTGGAAAACATGTTTTTCTTTTAGCCTATTTACCTCGTTAACGTAAATAATACTCTTTACATTGACACATGCATTATTTGTGATTAAAATAATGATTGTTGGTATTGGTAATGTATTAGCGACCCCCAAAGATGTATGATTTCACTGCGTCCGTGGGAGCTCAGACCCCTCCTTATGGGAGCTCAGCTCCCATTGGCTGCCATACTCGAACCCTGACAGCGACCCTCCTCTACCACACAAACAACACCATTTATATAAACACCTATCATGACAGGGCACCCACAGCCAAGTAACAATTACAAATCAATTAAGTCGGCACGGCGGCCCACATTGAAAATCACTTTGGCTTACCTTTGATGATCAAATCACCTAAACACGAAGTCCATCCTCCTGTCCTTTTGGATGAAGAACTTGATGGCGTCGTCATGCAGTTGATCCTTTGCTTTTAAAGCAATCAGCAATTCCTTCTCAATCGAAATTAAGGCCAAGTCTGACAGTCGGACTTGCCCAGTCGTGGACCTCGAGTAGCTTTTTATGCGCTTCAGCGCAGAGAAGGACCTCTCCACAGAGGCAGTGGACACAGGTATTGTCAGGATGATGCATGAGAGGGTGTACACCTGTTTCATGCTTTCACTCAGTCCTTTTTTGAGGAGAAACTGATGAATGTCAGCTGGGCTTTTCCCCAAAATGTCAGACATGCCGTACATCACGGCGAGTTCCGTGTGCAGTCGAGGCTGGTCGAAATATCCGCCATAGCTCTCCATCAAACTGTTCAAGGCAGTAGTTGGGAAATGGTTACAGTAATGCCCGAACTGTTGCGGGTCCAGAAGGGCCAGGAATTCCAGCTTTTTGTGGTCACTGAAACGGTTGGAAATCTGGGTTAGCAGGCTGTCAATTACGCTGCAATGGAGCTCCCTGTACCGTGCACGAACGTCTCCTTGAGCTCCACGGCCGCGCGGAGGGCCAACCAAAGCCTGGGTTTCATCGTAGACGCTGTCAAAGTTCCCCTTCTCCTGTTCAATTTGTCGCTGTAGCTGATCCACTCTGGCCAGGCAGAACTGCATATCAAAACCTTTGTTCTGAAGTATTTCAAAAACAACATCCGAGTAGGAGAAGATAGCGTGGAAGGTTTTCAACCAAAAGCTGAAATCGAAGCTGGTAAGGAGGGTGATGTATCCATCAGAGCAATGAACAGTTTCGTCCATCAAACTCTGTGTGATGGTCTACGATGTGCTCGAACACCTAGTACGAGAGTAATGCTTAGTTTAGAAAAAACAACTTATAGACCTCCAGTAAACACTAAGATTAGCTTTTCATTTAATGTAATACTAGCATAGTTCTTTACCTTCATGTTTTTATGAGTGGGTAGTTTCCAACACTAAATCATTTCTTTATTATTGTTAATATTTCCATTACGTTCATTGTTATTATTATCTTACCTCTCTCAATTCCCTGGTCTTCTCTGCCACTGTGCACACCAAGCGAGAATGAAAGCTCCAGCGAGTAGGAGCTGCCCGTGGAAGCCTATGCTGGCAAATGTCATCCAGTAGCTTGGTGCGCTTTGCTGAGCGGCTGAAAAAGGTGGCCAAGCCAGAGAGGTGGGAGAAGAAGACCTTACACTCTCTTATCTTAGAAGCTCCCTTTGACAAGACGAGATTTAAGATGTGAGCATAGCAGTGAATGAAAAGGGCCTGTGGAATTGTTTCCTTAATTTTCGCTTGCACCCCATTCAATCCAGAGGCCATAACAGCTGCTCCATCGTAGCACTGCGCGACCACTTTGTCAATACAGCCACTCTCCCTCAGGAACTCCAGCCGTGTAGCTATGGCCTCTGCTCGTTTGTCCTCTGTCACATCTTCGTACTTGAAGAAACGCTCTTTTATCCCATCGTCAGTGACATATCGAAGCACATATGACATCTGCGCCACGTTGCTAATGTCTGTCGTTTCATCCAACATGACCGCGACAAAAGGTGTCTTCCTCAGCTCCTCTTTCATGCTATCCGTCATTACACTTGCGACAGCGCTGATCAGGTCATTCTGAATCCTTGAAGATGTGCCGGTAAAGACTGTTGATGTGGCGAGGTGTGTGTGCAGGTCGCTGTCATATTCTGCCACTAAATCCAGCAACTCTATGTAATTCCCCTTGTTTGATGAAGTTACACTATCATCGTGACCTCGGAACGGCAACTCCTGCTTGCCCAAGTACACCACACAATTTATGAGGCGTTTCAAAATTCCTCGGTTCCTCTTCACCTTTTCATTATGAATGATGACACCCCGGCGTTGTTGCTCATCCAGCTGGAGCTCTATCCTGGTGTCCCCAAATGTTTTAAGCCGAATAGTAGCTCTGAGGTGACCTGAAGCATTCTGATGGCGATGTGCTGATTTGGATAAACTTCCTAAATCAGAATATCCATCTTTGGCCCATGACCCACTGTCCGCTCCAAAAAGCAAGCAATCCCAGCAGTACAGCTTTTGTTCCCTGGTTGATCCGGTCATCCAGTTGTATCTGGCGTAATTGCCGATATTAAAATGCCTCTCGAACCGTTTGGTTTTTTGAACCAAAATAAGCTGTGGTGTTGGTCGCCCTTTGGTAATTAACTCCAATTTATCCGTGTAACTCATTCTTGAAAAAGACTCAGTTAGTAGTTTCGCAACGATGTCATCACTATCACTAACGTGAGCCATCGTGAATGAACGTATGCTAATTATCTAATTCCTAGCTTGACCCGTTGATATATCACATGCATAAACTTGGCAGCGCAGCGGGCGGAACCTGTCATAAAGTCCGCGATAATAAAGCCCTCCCATTAGAGGGGGATATGATTGGTCAATTGGACTGTCACTTGACATTACTCTCTCGTTGAGTTTACTATAGCGGGCCCTCTGTGAATCGCAGAGAGGGCCAGACGAGCTTTTTTCATGTAACGGTTAAGCTAACCCTTCACATTCAAACAGAAACTGAACAGGCAGATTCGAAGGATTTATTTCTTTGGAAATGTTATTTTAAATACAATTAAATCAAGTTTTTTCGGTAAAACTAATGAAAAATATAACAAAAATAATATTTAAAAATATATATTTAAAAAAAAGATATATTTTTTAAATGTTTTTAAATATTATTTTTTAGAATATCTTAGGCCCTCACAGAGGGCCTAGAGGGCCCTGACCGATCGCCACTGATGAGTTGTTCATGAATGTTTCACGAGTGCTCATGAACAGCTCATAAAGTCATGAACTCCATCTCGCAGGGGTTAACCGTCCTCAAGCGGCCAGGCCAGTTTTTGGTGGCCTTTCCATATAGCCTAGTACCGGCTAGCGGGTACTTTTTCCCTCTTTTTCCAGCCCCATAAAATCGTGGTTCTATTTATCAGACCAGGCCAGGGCTGTGACGTCAACACTCTCGACTGCTGATTGGTCAGAGAGAATCGTCACAAGATCGCGCGCGAGTTCATCCCTAGCATCGCATATATATTTAGAAGCAAGCTTGCAGCATTTTTATAAACAGCATTTTGTGAACGGAGGAGCTACAAAAATGGCTACGTTTTTTAAGAAAAGCACACCGTGGTCGACCGAGGAGGTGACGACGTCCCTTCATCTCATTGGGGATGATAAAATCCAGCGGGAGCTCGACGGAACAACGCGAAATGTAAAAGTGTTCCAGGATGTCTCTGCACAGATGTCCGAACGCGGATTTTCGAGGACTTTCCTGCAGTGTAGGGAAACACTGAAAAAGATGAAGAGTGAATATCGCATAATAAAGGACAACAACAACACGAGTGGTGCGGGTCGCAAACAATGGAAGTGGTTCGACTTGTCGGACCAAATTTACGGCCATAGACCGGCCAACGTTGGGAGGGAGGGAGGCCTGGACTCTGCAACGGCTTTACTGGAGTCCCTGCAAGGTACGCTCACTTCTAACATGAAGTCTATTTATTTTTACAGTAATTAAAATAAGCTATACCACTGTGTGGAAATGCTCTGTTACAAGTAAAGTCTTAGCTAGTAAGCAGCTAGTACAGTTGTGTGTGACATCCTATCATATACATATATTTATATTCATTATCAATAGGCTGGACATAATGTAATTCACTTTCACAATCATTGTAAACATCTAGGGCCAGAACTTTCTTTAGTTCACCTTACTGTTGTTCTGTTTATACATGTTATTCTTATATCCTTGTGTAACCTGTACCTGTCCTGTGTTTTTTTCCTTATTGCTAATTATTATCTTATTGTCACCCAGGCAAGAGGAAACGAGGAGGAGAGGATCGGGCCCAGCAGGAATGGCACCATGAACAGCACATGGCCCAGCAGGAACGGCACTTGGACTGGGCCAAAGTGTCTGCTGAGCGGAGATGGGAGTTGGATCCCTTGAGAAGGGAGGAGGCCGTCTTGAGAAGGGAGGAGGCCGTCTTGAGAAGGGAGGAGGCCGCTCAAGCAGAGACCTTCAACCTAGCCTTCCTGCGCACTCTTGGCGAGGTGCTAGGGGGACTGGGCAGCCGACATGGCTCGTCTCCTCCGTGATACTTCAAATAACCTTAATAGTTATTGTACATATTATATATTTTTTTATCTAGTTAATTTTTAAATGCAACATTTGTACTTCCTTGTTTATTTATTTTCTTTAAAATGTTCATTTTATATTTATTTTTACAATGTCATGTATATTTTGCTGGCTGCAATACAGTTTTACATTTTTTATTTGTATTGTTTAATGGCATGCCTTTTCGATACAATTTTCTTTTTGTATTTTTATACTGCCATCAATAAAGTACTTCTTCTTTATCTTATCTCTTGTGATAATGAATTGCACCCAACAGAAAAAAATCAGATTCACATAATCTTGATTTAGAGAAGATATAAACACATACATGAATTTATAAAGAAATAACAAACACCATCAGTTAGGAAAAAGCCCCTTAGTTTTAAGAGATTTAAAGCAAGAAATTGAGTTTGCTAGCTTGAGGTCCTCCTCTAAAACATTATTACATGTTTATTTTGTAATAGTATTAAGAATACATGATAAATACATAATACATGTAGAAATTGCTCAATTGTAATACCCTCGTTCTACTAGACTCAAACATATTCCTTATATATTTCAAAGACGAGAGAACACAAGAAGAAACCTATAACCCATTCAAGCAAGCTTTTAACATGTCTAGAAGATTGAGGTTATATTTTAATATATTATTTTATGTTGTGGATACTTTAGCCTCCATCCATGTTTACAATTGTCCACACTATTTTACACTTGCATTTATGAATATAGTTTTGCTGTGTTTTACACTTTAGTATTTATGTTTATAGTTAGCTTTGATATTCGCTTAATTTATTAGAAAGATTTTCTTTTCATGATCTGATATTTCCTCAAATGTTCTTATTATGGGGCAGTACTTACTGGTGCTTGAAATTCAAATATTTACTAAATATTCAATTCAGATAACATTTGTTTAAAACATTTGACAAACACATGTATATGAAAACAAAATATTTATTTATGTTCAATACAATGAATGCAATACAATGCATATTTAGGTATTCAGGTAGCGCACCAAACCCTCTCTGATGTCAGTGCCCTCCTCCTCTGCACCTTGAGCCACTGCTACCCCAGGCTCTGCTGCTGCTGGTGCATTCCACCCATCATCATAGTCAGCAGGCTTGTTTGAGACACATTGCGGCTCGCCTCGAAAGTAGACGAGAGTAGCCGATCGCAGCCGGGGGAGGTCTCATAAAGCTCGTCTGAAGTCGGACAGCTCGGAGACGGCTTCTTCATCTTCTTCTTCTTCTCTCGGTTTTTTTCGGCGGATTGCAAACAACTTTAACGTGCATACCGCCACCTCCGGAGTCGGCTTGACTCGGTTTGCATTTATAAAGAATGCACAAATGTGTTTAATCGTTAATGTCAGATATGTACTAAGTAAATACATTTGTTCCTGCTCAAGATTAGATTAAACTTTATTGTTATTGCACATATTACAGGTACTGAGAGAACGAAATGCAGTTTAGCTTCTAACCAGGTGCAACAAGCAGTGAAGTGGAAAGTAATGTACACAATCTACAGAATAACATATAGAATGAATTGAATGATGAATAAACAGTGGGGTCTGAATACAATAGATATCAGCCTGTGAGCAGTATGAACAGTGTGTATGAATATGCTAAGATATATAAAGTATGAAAACGGTAAGCAGTATAGTATAAAATATATAGATATTAATTTCATGATGATAAACATTGTGGAACAATGATGAAAAATGGGAATGGATGTGGCGACGTAAAACTGACACAAAACAACAACAAACTGTTGCCAGCCAATTGGAGAGTTTCATCAGCAGCACGTGGTAAAAACCACCAATGAGCGCTCAGCTCGAGATACCAGCGGGCCGTTTCCCATCAAGCATTTCGCTTCCGCAGCTCGTGGAGAGCAACTGCGCCAACTCGCCTCGCCTCGCTCTCAAGGCTGCGGGCGTCTTTGTCCCGCGAGATTTCAAAGTCTCATGTGGGCGAGCCTCCAGAGCAAGTCGGACAAAATGACTAACCATCATGCAACGCACGAGCAAGACGTTGATCGCAACTGCGCAGGTCTGCGCAGGTCTTGCTTGTCTCAAACAAGCCTAGTAGTTATACAAATGCCACTTTCATCACATTAGTATGCATGGAATGTGACAGGTCGCCCCGCCCCTGTTGACATTTTGACCGGAAGTCCCGCCCCCTTTGACCGGAAGTCCCGGCCCCTTTGACCAAGTCCGGAAGCCCCCCCTTTGACCTGAAGTCCCGCCCATTTTCGACCGGAAGTCCCGCCCCGTTTGACCGGATGTCCCGCCCCCACGTCCGGCGGATATCCCGCCCCACTTCCGGTTTACAAAATAAAAAAAAATTTAAATTTAAAAAATGAGAAAAATAAAATGCCGTTGTTTCAATCAATTAGTATGCATAGGATATATGTCCCGCCTCCTAACCACTTCCTGTGCCCCTAATCCTGTATACAGTATTGAATGTAACTTACAAATACTTGCAAATAACATGAAATTAATCAAAGTAAAGCATCTAAAAAACCATATTTTTAAAGTCGAGAGAGAATGGCCAAGAGACGTCTTGATATGAGTTTAATCAGCGAGACACCGGTGACAACTTACAGCCATCCGTTGGGTGCTCCAATCAAGAAACGAATGCAGTTTGTATGCCGGGTTCAGACAAGACGGGGATGAGGAACGACATATTACTCTAACTCTACCTCAAGACAAGGGGGTGGTAAAAAGAGAAGAAAAGGATCCCACGTCCATTGATAAACTAAAACACGAGGTACTTCAAAACCTCCCTACGCGTTACCGTAAGAATGCCGATTACGTTATGAGCAAATTAACCACGAGTACAGATGGATGGACACCGGCGGGGGAATTTGTAGAAAAGGGTACAGCTGTAAAAGGTTCACACATGTTAGATTTATTTAAACATTTTGTCCTACGCGTATAAAACAAATGTCCGGGAGTCTAAAGGCTGGCGGTCTTTTTAAATAGTCTGAATGAGCTCAACATTCATTTATCAGCTTTTTCAAAACCTGCACACTCGTGAACAATATCGTATAATCAGAGAGGGCGAACTAAACGAAGAGAATATTCCCCTAAAAAGAAGAAGAAGAAGAGGAAATAATAAATCTTCTCCTACGACCCCTCGCTGGGAGATGGCAGGGATCTCGGACCCCGCAGAGGAGGAAGAACCTCAGAGTGCCCCTCTTAAGAAGAAGAAAAGAATAAGGAAAGATAGAATATTAAGTCCTAGCTGGTTACATTTTACCTCCTAAAGTTGTATTATATTTTTTGTATTCCTAATAAAAAAAACAGAGCCACCAGAATTAATTTTGTCTCCAGAACTTTTTTATTTTCTACATTTTGTAACAATCTTTAAACATTTGTAGAGTCACTGAGTTTTAAAAGCTACATAGTTTGACTGCAAAAGACTCTGACTTTTCTCCAATGGGCTCTGCCTACCACTCAACATAACAACCCCCACCTTTCCTCACCAGATCATTTAAAAATGAGAACCCTTCAAGGACATTTTAGAGAGCGGCAACCATGGATCTGAGAAAAACCAAGTCTCTCCCCACGAGCTGCAGCCTGGAGAAAACGTCTGGAGGACCTCCATCCTCACCTACAATTTGGACACCAGATCTGGACAGCGCTATGGCTGGTATTGATATCACGGGGTGGCTGGATATGCATCAACCTCCATCTAATCACGACTCTCCAGAGGAATCAACAGCAGTAGGCATTGATTCGCCATGCTTCCCTTGTGCTCCCGAGGGTGATGCTACAGAACGTGCTAGGACATCGGCATTCCTGAATACGGTAAAAGCAGTTGTAGTTCATCTGTTGGATAGAGTCGTATACCTTTACAGAAAGGAAACATGTAACGGATGTCAAGTCGATCACCCCAGTCAGATGCAGCACGAGTGTTTATTCCCTACCGGTGAATACTATCTGGATCGAAACTATGATGCAGTGGTAAAGAGACTATGGACCGTTCATTTCATTCCAGCCATTCGGGACGCTCTGCACCAGAACCACCTTCATGTGTCGGAGAGGAGAGTCTTTGGAGCTACCGAGGCGATTCTGCACAACCTCAGAAACCCAGACTCTTTGAGGCTAAAATCGAGAAGCTATACGAACAGCTTGTAGAGAACGACGACCCAACTGAAGATTACAAGAGCAGCTTGGGCCTTCTGGCAGCATAGGAAGAGTTTTTATTTATTTTTGAACTTTTTCGTTAAAGATGTTTTATTTTAATTTTACTTGATATAGTGGTGTCCTTACCTTTATTATTTCTCTGCTTTGGAGAAAATGTTGTATATACATATCAGTAAAAGCATTGTAAGAAAAAACTGTGTACTCATTACCTATCGGGCCTGTAACAGTGAAAATGTCTGAGAAACGTGGTTACTGCATAGGGTTGTATTACACTCCATCTAATCCCGGGATTTAGGAGTGTGGATAAACTCCATAGAGTGTACAGTCCTCTTTTGTTCCTAAATACCTTACATGGATATGATATAGAGGAGAGCTCTTCTTCGGGGACATCCTCTCCCCTACTTGTAACATCCAGTCCATTAAGCCCATATCCATTATCCTGGTGATAATAAGGGCAGGCTACATCAGACTTGGTTTTTCTCAGATCTATGGCTAGTTTTTAACGGTCGTCCTTAGTTTTATATGATTTGCTGAGTGGGTTGGGACATATTGCGTTGAGTGGGGAGGCCTTCATCTGTAGAAAGTAATCTGTTTGAGGAGATTTCGTTAGGATTCTGACTCTTAATGGCAGTTTGTCAATTTGAGGGCTATTTCAGTGAAACAAGGCTGTTTTGAAATTGACAGATGTATGCTTAAATTCTCTGGTAAGTTACTGAAAGATACACTTTGTGTATAAAAAGCTGAAAAGTAGATAATGAAGTACTTTGCGTCAGTAGATTTGGTTAGAATCTTGACAGATTTATGCTTAATTCTCTCAAGAAGGTTACCGAAAGATACACTTTTGTATTAAAAGCTGAAAAATAGATAATGAAGTACTTTGTGTCAGTAGATTTGGTTAAGAATCTGACTCTTAATGGCAGTTTGTCATTTTGAGGGTATTTCAGTGAAACAAGGCTGTTTTGAACATTGACAGATTTATGCTTAAATTCTCTGAGAAAGTTACCGAAAGATACACTTTTCTTTTTAAAAAGCTGAAAAGTAGATAATGAAGTGTGCTTTGTGTGTACAGACACACAGAAAACACTGAAAAACACAACAAGAAGGACTGTAATACACATGTATCAGACACGCTCCCCTTGCTATAATGATGACAACAGTTTTTAGATGTAAAAAAACACTTTTTTTTATTTTTTTCACACACAAAATCAATAGTTATACTGATTGTAGCATCCCCAGGACAGTCTCCAGCTTAGAATTCCCCATATTACTGGAGATATCGTGATGGAGTTTTTTCACTTCAGTCAAAATATTCACGTGTATGCTGTTTTCAACACACAGATGCATTACATCTACAAACAGAGCATACAATGAGAGCACATGATACACTTTGATGTTTGTTTCATTTCTGAGATAATGTTACAGAATGTTTCGGAAAATGAAGATTCCAGGACCACTTTAAATGTTCGTTTACAATCGTTTCCCAATGACCGGGAATAGTACTGCCAGAACGAACGATATCCAAAATGTCTTCCAGTTTACAAACTTCGTCCATTCTTTTTACACAGGGGTCACTACTCGTTCTGTTTTCAATCGTCCCCATCACCACACTTATTAAACGGGTAATGACTACATTCTGATCAATATATACAGAGCGTTTTGCATAGTAGTTTCCCATTTTTATTTTACTTAAAGAAAAAAGTCACTGCATTGAACAAGTCCCTGGCTTCTTCTCCATCCGACTGCTGTTTGTTAGTCTTCTTCTTCTCCATCCAACTCTGTATGGATATTTCAAGTCTCTCCTTGAGGCATCTGCATTTTACAAGCTTGTGCAGAAAAGCTTCCGAAGCGCGTCCTATCCTCAGTTTATCCTCGCAAATGCCTTTTTCAATAAGACTCTGGTCAATCACTGCAACGAAGTCGGCGAGCCAAAGTCTTTTCATTAACGCTTTGTAATTGTTTCTGAGGAAGAAATCGGGCATGTCATTCCGACAATCGTGTTGCCTCTGGTCGGGGTTACTGCGTCGGCATTCTTTGCAGATTTCTTTTCTGTACCGATACATCACCATCTCCAGAATATAAAACAACTCCGCTTTCACTGTGTCCCTAAACTGAGACTTATTGACCCGAGGAGTAGCATCAGCAGCAGTAGTACTGCAAGATTCGGGTTTCCCACATGGTGGTGTTGCTGGTGGACTCTGTTCCTGGCTGCAACTCGCGGGGGGAGTCTTGGCTTTTCTCTGCTCCATGGCTAGTTTACAACGATCGTCTTAGTGAGGTCCTTCGTTTTAGATGATTTGCTGAGTGGAGGGTGGGGCTCATTGCGTTGAATGGGGGAGTCAATTATAGAATTGAGAGTTTTTAGAAAAAAAGGTCTTTAAGCGTTGTAGCTTTTTCATCTCATCTCCAGCAATAGGTCATCATTTAAGAACAAGTAATAGTTTTGTCAAGATTCTACAGAAAAAAGTCAGAAAAGTATAGAATGTCAGAAATATGGAAAAGTCATTGTGTACAAATAGTATGTTGAAAATCAAAAAAGAAAACTCAATTCAATACAATTTAATGAATATTTTACCCTGTTCTAAAGTTTTGCACCCTTAAAGAAAACCCCTTCCTTACCAAGTACTTCATATTATACCCTTTGTTAAGTGTTGCGTACATCAGGGTGTATCTCAAAGTATCTTGGTAACATAAAATAACTAAAATATGTAAGTTTATCAGAAAATAAAAAACCTTGTTTATCTGAACAAGTGTTGCATACACCAAAGTGTGTCTAAAAGTATCTTAGTAACACAAGAAAAAGAGAAGAAAGCGTTGATGTTAACAAAAACTGGATTGTTCCACTGAAATAATTAATAAATAATTTTAAAAAGTGCTCTTAAAAAGAACAAATGTATTCAGATAAAAGTATTGTGTTAGATTATTAAGTCCACGGTGATTACATTTAACCCCTAACCCATTTGTATTATATGTTTGTTTTCCTAATAAAGCCAGAGTCACCTGAAATAATTTTGCCATGGCTGTAATGAAGGACTGAGCGTTGATTCTGTTTGTTTTTTATACATCTTTGATTTCGCCAGCATCAACCCAGCTGTTGAATTTTTCGGGACAATTATGCCAAGATACAAACATTTGTTTTTTTCCCTCTCACCACACGCCTTTTTAGAATGTTCTCGACTTGAAAAGCCTTGTCATTGGCTATCTTCACTTTTTGTAACTCTTTCTCATAAAAAGTCCCCTTGATCTCTTCTCCATCATAATCTTTGAGCTTGTAAACAGGTGGCTGCCGAGGTAAGCCTTCAGACACCGTAAATAATTCGTCCGTATAACTCTGCTCATATTTTTTTTCGAATACTCCTCTCAATTTGGATATCCTTACAAGCTCCCCCTCCTTAAAGTTCATTTTGACAGCAGCTTTTTTACGAAGGCTGGAGGGGTTATATAGATTCCGAAACACTTGAGCCTCATTTTCCTTGGTTACCTGCAGTGGGTTCATTTTAATACTTCGGTGATAACTATTATTGTAACTTTCAAGTAGTTCGGGTAAGACGTCTATACAGATGTAGCACTCCAGATCAGACTCAAATGGGTGTGTCCCAGTCAAAAGCCCAGCGGATGCCAGTGGCTGGGGGTGTTGCCAAATTGCTAGAGGGCGTTGCCCAATTTCCCCATTTGTTCAATTACAGGATTTAACCATGAGATGGCGCTTCATTCACAAAATACACAATGGGTGTTGTAGTATTTTAGATCAAATAAAGTATATAGTTTGCTTTATGCAGTATATTTCCTGTAATATTGTACAGTAGATTGAAGTAAATCAACTTATACATTAAGATAAGATAAGATGGACCTTTATTAATCCCGTGGGGAAATTCAGTAGTTCAAACAGAAACAGGGTGAGAGTGAAAAACAGGACAGCACAGATTCACACAGATTAATAAAATCAAAAATAAGATGAGCGATAAAAAATAATAATAATAATGAGAAACTATGAAATAAGAAATGAATAAAACTAAAATGTAATTATCATATCATATATTATAATGTATTGTATTATTAAGTAATATCATACATTAACCCCATTATAGCAGATGCCACATTGAATGGATGAACACATGTATGCATCAATAATTACAACAGAGTATTTCTAAATACAAGTTGTAAAAATACTTATATGTATTTAATATTAACCCTTTGGAGTCGACCGTCACGCCGGCGTGATCAGATCACATGACCTGTTCAAGCCGGTGCCGCATAAAAACAACAGTCCGCACAACATTGCCGTGTGTTTCTGTCGAAAGTACTGGCTTGAAACTACTGTATATCCCAGTATTTGATTCATGCAAAAAGACCCAGTAAACACAGAGATACGGTGATATAAAGTTAATACATTTCAAAAGTATGAAATATGGAAGCACATATTTGAATATCTTCGCCATATTTGATCATTTTACGAAACGGAAAATACTGGAAACTGTAGATCCTGCTCAACAGGATGTATATGTGTATTTCTGTCGAAAGTACTGGCTCGAAACTATATGCCAGTCTTTGTTTCATGCAAAAATACCCAATAAACACGGACATACGATGATATAAAGTTAATACAGATATATTTCAGAAGTATGAATAATGGAAGCACATATTTTAATATTTTCGCCGTATTTTATAATTTTACGAAACGGAAAATACTGGAAACTGTAGATTCTGCTCAACAGGATGTATTTACCAGGAAGGGGTGAGGTAATCAGGTAAACGGAGTGATACGAAACGAGACGAAAAGAGACGAAGAGGGACGGCGGGAACCGAAGAGAGACGGCGGGAAATGGAGAGAGACGAAGATATACGAAGACAGGCTGCGGGAGACGAAGAGAGGCTGCGGGAGACTGCGATTGAAGTAAAGTGACAAATAAACATTGAAAATGTAGATATAGTTAGATATATTTAGAGTTTTGAAGACTTAACTATGATGAAGAGAACTCTGAACGTGAGTCAAGCTTTAAGCTTGTTTTTTGACATGGAGGAGGAGGAATCTGTGATGTTGCCATCTGTGTCGTAGTTGACAGAAACCACTTTGAAGCGTGGCACAGATAAAGACAGAAAAAACAGATTTTTGTACATAATGTGTATATATATATATATTTGTATTATATTTATAATAACACTTTTGCCTTATCAGAATGAAATCCCATGCTACCTCAATCAAACTTTCACATTATCATAGTCACATCCCATGTATATATTTCCAGCTTTTAAATGGTTTCGTTGTGTATGTTTGTGTTGTGAAAAATAAAATCATTTTCAAAATCTGTTTTTATGTTTTTGTTGTGATTTTGGGTCCAAAATGTTCATATAGTAGAAGATCACCTACATCCAAACGAAATAAATATAATTAATTATGATGAATACGTTAAGTCTTGTTCATTGTTTTTCACTTTTATTAAATGTTTGATATTTCCGGTGGAAATGGTGGACTATCGGACATTCAAAATGCAGCATATTTTCACTCTTACACACATATATTCTCATTTTGCTCTCATGCGAAATCTACTAAATCAAAGTATGTCATGTATATTTAGTTTTTCTCCCTCTCTCTCTGTGTGCGGGGGATCACAGGAGGGGGGAGAGCTGTGGAATGTGACTCCACACATTCCGATGGCCAATTCGTTTTAAACAAAGGGTCCCCAACATACATAGGACACATGGGGGGGTTGGGGCTGGAGAACGGTATGAATCCACCAGGGCTGTTTCCTCAGAACGAGAGGAAAGTTTTTACCAGGACAGCTTTTTTAAGGGACAGCATCGCCCTGAGATCTATGCTGCTAATATGTTCATGGCCATAACGCCATTTGTAACATATAGGAGAATGGTGAAAATAACCAACTGGACTGGGACCAATGGGAAAATGCCTCTTCCCCTCAATGTGAAGCAACAGATTGAGTCTTATGTTTCCAATCGGTTCCCAAATCTGAACATTGACCAGTGGCATAAAATCAGGAGCCGGGTAAACGAGAGACTGAGGAGCCCCAGAAAAACAGATCCCGAAATCGCTCGTCCTGGTTTCCGCAGCAGATAGGCCTACAGCATGTGTCTGTTACTGTATGTCAGTTATTTTAAATAAAATTGTGAAAACTGAACTTGAAAATTGTTTCCTCTTTTTATTTTCTTTATTATTTTCGGGATGGGGAGACGTGTGTGATTAAAAATTCATTCGCAGAAATGTAAAGTGATCTAACTACGGGAAGAGCCGTGTAAATGGGTGGCCATATGCATTTGAAAAGCAATATAAATCACACAGTTATTATGCAATAGGCTATAAAAGCACCACCGATTACCTTTCTCCAATTCAAACTCTTGACGGGAAAAAAGGAAGGTATAAATGGTTGGGCTATACTGTACTGTATACATACAAAGGCCATTCAATAGACGTTCAATATATAGTATTCGTTTATTAGAGTCGGCTTGACTCGGTTTGCATTCATAAAGAATGCACAAATGTGTTTAATCGTTAATGTCATAGTATTCGTTTATTAGTCCCCGAGGGGAAATGGGTAGCAGCACATCACAGAGGCATTTAAAAAGTGAAGAACATTCAAGTTAAACAATACTAAGTAAACAATTAACACAGTAAATTATGTGGATTAAATCACATTTATTTCGTTAAAAATAAACGAAATGACTCGGTTTGCATTCATAAAGAATGCACAAACGTGTTTAATCGTTCATGTCAGATATGTAGGCCTACTAAGTAAATAGCCTACATTAGTTCCTGCTCAAGATTAGATTCAACTTTATTGTTATTGCACAGATTACAGGTACTGAGACAACGAAATGCAGTTTAGCTTCTAACCAGGTGCAACAAGCAGTAAAGTGAAAAGTAATGTTCACAATCTACAGAATAAAATATATAATGAATTGAATGATGAATAAACAGTGAGGGGTATGAATACACTAGATATCAGCCTGTGAGCAGTATGCACAGTGTGTTAATCGTTAATGTCAGATATGTACTAAGTAAATAGCCTACATTAATTTCATGATGGATTAAACATTTATTTCGTTAAAAATAAACAAAATGATTAAATGTAGGGTGAATTGCCCTAATGTGGAACATTTTTGCATTTCAGACTTCGGGAATATATTGCGACATGAAGCCGATACAATAAATCAAAATCCAGTAACATTCTGAAATCCCCAGGATGTGTCCTAATCAAACCAAAAGAGAACATGCAGATATTAAACTCATAAAAGAAATGGTAGACATATTAGTACTCTTAGTGCCAAGTTGTCTCAGACAATCTGTTTTCCTAATGTGGGACAGTTCTGTGCAAAATGTGGGACACTGAAAAGTCTATATTAAAAAGCCAGTCACCTTCATTCATGTAATAAAAAAATCTCAGGCCAGTAACACTCAAAGCTACAGTAAATGTGCAATACCATGCTATGTTACTATTTATAATGTTATTGTTGTTACAACAGAAGATGTTTTTATTTAAATTGAAGTTAAATGCATCAATCTGGTGCACTGAGGGCAAAATTAGTAGATTTGTGGATACGGCTCTCAACACTCATATGAAACAGAACTGTTCTTACAATGTGTGTTGGAAGGTATTAAATTACTATGCATATTTTATTGTGTAAACACACAGCTGATCACTTGAGAGCTGCCGTTTCATTCAGAGCGTTTAAAAAAAACGACGGTCTGATTTCAACAACTCAATGTGTGATTATTATAGCAGTAATATTAGACACTAATAATACAGTAAACTATGAACACTGTACATATTATTGTTTGCCCGTGGGATTAGGGTGATCGGTAGAGAGCTGCTGCATTTTCCTCCGTCGGATGTGATATAAAAACAAAGCGATTATTGTCGTTGTTGTAAACTCAGGTGGATTAAATGTAGTGCATTCATTTCAACTCGCGAACATATGATACATTAAATGAATGCGAGGATGACGATCGAACATCGTTTGTTTGACCCTGGATGCATTTCCTGATCTAAAAACATAGCGATGGTTTTGTACTTACGCCAACGTGAATTAAACATTATTTTGTTAAATAAAAACATGGTGATGTTTAGTAAATGATTACATGTCTCTTACTTAAGCACAGAATATGATCCTATCCGTGACATATATGGATCTTAACAAATATCCGCTATATCAGATCCCTGTAGATCAGCTGTTTATTTCACATGAGTTCCAGTGTGGCAGCTTTTCACGGCTCCCCCTGGTGGATCCATGATCCATTACTGCTGGTTTCATTATAATTAAATGTATTTATCAAGGGGGCGTTTCAAGTCCTGCGGGGGGGTTTTCCTTTTCAGCAGGGGCCCACCCCGTGCAGATCACGGACCCGCCCGGGTAGGCGTCTGAAACGAAGCGCTACATCTGTATATCTATGAGTGTTTTTAGCTGTAAAATACCTCCACATTTTAGTTTTCAGCGTACGGTTACATCTCTCTACCACACATGCCTTCATATCACTGGCGGTTGCATAATGTTGTATACCTCTTTTCTTCAATACGTTTTGAAAAACTTTATTAAAGAATTCTTTCCCCGCATCTGTTTGTAACTTTTTAGGGATCTCACTGTGTGTTAAAATTGTATCAAAGGCTTTGACAACCTCAATACCGGTCTTTTTCTTTAATGCTTGAGCATAGGCTTTTTTTCGAAAATACATCTATGACTGTTAACAAATAATTAAAACCATCATTATATTCAGACAGCGACTGCATATCGCAGAGATCTGCTTGAAATTGCTGCAGCGGTCTGAGTACGAAAACTCTGTTTCTTACAAAATGCACCCTAGCCGGCTTGTGCAAAGTATATGCGTCCTGCTCAGATAAATATTCTCTGACTTTCTCTACATTTACTTGTTTACCCATTTCATTCTGTACAGCTCTATGGAGTTTATCCACACCTCCTAAACTCCCTGGATTAGATGGAGTGTAATACACCCTATGCATAACACGTTTCTCAGACATGTTTCCTGTTACAGCCCGATGAGGTAATGAGTACAACAGTTTTTCTTACAATGCATTTTACTGATATGGATATACAACATTTCTCCAAGCAGAGAATAATAAAAGGAAGGACACACAGTAAAATTAAAATAAAACATACTTTAACGAAAAAGTATCAAAAATAAATAAAAACTCTTCCTAATGCTGCCAGAAGGCCCAAGCTGCTCTTGTAATCTTCAGTTGGGTCTCGTCGTTCTCTACAAGCTGTTCGTATAGCTTCTCGATTTTAGCCTCAAAGAGTCTGGTGTTTCTGAGGTTGTGCAGAATCGCCTCGGTAGCTCCAAAGACTCTCCTCTCCGACACATGAAGGTGGTTCTGGTGCAGAGCGTCCCAAATGGCTGGAATGAAACGAACTGTCCATAGTCTCTTTACCACTGCATCATAGTTTCGATCCAGATAGTATTCACCGGTAGGGAATAAACACTCGTGCTGCATCTGACTGGGGTGATCGACTTGACATCCGTTACATGTTTCCTTTCTGTAAAGGTATACGACTCTATCCAACAGATGAACTACAACTGCTTTTACCGTATTCAGGAATGCCGATGTCCTAGCACGTTCTGTAGCATCACCCTCGGGAGCACAAGGAAAGCATGGCGAATCAATGCCTACTGCTCTTGATTCCTCTGGAGAGTCGTGAGTAGATGGAGGTTGAGGCATATCCAGCCAACCCGTGATATCAATACCAGCCATAGCGCTGTCCAGATCTGGTTGTGACGTTTAGATACTACTGGGACCCCAAAGCAGAGACTGACAAAAATAAAGTTTCAAAAAAAATTTAATAGACAAGGTAATCCAAGGCAGGTACTGACGACAGGGAGCTTGGCTGGCCGTAGTAAACAAAAACAAAGCTGCGGGAAAACGTTTCCGACCAAAACTCAAAAAGAACTCCTTAACCAACTACAACAGACTCCAGGCTGCAGAAAGGCACTCCGGACCGCGGGACAGCATGACAAATACTCTGGCAGAGAAGTGAGGTGAGGGCCAGGCTCTTAAAGAGCAGGTAATCAAGTGAGTGGGGACAGGTGTGCCTCATCTGCAGCCAGGAGTAACCAGCCACGCCCCCCTGTCACACACCAGCCCTGCAGAGACAGAAAGACAGAGTAGTGAGGGGTAAAAGGAGCACACAACAAGTTAAACACAAAAACAACAAAAGCCCCATGCAAAACATAACAGTACCCCCCCCCAAAGGACGCCTCCTGGCGGCCTACCAGGACTATCCGGGAAACGGACATAAAAGTCTCTCAAGGGTTTTGGGTCCAAAATCAGCGAGCGAGAAACCCATTGTCGCTCCTCTGGCCCATACCCCACCCAATCCACTAAATACTGGTATCCACGGCCCCACCTTCGAACCTTCAGCAACCTCCGTACAGTGAAGGCCGGGTGGTTGTCGATGAGCCGGGGGGGTGGAGGGGGTTTGGTTGGAGGGCAAAGAGGGCTGCAGGAAACTCTCTTGACACATGAAAAGTGGGGTGCACCTTCAAGGCAAGAGGCAACTTAAGCCTAACCACACTAGGATTGATGACCCGTTCTATCTCATAAGGTCCAATGTACCTGGGAGTGAGTTTCCGAGAATCCGTTTGAAGAGGGATGTCACGGGAGGAAAGCCAAACCTTCTGGCCCGGTTGGTAATCCGG
Source organism: Pseudochaenichthys georgianus (assembly GCF_902827115.2). NCBI lineage: Eukaryota > Metazoa > Chordata > Actinopteri > Perciformes > Channichthyidae > Pseudochaenichthys > Pseudochaenichthys georgianus. The sequence goes on from NC_047515.1 coordinate 14,228,680, forward strand.
AGCTGGTCGTCGATGACGATCCGCCATCCTCTGGTTCCGGGCGGAGGTGCGGGTAAGAGCTGCCCGGGCTTCACGCCAGACTCTGCGGGCTCGCCGAAGATGCCCCTGTACTGAGGGAACTGCCACCTCTCTCTCTTGAACCGGGAAAAGGGGAGGTTGGAAGCCATTGGAAGCCATAAAGGGTGACATACCTGTGGCAGAGCACACCAGGGAGTTGTGGGCGTACTCAACCCATGGCAGATGAAGAGACCATGAGGCTGGGTTTCGAGAGGCAACACAACGAAGAGCCGTTCCCAGGTCCTGATTTGCCCGCTCCGTCTGGCCATTGGTTTGGGGATGGTACCCAGAGGACAAACTGGCCGACGCCCCCAATGCCCGACAAAAGGCCTTCCAAACTTGGGAGGAAAACTGCGGACCCCTGTCTGAAACAATATCCTGAGGGATACCATGCAGCCTAAAAACATGCTGGGTGAGAAGAGTGGCAGTCTCGAGGGCAGAAGGTAGTTTAGGCAGGGGGACAAAGTGCACAGCCTTAGAGAAACGGTCAACGATGGTCAGAATAGTGTCGTTCCCGTCTGATGGTGGGAGACCAGTCACAAAATCCACCACGATGTGGGACCAGGGCCGGTGGGGAATGGGAAGTGGGCGAAGAAGGCCAGCGGGGGCCTGATGTGAGGCCTTGCTGCGGGCACAGACGGAACAAGCTGAGACATACTCCTTCGTGTCTGCGGACATAGTGGGCCACCAGAAGCGTTGTCGAATTAGAGCCAGGGTCCGATGAAAACCTGCATGGCAGGCAACTTTGGACGTGTGTCCCCACTGGAGCACTGGAGATCTAACATCGGGGGAAACGAACAGCCAGTCTGGTGGACAATCCTGAGCCGCTGGATGGTCCTCCTGGGCCTCCTGGACCACCCTTTCAATCTCCCATCTAGCTGCTCCCACGACACAGGAAGATGGCAGAATGGTTGCATCCCTTGAGTCCTCCACTGGGGAAGCGAACTGCCGGGACAAGGCGTCGGCCTTCACATTCCTGGAGCCAGGCCGGTAGGTCAAGGTGAAGTTGAACCGTCCCAGGAAGAGAGCCCACCGAGCCTGGCGTGAGTTGAGCCTGCGTGCAGAGCGAAGGTAAGACAAATTCTTATGGTCCGTCCATACTATAAAAGGATGGTTGGCTCCCTCCAGCCAGTGCCTCCAGTCTTGAACTCCCGATTACCAACGTCGTAATTCCTCTCAGCAGGGGTCAGCCGACGAGAGAAGAGCGCACAAGGGTGGAGCTTCTGGTCTGCGGGGGAACGCTGGGATAAAACTGCCCCCACTCCAGAATCAGAGGCATCCACCTCCACCACAAACTGGACCCCTGGATCAGAATGAGAGAGCACAGGAGCAGTGGCAAACAGACATTTCAGTTTTACAAAAGCTGCCTCGGCTGCAGGAGACCACTCAAAAGGCAACTTGACAGAGGTGAGTTTAGTCAGAGGCACTGCTACCCTACTATAGTCCCGAATAAACCTTCTATAAAAGTTAGCAAAGCCCAGAAACCTTTGCAACTGCTTCCTGTTAGAGGGAGTGGCCCACTCGGTCACTGCTTGGACCTTGGCGGGGTCAGTCCTTAATTGTCCCTTGTCGACGATAAAACCCAGGAAACTCACAGAAGAGGCATGAAACTCGCACTTCTCAGCCTTAACGTACAGTCTGTTCTCAAGAAGTCTCTGCAGTACCAGCCTAACATGCTGGACATGCTCCTGAAGAGTGCGAGAGAAGATAAGGATGTCATCAAGGTACACAAAAACAAACCTGTTTAACATGTCACGCAATACATCATTAATCATAGCTTGAAAAACCCCAGGTGCGTTCGTTAACCCAAAAGGCATTACTAAATACTCAAAATGTCCCCTGGGAGTATTGAATGCAGTCTTCCACTCATCCCCCTCCCTTATTCTCACCAAGTGGTACGCATTGCGAAGATCCAACTTAGTGAAGATGGTGGCTTCATGAAGGGGAACAAAGGCTGAGTCTATGAGTGGAAGGGGGTACTTGTTCTTGACTGTGATCTCATTAAGCCCTCTGTAGTCTATGCAAGGACGTAGGGTCTTATCCTTCTTGTCCACAAAAAAGAAACCTGTGCCCATAGGCGATGAAGAGGGGCGAATAAGCCCAGCAGCGAGTGAGTCAGAGATGTAACTCTCCATGGCCTCCTTCTCTGGCCTAGAGATATTGTACAGTTTACTTGACGGAAAGGGGGTGCCAGGGAGCAAATCTATGGCACAATCGTAGGGCCGGTGAGGCGGCAAGGATAGGGCGTGGTCCTTGCTGAAAACCTCCTTGACACTGTGATATTCAGAGGGTACAGAGGTGAGATCAATGGGTTTGAGGGGGTCTGGTGCTCTAGTAACTGTGGGGGGTACAGCAGAGTGTAAGCAATGAGAGTGACAGAATAAACTCCAGTTAATGATAGACGAGTTGGCCCAATCTATGTGGGGGTTATGGAGCTTCAACCACGGAAAACCTAAAACAAGTGGCGACATGGGTGAGGGGATAAGGTACAGGGAGATTATCTCGTGATGGTTGCCAGAGATCTTGAGGGAAACTGGAGCAGTACGGTGAGTAACTTGGGCTAGGAGTCTCCCATCTAAGGCAAACACATCCTTAGGTTCTGGAAGAGGCTCAAAAGGAAGTTTAGACTGCATCACAAAGTCAGAGTCAATGAAATTGTCATCCGCACCAGAATCAATCAAGACCTGCAGCGGAACAGAGTTCTGAGACCAGGAAATAGTACCTTTGACTGGGATGCGGTTGGAGGAGGCTGAGTTGATAGAAGTGTGGCTCATCAGTGCTCCCCCTGTCGCTGATGAGCCATGTCTTTTGGCAGAGAGGGACAACCGGCGCTGACGTGACCAGCCTGGCCACAGTAGAAGCAGAGTCTCTGACGAAGACGGCGTTGACATTCTGATGGAGTAAGCGTCATCCTTCCCAGCTGCATGGGCTCCTCCATAAAGAAGGGAGAGACCTGGGTATCTGGAGAAGGTCTGCGAGGCCCGGAGTCAGGAGGATGGCGAGAAGGTCCAGAGAATGCCGGCCGACTAGGAAACTTGGACGGAGGGGGAAAGGAGGTGGAGCTATGTTTTCCTGATCTCTCCCTACGCCTCTCACGGAGGCGGTTATCTAGTCGTATCGCTAGAGAAATCAACTCCTCTAAGGAGGAGGTTTCATCCCTAACAGCTAGTTCATCCTTTAACTCATCATTAAGCCCCTTATAAAAAATTCCCAGCAAAGCCATGTCTCCCCAACCGCTCTCAGCTGCAAGAATGCGAAAATCAATAGCAAAATCAGCAACAGAGCCTGAACCCTGGTGGAGTGAAAGGAGTCTTTTACCAGCCTCCTTCCCCCTCACTGGATGATCAAACACTCTACGCATCTCTGCAGTAAAAGACGACAGAGACTGACTAATAGGCGAGTTGCTGTTAGATATGGCAAGGGCCCATGCTGCTGCTTTATCACTCAGTAGGCTCATGATGAAAACAACCCTAGTTCTATCAGTGGAATAAGTGAAAGGCTGTTGCTCAAACACAAGACTACACTGGTGTAAGAACTGACTACAAGACCCTAAATCTCCTGAATACCTGACGGGTGTGGGGATAAAGGGCTCACGAGGATTGCAGGGCTGTCCTTCTGGATCAGCTTGAGGTGGAGGAGCAGGGTCTGTAGCTTGAGCATCGGCAGTCGGCGGGAGTGTGGAGAGATGTGCTGCGACCTGTTCCATACGGCCTCCGATGTTGGTCACACCGGCGGTTAAATCCTGAATCGCTTCCATAACTCTCTGCAGAGCTCTGTCATGTTGCCCTATCATTACCCCTTGAGCAGCAAGCGCTTCCCTGAGTCTCTCATTCTCTGCGGGGTCCATATTGGCCAGAGTATTCTGTGACGTTTAGATACTACTGGGACCCCAAAGCAGAGACTGACAAAAATAAAGTTTCAAAAAGCTTGGCTTTGGCCGTAGTAAACAAAAACAAAGCTGCGGGAAAACGTTTCCGACCAAAACTCAAAAAGAACTCCTTAACCAACTACAACAGACTCCAGGCTGCAGAAAGGCACTCCGGACTGCGGGACAGCATGACAAATACTCTGGCAGAGAAGTGAGGTGAGGGCCAGGCTCTTAAAGAGCAGGTAATCAAGTGAGTGGGGACAGGTGTGCCTCATCTGCAGCCAGGAGTAACCAGCCACGCCCCCCTGTCACACACCAGCCCTGCAGAGACAGAAAGACAGAGTAGTGAGGGGTAAAAGGAGCACACAACAAGTTAAACACAAAAACAACAAAAGCCCCATGCAAAACATAACACTGGTGTCCAAATTGTAGGTGAGGATGGAGGTCCTCCAGACGTTTTGTCCAGGCTGCAGATCGTGGGGAGAGACTTGGTTTTTCTCAGATCCATGGTTGCTGCTCTCTAAAATGTCCTTGAAGGGTTCTCATTTTTAAATGATCTGGTGAGGAAAGGTGGGGGTTGTTATGTTGAGTGGTAGGCGGAGCCCATTGGAGAAAAGTCAGAGTCTTTTGCAGTCAAACTATGTAGCTTTTAAAACTCAGTGACTCTACAAATGTTTAAAGATTGTTACAAAATGTAGAAAATAAAAAAGGTCTGGAGACAAAATTAATTCTGGTGGCTCTGTTTTTTTTATTAGGAATACAAAAAATATAATACAACTTTAGGAGGTAAAATGTAACCAGCTAGGACTTAATATTCTATCTTTCCTTATTCTTTTCTTCTTCTTAAGAGGGGCACTCTGAGATTCTTCCTCCTCTGCGGGGTCCGAGATTCCTGCCATCTCCCAGCGAGGGGTCGTAGGAGAAGATTTATTATTTCCTCTTCTTCTTCTTCTTCTTTTTAGGGGAATATTCTCTCCGTTTAGTTCGCCCTCTCTGATTATACGATATTGTTCACGAGCGTGCAGGTTTTGAAAAAGCTGATAAAGGAATGTTGAGCTCATTCAGACTATTTAAAAAAACCGCCAGCCTTTAGGCTCCCGGACATTTGTTTTATACGTGTAGGACAAAATGTTTAAATAAATCTAACATGTGTGAACCTTTTACAGCTGTACCCTTTTCTACAAATTCCCCCGCCGGTGTCCATCCATCTGTACTCGTGGTTAATTTGCTCATAACGTAATCGGCATTCTTACGGTAACGCGTAGGGAGGTTTTGAAGTACCTCGTGTTTTATTTTATCAATGGACGTGGCATCCTTTTCTTCTCTTTTTACCACCCCCTTGTCTTCAGGTAGAGTTAGAGTAATATGTCGTTCCTCATCCCCGTCTTGTCTGAACCCGGCATACAAACTGCATTCGTTTCTTGATTGGAGCACCCAACGGATGGCTGTAAGTTGTCACCGGTGTCTCGCTGATTAAACTCATATCAGGACGTCTCTTGGCCATTCTCTCTCGACTTTAAAAATATGGTTTTTTAGATGCTTTACTTTGATTAATTTCATGTTATTTGCAAGTATTTGTAAGTTACATTCAATACTGTATACAGGATTAGGGGCACAGGAAGTGGTTAGGAGGCGGGACATATATCCTATGCATACTAATTGATTGAAACAACGGCATTTTATTTTTCTCATTTTTTTTATTTTTATTTAATTTAATTGTGTAAACCGGAAGCGGGGCGGGACATCCGCCGGAAGTGGGGGTGGGACATCCGGTCAAACGGGGCGGGACTTCCGGTCGAAAGGGGCGGGGCGACCTGTCACATCCCATGCATACTAATGTGATGAAAGTGGCATTTGTATAACTACTATAGTCCTCTCCATGACTCTCGCAGAGGTTATGCAGAGCACAGCATGACAGCACCATGGATTTCACAAGAAACAAGTAAACGATCGCTTCCACATCCTCCATTGTTGTGTGTGTTTTGTGAGTTGTTTCGCATTGAAGATGACGCCACTGCAGTTTTACCCAGCGTCGCTCCGCCCAAAAGCCCGCCAAAAAGCCGATCGCCCCGCCTACACTGCGTTGCTACCCCTGGTCCTAAACTGTAATGGAAATGCGCCACGGACTCGGACGGCCAGCGAGGCAGCCCGAGGCCTGAGCGAGGACGCTTAGGGACGCTTAAACGGGGCTACCCCGCTGCAGTGGAAATGCGCCATTACACACCCCTTATGGAGAGTAGCGTGGCCGGCTCCCTGCAATCCTTGGCTAGCTCCATGATAGCTATCGATGCTCGCTTCCAGGCCCTGGAAGACTCCGTCACAGGAGCTTCGACTCCGTCACAGGAGCTTCAACTCCCGTTGCACTCAGGTACTAGTTTTAACGAAAATGTTTGCACTCACCCTTACACAGGGTTGGGTTGTAACGGAATACATGTAACGGCGTTACGTAATCAGAATACAAAAAATCAAGTATATTCAGCTGGCGCTACATTTGAAAAACGAGTAATCTGAGTACAGTTACTTTCGTAAACCTGAAGTGCTTATTGGAATTATTGGTGGAAAAGTTTCCTCACAAAATGTAATATTCATTACCGGCAGAACCGTGTGCACACTGCACAGCGCTGCAGCGTGTCTGTGAGCGAGAGATGCAGCGTGTCTGTGGGGCCCCGCCCCCGCACGCAGATGAGAGAGTTCTCTTACAAAATATATTGAAAGGTAGAAACGGAGATGGTTAGATAAAACGTGGAAGATAACATTTATGTAGCATTTATTTATTGTCGAATGATGATATTTATAACGGGATCAAATCAAACTGAACGGACTGCTGCTGCTGAATGCATGGGGCAAGTGACTGGGAAAAGTTTTAAAAGTTATTACATCGTTTCAGATAATAAATAATAATGATAATTCATTCTATTTAGGGGCGCCTTTCAAAGCACCCAAGGACACCTTACAATGCATAACATATTCCAAGTAAAGGTTTTAAGACAGTACAAAGATGAAGTCTGGGTGAGTTTTTTTATGTGTGGTGCAGATGAGAGAGCTGTCCAGAATGACACTAAGATGTTGTGTTTGTGCTCTTGATAAGCCATTAAAACAGTAAAATACGTGTCTCCCGTTCACCAAAACATACCCATATGTTATGGAAAAGAAAGTATTCCAAAGAAAGAAGAAGAAGAAGAAGAAGAAGAAGAAGAAGAAGAAGAAGAAGAAGAAGAAGAAGAAGAAGAAGAAGAAGGAAAGAAAAGAAGAAAAAGAAAGAAGAGGAAAGAAAAAGAGAAGAAAAGGAAGTATTCTAAAAGTAATCTGCCACCGGTACCGGCGGGGACTGTTAGCTTCTGATGCGCAGAAAAAAAATCTGGCCCACCCTATATTTTTACAGGCCCACCCTAAAGTACATTTCTGCCTACGCTACTGGTCCGCACAGCAGCGTGCGTTGGCGGTAGGCGTGTCTGAAGCTTGGGGATTTTTTTTTGCGAGCAACGCGACCAACAACCAATCACATGAATCTCTTGCCCCCGACATACAAAGCAATAGCAATGTTAAAACGAAGTAAACTGGAAAAAATAAATAAAAAATCTCCAACAGGCGAAAACCTACCAGTTTCACCCACTGTCTCTGCCACCTCCCTCCATGCCTCGCTCCTCTGGTTTGTATCCCGGTAGATGAACAGAGACTGATCATTCAGCACCGGGTGATTCACTACCGCCATAATGAATTTTCCCTCCATTTTTTTGGAATATGAGGAAATTACCTGCGTAGTCTCTCCCAGCATACACGCGGTTTGACTGGCTAGCGCTTGTACTGGCAGATTTGCATAAACAGGATTTCATTGGCTGACGCTTCTGCCGAGGCGCCAAAAGTTGAACATTGCTCAACTTTTGAAGCGAGCAATGCCAGCAACGCTCCACGTCGCTTCCCAAAATACAGTTCTGCTAAAAGTGACGTCACCCCATTCAAAGTGAATGGGCAGAAGCGTTGGAAGCTTTAACGCACGCCACCGTGTGGACGGGCCGTCACAGTAGCTCTGCGCCAGAAACCTTGTGGAAAAAAAAACAAAAAAAATATTTTGGAATATCACCCCTCCACCCCCATTAACATCCCTCTGTCATGATCACAGGTACAGATCAGAACCCAATAGCACGACTCAGATACAACCAGTATAGTAATGTTCAGTTTATTCCAGGTCAAGGACAGGCAGAGTCAAAACCAGTAAATCCGTCAGACAGGCAGGCAGGAATCGAAAACTGGGCAGGACAAAACTCGGGACTAGAGCACAACACTCACTGGAGAGCTTGGCGGAAACGACAAGACAATCTGGCAAAGGACAACTGATAATGAGGTGGTATAAATACTGTGGAGTGATGAGGGAATGAGTAACAGGTGAGGGGAAGGGCTGAGGAGACCAGGTGAGGGAAATGAGCTGATTACAAGGGCCTGGAGGAAAGCGGGATCTGAAATGACAGGAGAGTTTAGATGAGGCATCAAACAAACAATAATAGAAGTGTCTAACTTGTGACACCCTCAGCTAGCAGCTGCGCTATCTACTCACCCAGATTCCGTGTTTGTTGACTATCTCCTGTCAGGGCTCTCCCAAGGCTTCAGGGTAGGGGTCCTCCCATCTCCCACAGTGACTTTCGTAGCAAGAAACTTACAGTCAGCCGCTAAAGAACCCAACATAGTTTCCCAGCTCATCGACAAAGAACTTCTCAAAGGATATATAATCGGCCCTTTTAGCTCCTCCCCCTTCTCAGTGTTCCATTCAAATCCCATCGGAATAGCCACACGTAAATAAGAGGCTGATTTTCGATCTGTCCGCTCCCCGCTCCCCATTCTGCAGCGTTAATAGCATCATCCCTCCAGATCAGTTCTCCCTTCACCATGCCTCAGTGGATAATGCAATAAAGATGATCAAGTTCACAGGGCACGGAGCTCGGCTCTCCAAAGCGGACATTACCGATGCCTTCAAAATCATCCCCATTCATCCGTCTCAGTGGAATTTGTTCGGTATTAAGTGGGAGTCCAAACTCTATTTTCGCCGTTCGCCTGACCTCCGGGTGCAGAAGCAGCCCCTGCATCTTCAATTCCTTCTCGGAAGCGCTCTGCTGGATCCTGCTGAACATCGTTAGAATCCCCTCCGTCCTTCACCTACCGGACTACTTCCTCCCCATAGACCCGCCACAGGACAGCTCAGGGATCTCACTGGCCAAGCTTAAACACTGCTTCAGGAGTTAGGTGTCCCTCTCTCCAAAGAGAAAACGTTAGGTCCCGACACGCTTAGAGTTCTTAGGCATCATCCTCGACTCCATAGACATGAAGGCGTCTCTCCCCTCCGACAAATTGCAGCGCATCCGGGACATCACCAAGTCATACTGCGAGCAACAAGTTATCACAAAACAACAGTTGCTCTCCCTTCTCGGACACCTCAACTTCGCCATGCACGTCATCCCCCAGGAGCGCTCGTTCATCTCCCGCCTCCTGGACGCAGCATCAGCGGTCGACAACCTCCATGACTGCGTTTTCTTAGACGAAGGCTGCCACTCAGACCTACGTTTCTGGTCCCTCCTGCTCGCCCACTGGAACGGAGTTACTTTCTTTTACTATGACCTCGTGCGTTCCTCTGACTCAATGAGGTTCTTCACGGATGCCGCCCCATCCGTGGGTTTTGGGGGTTCCTTCCAGGGAGAGTGGTTTGCAGGGTCATGGCCCCCGTCAATTTCTACCTCAAGCAAGTTCTCATTAAATCCGGCCTATCACCTATATCATACCCGGGACATTCCTTCAGGATAGGTGCAGCCACCTCTGCTGCTAATCAAGGTCTCTCTACCTCATCCCTACGACAACTAGAACGGTGGTCCTCCTCCGCCTTCACAACCTACATTCGCCCGGACATCAGCGCCGTACTGGCTTCCCTAAGATCTCTCAGACCCTAACTATGGTATCTATGCATATAACTGGTGGTGGTTCAAAACATGTCTACACGTATACATGTCTCATTATGGTATCGGATTTCAAACTGCATTCCTGTCCTAGTCCGTGGGCCCCCGCCCACAGGGAACAATGTCTCGTCTCACGCTGCATCTACATGTAACGGGCTACATTCTCCTAATAATAATTTAATAATTCCTTACATTTATTATAGCGCATTATCAATGACTCAAAGCGCTCCTGCACGCAGGTATCTAAATCCCAGGCCCTTGCTCAAATGTGTAAAATGTATACCCTGCGACGTCAGGTGTGGACTGGGGGTCCCCGTAGACTTCGGTCTCGTGGTCTGCTGGTCCCAGCAGACTTCGGTCTCGTGGACTCGGGCCACCGTACACTTCAGTGTCGTGGCTTCGGGCCACCGTACACTTCGGTGTCGTGGACGTGTGGCCACCGTACACTTCGGTGTCAGTTACAAAACAAGATCGCAGTTACGTTCGACCTACGGGCGGCGTAGTCAAGCCCTGCTAGCCAGGCAGGCGACCCACAGGTCGTTTTCAGATAAGACCGGCACTGATTTCGGCAGTCAGAGTCTCAGCATGACCCGTAAGCTCCGGCAGTGATTCCGGCCCACTGCCGCATACATATGTTAATCTATTATTTCATCCCCAGATCACCACAGTCACCCTACAAGGTAAGAAATTCAGTTCATCTCAGTATTTCATACTTCACTGGTTTTGGGGATTTCATCGGAGCGGTGCTTTCCCTCCTGAATGATTATCCTGCAAACCGGGGCCTAATCGCCAAACACCATTCCATTCTCCTTTTGTATTATCATGACAATCATTTCATTCATATGACATGTAAACAATAAATATGTATTCCTTACATCACGTCTCTCCGGTTTTAAATGAAAGCTTTAGCGCAAGTTCAATAAGGAAGACCTAACACGAGTCACTTACACGTCACTCTATTGCTCCCTTCCCCCCTCATTAAATACGAGGGCGTCACCCCTCAGCAGCCAATTGCTGCACAGGCTAAATTCCTTAAATACCTGCTCTTCCTCCCTGTCAGTTGTCATTTCAGATGACTACACGCAACCCGCCTCCACCCCTCTCGCCTCCCGTCTCCTCCAGGACAAAGCTAAACTTCCTTCTTCAGACCGGTCCCACCTACTCATCACCACCACCAGTGTCTAGACCCCGGGGATTTCATCGGAGCGGTTCTTTCCCTCCTGAATGATTATCCTGCAAACCGGGGCCTAATCGCCAAACACCATTCCATTCTCCTTTTGTATTATCATGACAATCATTTCATTCATATGACGTGTAAACAATAAATATGTATTCCTTACATCATGTCTCTCCGATTTGAACTTGATTTGGTTGGTGTAAGTTGATAATTGGCTGGCTTTCAGAGGACAATAAGTAAATGTTAAACACAGTTTATTTTTGCTGCTTCTCAGTGGAGCAGCAATGAATTTTGCTCATCTGATTAGAGACTGTCTTTGAATAACTTGGCCATGATGTGGAACCATAACCATAATACCTTGTTTTAGATGGTGAAACATTGTTAAGACTAACTAACGTTACTTTAAATTGCACAACAGTAATACAGATAAAAAAGCAAAGCTGAATAGCATTTCTGGGAGTCTTTCAATACACTCTCAAACCATTTTTTTTTTATGTTTTAAAAAAACATGGTAACATGGCAAAGAGATAACAAAGTTTAGTATATTTCACAGTTCATAGGCATAATGTTTTAAAATAACTATGATGGATGATAATGATATAAAGAAAATTTAGTTTCTAAAGTTTGTATCATTTTAAACAGAAAAGTACAGTTTGATTGGAAAAATCTGTAAGATCCAACATGTGTTAACAGTAATGAATCTGCTAAAACTGAATGTGTCTGATGTTAAACTGACTTGCAGTTTGTAATTAACAAACCTTTTTCATCCATATATCACATTTTAAATACCATGTTTTATTCAACAGAGTTTTCAAAGACTAATCGATGTGAATGTTCATTTTGGTTTCTTGACTTTATCAATATTCATCTACTTGAATTATCTCACAGCCAGAATAGAGAGAAGTGTATCTTACTGTAAATGTAAGAAGTGACTTGGTAAAATGAATGAGTAGTGACAAATACATATTGGGTTGAACATATTACAAATTAATTTCAAAATTATTGTCATGTACAGTATATGAATTACACTTTAATACAAAAAGAAAAGTTTGGGGGAATGTACATTTTATTCAGAAATCCATATATTAAAAAATGCAAATCTGAAGCTTTATGTGCATAAATATATGATCAAAGATGATACAAATCTGAATTATTTTAATGAGAGGCAACTGGAGAGCGAAAAGGCAAGCCCTGATATGCAGTTTGGCTGATTTTAGTGTTTAAATGCAAAAATATTACATGTTTAAACATATTTCTATCTTTACTTTCCTGAAGAATGACTGAAATCTTTCCAATCAAGTTATTTTGTTGCATTAAAACTGGAAAGCCTCGAGTCAGAAGGTCTGAAATCAGAAGCGCTGCTGTTGCTAACTGTATTACATTTCTGCCTATGAGGAAAATATCTCATTAAATGACTTTTTCACAAAATGTTGTCTCTGGCCCTCATTTGGTAACGAAATCATGAAAACAAAAAAAAAAGTCAGTGGTTGCCCTCTTAAAAGCCCCATTGCTCATCCCAGTAACTGTAACATAAATGTCTGGATGACCATTATAGTTATTGATGGCTTTGATGGGGCTCATCAATATACATGCTGTGGGCAGCAGCATATGCTCCTCCAGTGCTCTTGAAAGTCCTCCCGGGGTTTAAATAACTTTTAGAAGGATGCATGTCTAGACCTCGGTGTTTACATCAAACCAATGCTATGCCTGTATTTTCACAGAGATCCCAAGTATGTGCAATCAGGTGTGTATTTAAAGTCAATACATCTATATGCTGCTTTGCCCAATATGAAGCTGTTACTCATCTGATCTGTGCATGAAGATGTTACAAAATATCAATAGAAGTAGTGTCAGTGGATCAAATAAATGTATCATAGTTCAGATATAGTACAATGACGCCACATTTTATAATAATATAAATTATATTATTGAATTATAATTATTGATACATTGTGTGTGTAACTTTAATGTTGAAGCAGGAAAAGGTCGAGCTACTTTTAATCACTTAATACAGTAGCTGCTAAGTAGCTTAATGCATTATATAATTATATTTTATTTTTTGCATTCAAATATTAATCTTGATCTTCAACATCACTGAGATTATCATGTGGTCAATGAATATCTTAAGTGCTTTGACAAAAAAAATCAGAAACAAAATGTCATCTGTGGAAGCCGCAGTACTGTAAAAAGCACAAACCTGTGAGGTTTTAATTAATTATTTAAAAAGAAAACTGAACTGAAGCAAAAAATGTATTAAATTGTTGCTTGACCCCTGACCTAACCGTCAAAGTCCTCCAGATATCATTTCAATGTGAATGTTTTTGAAATATTGTGCAATAAAACCACAAAGGTTACTGAGAACTGCTTGGCCATTTCCTTTTGGGGAATACATCTTTGTTACTCATAAAAAGTGACCTCTACATTTTGTTGAAACATGGAAACAATAATATGACACGTGGCCCGTCAATCATTGCAGGATAATATGTCTGTGTCTACTTTCACGGTTGCTGGTTTTCAAACAGTTGTTCCATTGGGGAAGAAAGACATTGCAATTTCAAGCTACATTTGCCGCTAGTGACTTAAAAAAGCTGTTATGTTATGTTATGAGTGATCACTGTTTAACCAGGGATTTGCTGACGTGCCCCGAGCATCTGTTCCACTTTTCATTCTAGGCAATATCTCCACTTTTGATTGAGGTGTCAGATGTAAGCAATCCACTGCAGACTAATGGATAGAGCAGGAGTGAATATTTGGGTATCTCAATCTGAAATCCAATGGGGAAAGGGAAAAGGCAAGCATGGTCCAAACGTTTTTGGATAATGTGCTTTCCCATTACAGAGTGAGCTACATGCAGCTGTGGTTTCAGTATACATTTATTCATAGGCCTCCTAACAGAAACATAGGCTTCATGAAACAAACATTTTTGGGGGGAGTTGATTCACATTTTCCTTTCAAACAGCAACTTGACTTTGCTTTTGTTTTTTCCTTTCAATTTGCATCATGACCATAATACAGTCTATGATCATGACATGGACGCTGATCTTCCTCACAAGTACACAACAACAGTAAATAGTAAGGCATTTTTAATTAGCATTAAGTGCAAAAACTTGTCTCGAGCACACAATGCTACATTCATGAATATGAGAGGACATTTTATGTTGGCACATCATAGCATATTTGTGGCTTTTGCACATCAGACAATAACATTTGATGCTAATTGATTGAACTTGAACCGATGTAAATGATAGTGCTAACATCCACCTACTCCAACACCTTAGTTCATTATAAAACAATACACTTAAAGGAAAACTCCTGACAATCCTATATTTTTATCCCTGAATATGCAAACAATAACACACCCTCCATAAAGCCACATGACAATGACAGCTGATCACAGTTCAACCTAGTCCGACAATTAGCACAATTAAGAATAATTCAGTGTTGCAGATGACTGACTTTACCTTATTTTCTCTCTGACACAGGTGCCAGACAGATGGGGCCCTTTTTGAAGGTCAAAATCTATTTGTAGTTTTTTTATGAACAAAGCTGGGCTAACACACTGTGTGGAATTGTTTCTTGCTGTGGATCTTAGTCTCTTACCAACTTTTAACGGTTTATGATTATTAGTGTTATGCAATTCTCCTTGAATAGTAAAATTTAATGTCCATGCAGTTCTGGGAATGATAATGTTGAAGCTAGCCTGCGGACCAACCTCGTTTGTCTCCTGCAATATTACTTATTTGTTTGCAGTTTTACATTTGCACAAGCAAAGACAGGTAAGAGTACAAATATGGATATAATAACTTAATTTGTTTATTTTTTTATCGGCTTGGCCAATGTTTTAGCTGAAGGTGATGTGGCATCATTCTGGTCTATGATCGGGTGTGGGAGGGAACATAGAGACTAAAGCAGGCAACTTTCAGCCAGTAAAGACTTTGCAGCACTTCATGCACTCAGATGTTAGGTGACACTTCATCAGGCCCTCCTTACATGTCCATCCAGAAAAGTCTCCATACATTATTCTTCTGCGAGAAATATAGCTCCCTTTCCTATCCAAGAAAAGAGAATATAGCATGGTAATAGAGGTCAAAAGTAACACCCACACATACCTGCCATTTTCTGCTGCTGGGCCAATCTTTGCTGCCTGTTCAGCTTCTGACGGTGAAGTGGAAAGGTGTGAAAGCCTAAAGGTTTGTTTGCATGAACCATTGCATCAGCTCTATGTTCAGCGATGCTAGGAGCATTGCTAAGGAACTTGATGATGAACCTCTAACTTTTCCTGTGTAACATATCAACATCGGAAGAATTAATAATTAAAAAAAGGCTTGGATTAAATATTTGAATGATTAAGGAACTTAGTTACCTTTTAGCCAAATATAAGGTAATTGTATCCGTTTGTACTTTGTGTTTAGAAAATGCTAATCTTATACCTGTTCAAGCACTAGCCTACATCTACTTAACATCAGAGTGTTAGCATTTGCTTTGTGAATGTGTTTGCTTGCTGATGTTAGCATTTAGCTCTACGGCAGTTTGGCCAAAGTCTATAGAATGATGCATTAAGTCATGAACTAAAGTGCTGGACCTATGCCAAGATGACCAGCCCAAGATAGCTAAGATGTATCCCCTGTGGACCATGAATGTTAGGTGCTACATGTTATGGCCACCGCTGCATTCGTCTAAGAAGTGACCACTTTGTCAGGTAATATTGTAAATATGCGAACATAGGAACAGGAAAACGTTATAGATGTAGGCTATTTGTTTTTTTTACTTTTTGTAAAACCACAAATGTTTAATTAGTTTCAACAGCATTTAAAACAATTTTTAAATTAGGTACTGTTAATTTATTTTCCTGGCAAAAAAATAATGAAAATTATGGGAAAACGGCACAATAATCCAGTTGGGATGAATGTGACAGCTTGTGTTATTACATTTGATTCTGTTTTTGTTTGCCATTATTGGTTTGTATAAACATGCATTTGCCTTTTTAATTGCAATATTGAGATAGTGGGAGTCCAGCATGATTCATTGTCTTCTAAAAAAAGGACTTGCAACACTAGGGAGCCTGCATAGTTTATAGACTTTGAATCAGAGAGCCCATTTGATGCAGCAGTGTAGAACATGTGCTTTGAGGATGCAACATAATATTAAGAAATCCATTTGAACTGTTAATCTCAGCAACCAACATTGGATGTTTAAACAGTTTGTATAATTTCACAGCAAATCAGGGAATTCAGAATAAGTGGAAAACATGTTTTATTGCAGAACGCTTTGAGGCAGCAAAACTCCTTGAGACTTAATATTTCTGAATTGCACAAGATTTTCCTTAATTGAAGAGTTGTTGTTATTATATTAGTGAAGGTATGATGTATTGTTATGTTCAAAGTGTAATAGATTCATTCCAGGTACTAAATTTACAATACAAGTTTTACTCGGACAAAATAAAATATGCAGGCCTGTAAAATGAAACCAACAGATAATTTAACAACATGAAGACATTTTAATGGAAAATGTTACTTGAATATATAAATAAATAAATTAAAGTCATACTAATACACATGTTCACATTGTCCATTCATAAACATATTACATTTTTTAAATTATTTTTTTACTTTTTATTATGGCAAGTATGTTGCAACTCAAAAAAGACCATTCTTTCATCCATATGATGCCCAGATATTGTAATCAGTCAATTATGAAATAAAAATAATGCTCTATATTTGTTGCAGTTAATTGTAGCTTTAGAATCTTTTTCTTCTCTTCTTTTATAGCTCTGTTATTCCCGACAGTTGTTGTTGATTATAATTAAAGACAAAGAAAGATAATGAGGATAAGTTGAAGGTCTTATCAAGTGGAGATTCTTCATAACCAAACATAAACATAGGGATAGTCAAGGCGAGGTCAACACATGTTCTATTTCAGCTGGTTATATGTTCATATTGTATGTAGCTAATTCACCCGCTTCAACCAATCCTAATACATGTTATTGTCGGTATACAAATGTCCTGTGAAGATGATGAAATGGCACATTTTTGCTTCATGCTAAAAGCGTGCTAAATGATGCGTTATTCAGGAACAATACGTTTTGTCTTGGCTTTGTTTGGTTATGTGAAGTTACTCTGCTCTCTCTACACCTTTTTATTTAGTGCTTGGAAGATTGTCAGTTTAATAAAACACCTTATTCTCCATTATTTTTGGCTTCCTTGCCCACTCAGATGATTTTACTATATAATACATCATTACTTTTGGCCCAGTCTGGAGTTTTATAAGTTATGCCCTCCTGTTTGAGTCATGCTTTATTGAAGTCGTAACGTATGCCATATAGCCTCTATGCTTTGCACAGGCTTAAAATATTATTCCTGTTTTGACAACTCAAAATAGACTCCCCTTCTTTTACAGAGGTATGAGCAAAAATAAATATTGCCATTAACATAAGGGGATTATTATGACAGTGGTGGTTCCAGCTAACAGCTCCTTTTGATAGTTATTTATCATGATATGCTCTTTTTATAAGCGCATGTGTGACAACATTCGCAGTCCAATAGAGGTGTGATGATTTCCAAGGAGTGTCAGATTTATCCTCCCATGCCAACATAACTGAGGCCCTATTTTCTTGTTCAGTGGAGTGGAAGTGGGTGGTTCAGCACTGTTTGCCAAACAGATCTAAGATGCAATTAGAGGAGTGTTGGATTCTGTAGCACATAATACTGATTGACAATCCGATAGAAGCATTAGTGAGATGCATTGTGTAATTCTCTGAGCTATGGCTTTCTTTACGGGAGAAAGGATAAGTGTGCCTTCTGTGAATGTGAAGACTTATCCTCGGAGCTGCAGGTTTTAATGCCGAAAATAATCTGCAAGCCCCCACAAGCTTTAGATTTAGTCAGTCAGTTGGGGCGAAAAAACAGATATCCAACTTTTGCTCAACTCCCAAAAAATCCACTCACCCAAAAAAATAAAAACACAAACATGGAGGAAAATATTAAAGTATGGTGTATTCCTGGATCCACACAGAGTTCTCACACTTGATTTCCTGCTCTGTTCACTGCACAATTTGCATTGCGTGAGCCTAGAAGCCCCCTACAGCCAGTGTCTTTGATGTCGGTCAGCAGCTGGAAGTAGCCCACTGATACTGGTATTGATTGCTGTGAACCGCAAGTAAACCTCCTGCTGTTCTGCGTTTCTATTCCTTTCTTTCTTCCCTCAGCTTAAACTCGATATTGATATAGATAAAAACAGTATGGCCTACAAATTGCAAAGACATGCTTTTAACAGTCAAATCAAAAGCTATTTATGTTAGTGAATGTCGTTTATTTCAAAGAAAGCACTTTGTTCCCCAAAAGGATTGAAGATTGAATGAGTTGTTCAGTGATTTTCTTTTTTTATAATATCCTCAACTGCCTGCCTGTCTCTGATGTGTTAGCGCCCACTGAGGAGGGCTTGTTTTTGTCAAGTTATTTTTCATGTCAAATTTCAATTCAAATTTGTATTAATAACTTATTAAGCCTTGTCAGAACGTAAACTTCTCTTCCCTGAACAACCTTGGGCTTCATTAAAATATCTAACCTTGGGTATGTTTATTCTCGCTTCGTTAACTCTCTTCTCCCGAGCCGGCTCAAACTTTTATTTTTGTCCCTTTTGAGCTTCGGTGAGATGACTATCAACTGAGAGTTGGATTGAGTGTACCCCCCAACAGGTCTAGTACAAATTTGTTTTGCTCTGATGATTATTTATGCAGCGTAACAACCTAAGCTGTGAGAAAAAAAACAAGAACTTGTCACCCGTTATTGACACATCAGTCACACAGACAGCACATGGTGTTCCAAATACCAGGCACGCAGTCAAGTGAGAATTCATGTGCGGATAAAGAGACAATAAAACATTTAAAAATACACAGAATCAATCAATTGAATACATTGTGGCTGGTAGTAGTCGTAAATTAGAATTGTGTCTGTGATGCTTGAGCTCAATGTTAGCTTCAAAAAGAGCTGGGCAACACATTTAGGTCCTATGGTAAATTGGAACTTATCTCAACTCAAATATTTGCCCGTTGATGCTGTCAAGGGAAGAAAAGAGCCCGAGAAGGATGAGAGACCGCTCTCTGCAGGCCACTCTGTTTGCTCGATACTTCTGAAGTCATGATACACACAAGTCAATAATGGAGGCACCAAAGCAGATGGAGGAGGCTGGCCTGGACAAATATCTTTAGAGAGAACGTTTGTTCTGTATTTACAGTGTGCAACTCGATTTTGACAGGAAAGCAACTGGAGACTTCTAGAATTGTGTGTGTAACATTCTGTTTTTAGACTTCTCTGTTTCAGTGTGTGTACTCTGTATCAATGCTCTGTAGGTGATCTGACTGAAATTGTGATTTTAAATCTCAAAACCGCTACAGTATCTGTCAGGCAGAAACTTGGGACAGGTAATTTGACTGAAAACCTTAAAACTGCAACCAAACGGCTCGCTGCACCCTCGCTGCGAAGGGGACCCAAGTTCCCATCAGCAAAAACACGTGGGTTTGCTATCCTGGCTCCAAAATGGTGGAATGAGCTCCCCATTGACATCAGGACAGCAGATAGGTTCAGGTTCAGGTTATTTATTTGTACCCGTAGGTAGATTCTGTTTAGCTTACACACCTTCCGGCGCAGACTGAAAACTCATCGCTTTTGACTCCACTTCGAGCGATAGAACTATTAACAAAGCACTTATATACTAACAAAGGGCTGGCTTATCTAAAGCCAGTTGAGTAGCACTTGAAATGTTTTTGCTCTATGAAGCCTGATGTACTTTATGATTCTGTTTTCTTCAAGTTTGTATTTTGTTGGTCGAACGCACTTATTGTACGTCGCTTTGGATAAAAGCGTCAGCTAAATGCAATGTAATGTAATGTAATGTAATGTAATGTAATGTATTTAAATCAAGCACCGTCACCTAATGAAAATATATATATTATAGTTTTATTAGAGCCAGCTGTATCTGAGCTTCTACCTTTGTGTAACACTTTTGCAGTACTAAATTATTTTGTACTGAACTATAATTACTTGGGTGTGTGTCTCTTGCACAATAAGTACAAAAGGGCATCCATTCGTTTGAAATGGTCCGAATGATTCCATTTAACTGAGGGGATATTGACTTTTTATTAGTATTTCCTGTAACCGCAGAAGCTTAGTATGCTGCTCCTGGTCAGAAAACAGGATGCACACTGGAGCGTTACCTCCTTTCATGAGCTGCCAATCAATCAGGCTCACATCCCTTCTGCACACGTACGTTAACCTTTTCTGTGCCACTCTTTACAACAGCCAGATTAAACACAGAGGGATATAGCCTGGTTTGCTTTGATATATACATCAAATATATGACTCATTCAACTTATTATTTTATAACCTTGTATTTACCTTTTTTACCTTTTTAAAGATAATGTAAAGGATGTTGAATATCTATTAGATGGATTGTAACCCATCTAAACACATCAACTATTTAACACAAACATTAGTTCTTGACAATACATGTTGACCCAACTTTTTTTTTAGAAGTGCATTAAGAACTAATGAACAAATGAAATAGGACACCCCAGCAAAACCTGTGCCACTTGTATAGAAGTCTACGAGAAAATCACCCTGTTTATCAATCGATGAACTACCTCTGTAAACATTTTCATATGAGTTAATTTTCTCAATCAATAGTTTAAATTAATGTAGCATACATCATGATGATCATTTTGTAAATGATGGTCCCATTTAGAGTAAAATAGAGGATACAGTGGTGTATGCTTTAGGGTGAGTTTGATTTTGATTGACAGGGTGCTACCCCAAAATGGGTGCTATGGGATAACCATGGTTACAGGAAATACTTTTTTTATACATTTCATTTTTGTTTGCCTCTTATTTGATTATGTGATAAACAGGAAATGTTTTTAAAGTCTTTAAAAAAACAAATGTTTTTCTGCATCAAGTTGGAGAATATAGAAATAGGGTACATGTGAGACGGTTGATAATTTAGAATATAACTAGCTCTCTAACTGTTCAGTAAAATATCATTAAAGCTACCCTGTGTAACATACACATGCTCATTTTCATTCTGAAGTAGCATCTCAAAATGAAAATGTATAGTATAATGTTGTATGACATATTAACATAAGGTGTTGCACACAGTGTATGTCTTCAGCAATATGCTGCTGTAAAGAAGAACACTTAACAGGGATGAGATTATTGTTTCGGAAGTCTTGGCTCAGGAGACACAACAGCTCTAAAATGAGCTACAAAGCATTTGATGAATCATTCATTGAGTCAGACCAATGCATTTAGTCGTAGCAGTCAGTGTTATAAGGCCCCCCAGAGGGTGACTTAATTTGTTTAGTTTGCTGAAAAGCTGTGATATTGTACAGGAAGAGCTATTTAAGGAGTGCAATGGCTAACTGCCGCCAAGAGGTTAGGTTCAGGGACATCACTGTGTTAGCATTCAGGGGGTTCCTCCATCATCTTTAAAATAAGACAGGACAAGAAGATATGTATGCGAGTGTCCACCTTAAAAGAGAGGAGGGAAGAGGAGATATTGATTTATGGCCTCCTGCAGCTATCCCACCTCATTTATCATGCTGTCCCTGCGCACGCTGCCTTCACTCCACGGTAGGGAGCATCTCTTCCTCTCTGTGTAGCCGGCCACTCATCCTCATGTCTGGGTAACAAGCTGTGTGCTCAGACACCCTAGTAACCCCCTATACCCCCTTCCTCCCTGCTTTACTGTCACACTCCTATACCCTGAAACGCACCATGACAGGATTACTCGCAACACGCTAGGTTTGGAAATATGGCAGAGCCAGATATGTGCGGACGAATAACTCCTGTCATAACCCATCAAATAGCGTTTTAATTCCAAATTCATTAACGGAAGGCTATGTTTGTCAGCTAATTTGTTTCACTCTTTGGTCTTGTGTCATAATTAAATGATTGGGTTCAAACAGAATTGTGTCATTCCAATTGAGAATGTAGCTCCGTAGAGATAAGGAATATGCAAGTGACATTTCTTGCCTTTCAGAGAGCAGCTCTCAGTGTGTTACAACAAGTAACAAGCCCTTGAAACAAATGTCAGCTACTTCATTATTACAACAAAAAAAAAGAAGTGACAATTGCACCTGTGTGATACTGGCTCATCTCATCACGCTGAAGTAGTCTGATGCTAATTAGCACCATTTCTCTCTGCGGGAGGTCTAAATAATTTAATTGCTTAACTTCACAGCTTAACTTATTGCATTTTTACTGCTGCATTCATTAAAAAAAACATGTTGTGTTTTATTAATGCATTCGAACACAGAGGTCTACAGAATGAGCAGCTTATGAATATTCAAACCATGGCGTTGCCCTTTAATAAGAAAAAAAAGAAGAAGATTGCACGGCCTTTAGATATGCTGTCAAGGAGAAAAAGGAGATACATTCTCTAGTTCATAATTTTCACGCTTATCTTTTGCAACTAGAAAACACAACACTATGCAATGAAGCAAAGTCCTGCACACTTGTTCTTGCCTCTTGGGTCACTGATGAAAATGGGCTTGTCAACTCAGTTTGACGATGCTGTTTGAATACGATCTTCCTCTTCTTCCACGGCGATGCCACTGGCTGGGGTCATTTGCCCTTCCCCCTTAAAAAGGTTTCATCTCACCTAACATTACCATTGCTTCTCATCTCCCATGAATATTATCCTGCAGCACAGCAACAGCACATTCTCATTCCATTCCCTTTCCCTTCCTTCAAGGCCCTCACAAAGTCAACCCCAATTTATTCGCCAGGGATGGACTCACCATCGCTCTGGCCTGCCTCTCTCCAAGCTCCTCTCCGCATAGAGATAACACAGCCCTGCTGCTCATTCACATGCAGCTGTTCATACTGTATTTCATACATCTTGACTGAGAGTCACAATAATTCCTGTTCAGTCGGAGTAAATTAAAAACAGCAGCAGCATTCAGATGACTTGAATAATTTAAATGATCCCCTAGAGTTACAGTAAATGCCTGCATTTAGGAGAATTTTACATGCCTTCCGTATCATTTATTTTCCACCAAAAAACTAGAAGTAGCTTCTCCTCAATTTAAACTTAAAAAAATATATTTTCTTTGAAGTACAGACAGTTTCAGTTTCAATAATCTAGACTGACATTTTTTCTTTTATGATTCTTTTCATGTCTATCAGCACCATGAAATAAATGCCATTCATTGTCATTCTAATAGGGTGCAGGCTGAACTCTCTGAGGCAGGTATTTCAAAACGCAGGCAAATAAACTAGAAATATCTGCATGGCCACATAATGCTGCAAGTCTCTCAGTAAAGCCATCGTGTGTCCATCGGGTGTCAATTTCGGGACAGTGTGACAGGGGCTTTAAGCTTTTTTTTTTTCTTTTTTTTTTCAAGGCTTTTAAGTCACCCGATGGACACACGATAAAGGAAATGTTCAAATTCGGCTGTGATCGTAGCAACATCGGGCCATTCGTGAGGGCATCTTAAGCCATCGTATGACCGCCGGGGGAGTTTCTCAGGCTCCGGCAGCAACTTCGTGAGCGGCAACTTCCTAAGGCACTCGTGAGGGCATCTTGTGAAATCGTGTCATCTTCGTGTTATCATCGGTGCATTCGCCCTCACTCTGATTGGGGCGAATGCCCGATGGCACCGATGATAACAAGATGCCCTCACGATGGCCTTACGAAGGGCAAAATTGATACATTAATTCAACATGAAAATAAACCTTCGCAAGGTCCTTCGGCAATTTTTTGGCATGCCAAAGATTTTGCCACCGCTCACGAAGTTGCTGCCGGAGCCTGAGAAACTCCACCAGCGATCATACGATGGCTTAAGATTAGGGGTGCAACAACTAATCAACTTAATCGATTAAAATCGATTACCAAATTAGTTGCCAACTAATTCAGTCGTCGATTCGTTGGTGACGTCATCACGTGCGTTTTACGCGCCGTTAAGCTACAACGTTATCGGTACTGGGGACATTTAAAAAATATATGTCATGTATTATTGATACAAAAACATTATATCGCAGTCTTAGTGTGGCCAGCTCGTTTCTAATATGCAAAAAGACAAACAAATGCGTCTATGATGTATTTTCGATCAGACGAGATCTCTCTCCCTGGTCTGTGTGGGAGGGGGCGGGGCAGTTTACACACACGCAGCTGCTACATGCAGCAACACACTGCGGAGATGGCGGAGAGAACGCCGCTCCGAGGTGTTGTTAAACTTTACCCGTCTCGATGCTCGTTGCCAAAAGTGCAATAAGAGTTTAGCATGTAAGGGCGGTAACACGATCAATTTATCTAAACATTTAGCAAAAGTGCTCCACATTCAGACGGAGGAATGCACCGGGTTTGACTGTCTTTCTAGCAGCTCTGTAGCCCCATCCACGAGTAACGTTTTCACGTCAGGTGTTATGCATGCTAGCAGCAACACACGGAGTTAACTACATTATACAAACATGGGTTAATGATTAGAGGAAACTGAGTTATTTAGTTTGTTAAAGTTTCAGCTATTCTGTTTACAGTTCTGTCATCACATTATTTATTATTTGCTAAAACACTGTTGTTTCTTTTGATGTGAAATATTATTTATTTAATTTAAATGAAAAGCCATGTTCATTTTGTAAACAATTTGTTTAGTTAATTTAATAATATGTATTTTTTAATCAAGTATTCATCTTTATTGTCTTCATTGTTAGTTTCCACATGCCTAAAACAACCTAAAGCTAAATCTAAAAGTTGATGGCTAAATAAGAGCGCTTGAGAAATTGTGCAAGGCGTAATAGTCCGAATAGTCGATTAATCGTTTCATTAATCGATAGATTAATCGACTATCAAATTAGTCGTTTGTTGCAGCCCTACTTAAGATGCCCTCACGAATGGCCCGATGTTGCTACGATCAGAGCCGAATTTGAACATTTCCTTTATCGTGTGTCCATCTGGTTGTTTTATTGCACAACAAAATCATGTAAACATATTATGTAAATCACCCAATTTGTGTTCTGTGAAACTGAAAAGGATATAATATATTATTTTGAAGGCGAGTTGACAGGAAGTTGTTGTTGCTATGGAAACAACAACATGACGGAGAAAACGTAATATCTTCTACATATAAAGACGGAGAAAGTAAAGAACAAAGTCTGAAGATATCAGAACAGTATCATACTGTAACATAATTGTTTTTGGTACTTTCATTGCAGTTGTATGTCTTAAATGCAACAAGTCCTCCAACTCATACGACCAAATGGGTCGATTGTTTAAGCCCTTATTACGACCAAATATGTTATTTGTTCAAGCGCTTAATACGACCTATAATTACGTTTGAAAATTGTCGGCCTCGAGTGCTCCCGTTGAATGCAAACGTTACAGAGGGTTGTTTATTCACAAATAACCCTCTCTGTAAAATCCTAAATTGTAGGATAGTTTGGCCATTAAAACGCTTTATGATTAGATTTCTAGCGAGAAGTATATATTGTACTTTTAGAATCCACGTCCAGTCGATATGTAGGATCTATAGTTTGATAGATATTACGAAGATGATTTGAGATTTCGTCAGGAGAACGTGTATATGCGGCAAGCTTCCATGTAAAGTTACGGGTTGAAAACAGTATTTCCGGTCTGGCCGTTTTCATAATAAAACCAATGATCAAATGATTTAACAGTGATATCTGCACTACTCATCCACTAAAAAAACATCAGTTTATCCTAGTTAATTATACGACATTAATTGGTTTAAATTGTGTACAATGCTTTTGTGTTTTTCCCATAGGTTTTTCTCTTTCGATTCTGAGAGACACATTTATTTTTTCAGAGGTTTTGATAGGCTAAAATCACGCCGCAATGCACGTCGGGATATGGTGTTTATGTGATATGAAATCGGAAAACATTAAAAAAAAAAAAAATAATAATAATACTTTATTCCGAGTGTTCTTGCTTTTCTCTTTGAAAGTCATCACATAACGGCATTGTAATACACGGTTCGGCTGCATTAAATATTACATATCTGCCCTAGATATGTATTTATAGAGCCCTGATCAGAAGACCTTTTGACAAACTGGAAGAGATGCCGCCAAAACTGAATACGTGACGTGGACCATAAATATATCAACAATTAAACAACATCTTCCATTTCTTTTCACACAATACGTCTCCTTGCAGTATCAACACTAATTCGGCTGACTTTTATATTTGATCCAATTAGTAGATAGTCTGTATTTACACCATAACGGTGCACAGCTGATAGAAAGGGACTTTTTTGTAGTTTTTAAAGATATTACTGATTTTATTAACTACCTTTCCAACTCCTCATGCAGTTGACTGTTACAGATCTATACAGGTTCATGGTACAATGCATAAGCTTCACATCGAGAGACTGAAACTGTATTTTCCTTTACCGTTCTGTTTTAAACTCACAATAAAGTGAATAGTCATATTATGTACGATATTATTATGTTTTATTAACTAGACCACTGGTCTAAACCGCACCTCCTAGTGGTTAAAGCACGTTATTGAATGTAGTTGTTGAATAAGTTATATTTATTTAGTTATTGATGAAAACATTTAAATATTAAGAGTAGCCTACATACAAAATAGGGGTCAATGATAGAAATATAGAATGGAAAATATCTAGAAGATACTGTAGTGATCTCTACAATAAAACAGTTTAGTGCAGGACGTCCAAAGATATTAACAGGAGGATGTGCAAAACAGACAAACTGATAAGGCTGAATTTGACTCAGGTGTAACTAAAATCTGATTTAAGGGTTGTTTATATTTCACATCATTAATCAGAATCTGCAAAGTAACAAAAATAAATGTAGTAGAGTAAAAATACCAGGTTAACCTCTGAATTGTAGTGGAGTAGAACAACGTAGTACATGCTGCTGTAACAAAAACATTTCCCAACTTGGGATCAATAAAGTATCTCGATGGCTACTGCCATATTTGCTAAATGTGCATCTGAACCTTGACAAGTGCATGTTTCAGGCTTATCAATTAACAACAGGAGGGGTCACAGACATAAGACCAGCTGTCATGTGGTATTAATGCTGCCCATTATGGACACAAGCAATTTTCACCCATGTATTAATTATATGTTTTAAATTTCATAACACCAATGTGTTTCGTGTCCCCTAAACCTCCAGGGATGTATACAGTTTAATACTGGCAACTTCTAATTGTGGGAAATACGAAAACGTCTTTTAAAACTACATTTCCCAGTAGAGACATGCCATAGAACATGTTGCGAAACACACAATAGCCAGCAAGTGTAATTCTGGGGGGGAGGGCCGGGCTGGACCCGTCCAAGTCCAGTTTTGGATAGTCTGGCGTGGTTCCATTCCATTTCAAAGAGCTTTGACGCTCAGCGTAACCTTGTCGCACTGCCACTCCAATATCCAATCACAGAGCTTGAGGGCTAATCACGGGGTTTGTAAAGCAAGGCGGATGTTGTAGTCCCAAACGATAGCTGGGGATTCTGGGTAGTGTAGTGTCTTCGGAAACTCTGTAGTGTCTAAACTCCGAAAAAACAATTTGTTTCTCCGAATCGAAGGTTAAAAACACAAAAGCATTGTACACAATTTAAACCAATCAATATTGTGTAATTAACAAGGATAAACTGATGTTTTTTAGTGGATGAGTAATGGAGATATCACTGCGTAATCATTTGACAGTGTGGGGAATACTTCCGGTTTTATTATGAAAACTTCGAGACCGGAAATACTGTTTTCACCCACGCTAACTTTACATGGAAGTTGCCCCATATACAGTACACGTTCTCCTGGCGAGACCTCAAATCATCTTCGTATATCTATCAAACTGTAGATCCTACACATCCACTAGACGCGGATTATAAAAGTAAGTACAATATACACTTCTCGCTAGAAATCTAATAAAAAAGCATTTTAATGGCCAAAGTATTCCACAATTTAGGATTTTCCAGAGAGGGTTATTTGTGAATAAACGACCCTCCGGAGCGTTGGCAATCGACAGGAGCATGTTGTTTCTTACACGACCACTAGAGGGGCTACACTTTTAAACGTGTCTCTGGGTCGTATTTAGCTGCTGAACAATCGACCTATATGGTCTTTTTTTGTAGGAGGACAGGCTGCTTAAATGTAATGTTGCCTTCGTGTGTGGTTCGGGGCCATCTTCATGCGAAATTCACAATTCCATATTCGTGTGTCCATCGGGTGTCAACTTCGGGACAGTGTAACAGGGGCTTTAATCTGTGGTTACATTTTGTGATTTCCGTGAACCGACCATTTTGTATTTTCTTTTGAACATCGAAATGCTTCTGAATCAATCAATCTTCAGTCTACTTTCAATTTGCAATTCTAAGCTGTAAAGGACTTGCAAAACGTCTTTGTAACACTGTTTTTGGTGAATAATGTCAGGCTGTAACACCGGCACCGTAGAAAATAACATGTCTTTACTCCTCTTGACTATTCAGAAAGAAAGCAGAGGAATGTCAAGCAACCAGTGGGCCGAGACCCTTCCCATCCTTTATTTACCTTTACAACAAGCTTGAGTTATTTTTTATCTGCTAGACGAGGCATAAGGGGTGTAGAGGAAATGCAATTTCTCCCCAGGATCAACCCCCCTGGTTAGCATAAAACATATTTTATTTTGGCCATCACCTCGTGTTGGAAAAAATCTTCCTATCTCCGTGATTCTCCATAGTTTCCCTTAACACTCTAGCGGACATCCTCAGGCGACAACAAACACATATTTTTGAGGGGGGGGGGATTTTCTTTTGTATTTGAAGACTGAATTCTCCAGTTGTATGCCTGCGAAGCTCTCACACTGACAGCATTGTCACTCTTTGATATTTCCGTCTGAATAGCATCAACCTGGGCCAGCAGCTGCTGCTTCGAGATTTGCTGCGTTGGGTGACTGATTCAGTAGAAGGAAAACACATTCAGATCTTCCCCTGGATTTTACTGTACCCACTGTGCACGCCTCCCAATTGTGTGTGTTTTATGTCCTTCAAGAACAATTCTAGCCTGACTAATGAAGCCGAGCTGATTTAGAGCCACCCGGGCTGCACAAATTGAGCACAGCTTCCCCTTTCATTCCGTCTCCATAGCAGAAACAATATTCTTGTTAAAATGTATTTGGAGATTTCTTCAGTGCACTATTGTGTGACTGGATTCTCTCCTTGACAGTCTCCTGAAGCCAAAATGAATATGTTTGCATTTTTTTTTTAATGAAAACCTTCATTACGAAAGGATAAAACAGCAGATCAAACTTATATAAATCCAATTTTTTGTTTTAAGCGTGTGAGATCAAAAGCTGCAAATAATTGGATCTTATTGTCAGCAGATCCATTTCTAAGGTGTGGTTCATCCTGTCCACACCAGTTGTCTCCCCGTGATGGAGAGCATGTGTCTGTGGCCACGCGTGCTGTCGAGTGCTCCAGATCAGCCGCTGCAGGCGTGACCTTCCCTCTCTCGCTGCTTAACCTAATCAATTACAGTTCAGAACAGAAGCCAAGAGAGAAGGGAGACAGAAAGCCCACGACCTTGTCAGAGCCCTGAGGAGACTGTGAATAATTCCCTTTGAGGCCCATAAAGAAGGTTTCCATGGCAGGAGGACAAGAGTAAAGGTTGCTTGTTGAGCAGAAGAGAAGGAAGCTGAACAATAACATGTAAGATGTTAAGGAAGGATCAGGAGCTGCTCAATAATCGGAGGAACCCTTAATCAAGTCCACTGTTTGGGTCTGATATTGTCAGGCAGACATTCGAACTCTGTGAGTTATTCTGCAACTGACCTTAATCTGCTTCAGAAAAAACTATTGACTTTATTTTCAGGAAACTTGTTAAAAGGGTGTAGCATGAGCCAAAGAGGATTACCGCTAACAATTAGGATCAAATGTATTTGTTGGGCAAATACACACCTAACGTTACGCCTTGGTTAACATTATAAGATGGGACTTTGTCCTGCATTCACGTGATGTCAGGATAATGACAGATAAATGAGTTCCCAACTCTTAACAATTCATTACAACAGCCATCAATAATTGTTTAAACACACACTGTTGAAAATACAACACATCCCATATAAGAAAATAGGACCATCCTAGAAGCATGTGAATGCATCGTTTCTCTATGACAGTTAGCAGCAAAATATATTGATTGTAGTCCTTTGTTTACTTCTACGACATAGTGACATTGCTACGTCACACTCGCGCTTCTATTGGCTAAAGCTCCAATGTATTGTTTGTGAGGCTAAGGGGCGGTAGATTTCTAAAAGGTTGTGCAATCACAACAGAGCCAGCCAGCTAGCCAATCAGAGCAGATTTGGAGTGTGAAAAGAGGTGCTGCAGCACAGGCATGAGTAAAGTAAAGACCTTTTTGAACATTAAAGCATGGTCCACTTAAGGGCTTTTTTTAAGTACAAATCCAGGAGCATATACGTTTTGACATTTTTTTAACAGTCTTTTGTTTAAGAGATAACAATTGAAGATACAATTAATCTCAATGCCTCCTATACCTTTCTTGTGAAAATGTTTTGTGAACATGCAAGCACTTTTTCTGCAGTGTTTATTTCACACTCAACTGGCCCCACACAGTTACCCCCTGTGAGATGGAGTTCATGACTTTATGAGCTGTTCATGAGCACTCATGACACATTCATGAACAACTCATTATATGTTCACTTGTCATGTTCATGAACCAAAATTCTTCAAATGCTCATGAACCATTTTAAAGAGCAGTTCATGAAATTTTTATGAACATTGTTCATTCATATAAAGTTCCTGTTTTGCTCATGACAGACTTTTATGAGCAATTTATGAACTTATCATGATCCAGCCAATCACAAAATTATAATTAAAACCCCAAAAAGTTTGCATGAGCATTTCATGAACTTTTCATGACTATTAGCATTTCATGAATTTTGGATGATTGTGGCAAGTTCAGAATATTTTTGAATATTCATTAGCATTTTATGAACTTTTGATGATCAGTGTGATGATTTTAAAGACCTCTTGAATATTCATCTACTATTTGAACATTTCTTTATTTTTTTTAAACTTTTAATCTTAAAACAAAACAATAGTGAATTTGAAACTGAACATTATCTGTATTTATTTTGGTGACATTCATATAATTTTATGGTTTATCTGTACTGTTTGAGAAGCAGTATGAGTAAGTAGCGCCAAGGTGGAACCTTTGGCGGGTGAGCGGTGACATCTGGGTTATTTTAGGGGGGACACTTCCGCCCCCTCCTCAGAAGCAATCCAGACGATCAACTGGATCCTGTGTATAATTATTGCTGCTGCACTTTTCTGTTTTCTACAGGTCAGTACATGATGAAAATGATCGATGTTAACTTGTGTGAATTAGATATGATGTTGGAGATGTTTAGGAGAGTGTGTCAGAAAGTTTTGAGCATGTTTGACATAGTAACGGTATTTTAAAAATACTAAACTGTCGGCAACAATAGATGCCATTTTCGCGGGCTTCAGCCGCGCCTGGGTAATGGTGGCCTGAGCGAAGGCTCGCAGGCAGGTTAGCTGCTGTGCACGGGTAATATGTTTTGTTTACCTGAGTGAGGTCTTGCAGGCACATTGCCTTGTTTTTTGTTTATTAACATTGACAGTGTATTTTTGTGATCTCCATAATATGTTATATTTGGTAAATATAGATATATTGATAGAAAGTATTATTTGATAGCGTTATGTGTTTATATTGACTATGTTGAATTTCTACTTGAGATACAGTAATTGACTGTGACAGACGGATAACTTAAATGGAGAAATGTGATGTTTGTAAAGTACAGCTATTTGAATGTAACAGTGTACTTTGAATTTTGAATAAGAAGCAATCCAGACGATCAACCGGATCCTGTGTATAATTATTGCTGCTGCACTTTTCTGTTTTCTACAGAAATCATTTATTGTTGCTGTGGTATCCAAGCTTTTGGGACCCATAACACATTTTTTTGTGCAGCTGAGTATCAAGAACTGTACTTCAAATAGTGATAGGATTAATTGTAGTGCTCCACCTGTATACATGTATGTTTGTATGTTAATTTGAGTAAAGTTCCATTGTGATTGACATAATTGTTGTTTTCTATGGTTGCCAATTGACCCACAGTCAATGGTTCATGAACAGTTCATAGCCAGCCATTTAATTCTATTCAGTGACTGGTAGGGGTGTAACGGTTCACAAACATTTCGGTTCGGTACGTACCTCGGTTTTTAGGTCACGGTTCGGTTCGGTACGTTTTCGGTACAGCAGAAAAAATTATCACAAAACATAACATATTTTTTTTTAATTATTATTAAACTGTGAATAATGTATTCACTCAAATAAATACAAAATATCGGTCTGAACTCTCTGCGAGCGGTGGAGGCTTAAATGCTAGTGGGAGTTGGGTTTGCACTTCAGTCTTTTGGTACCGGTGATATTCACGTTCAGGTGATGCCTTTTCAAATGATTGTGCAAGTCTGATGTATTGTCAGCCACGTAACACATTGTAGTTGAACAATGCCGACAAACAGCTTTGGTTCGGTCCACCTGTCTTTGTCCGTCATCCTTGTACGTAACTGCGAAACCAAAATGTTCCCAAACCGGAGACTTAAATGATGCTGGAGGATTTTCGAGCTCAACTTTATCTGCGTTCGCCATTTCGACAGTTCCTCAAATTACTGACTACATTTGAACGCATCCCTCTGACCAGCTCGTCCAATGAAATGACTTGCTCGCTCTATGACGCGCTGAACACAATGGGAGCAAATTACTCTGAATGCTGCGATGCAGCACCTGAGATTACTTCCAAGAAGTTGTTCACGTTCTCAATTTTTTACGTTTAACGTTATATTCATTCGGTACACTTCGGTACACACGTGTACCGAACCGATGGGCCCGTACCGAATAATTTCGGTACGGGTATGTGTACCGTTACACCCCTAGTGACTGGGTATGAACTGTTCATGAAGTTGTTATGAACAGTTCTTGATATGTTCTTGGTTGAAAACTGAATATCCCTACACACTCACTGAAAACTCCATTTCATGAATTGTTCATGAACCTGCCTAAAACCATATTCCATGAATTGTTCATGAACCATTCCAGCACAGGAGTTTCATGAGTAGTTCATGAACTGCCCTAGTGCCATAATGTTCATGACAATTTCATGAACAGTTCATCAACTTTGTTATGAGCTGTTTATGAGCTGTTCATGAATATGGTTCACTGATATTCCATGAACTTTTCATGACAAGTTCATGAACAGTTCACTATCATCTCACTGGAGTCATCTGAAGGCTGCCCAGTACAACCATAGTCAGGGCTGATATTAGCAATGTAGGGCTCTAGGGAACCATTTCAAACAATACCTCTGTGGTCTGTGTTGGAGGAATTTGTGTGGGGTTTGTAAGCAGCAACCTTATGTTCAGCCTACATAATGCAGCTTTCACATAGTCATCTGTAATGACAGATTTGCTCCCCTTCACAACATGCACATCCTAAAAGGCACTTTAAAGACCAGGGCAGAATAATATGAGTTTAGACAGCAGTTATCCATTTGAAATTGTTTCGCTGAAGGGCTTGGTGGTAATGCAACTTATAGCTATTTCAACAGCTTGTCTCTGCGTGAATTCTTGTCTTTAGTACAGCTTATTACCTTGTGCTGCTCTATTATTGCCTGGGGAGGACAGAGTGCTGAGTTTGCATTGCTATAAGACATGTTTCTAATAGGGTTTCAAATCCCCTTCAGTATAGTGGGTATTATAAATCACCAAAGTGTATTTTTAATAGACAAACGCAACAGCAAATCATGCAGAGTGACATCGAATACAAACCTTGTTCTCGTACATTCAAGAGTATACTTGTTGTTCGTGAAGTCTTAACCAAGCTAGATCCTAAGAAGCCGGCTGGCCCGGACAATGTAGAACCTTTCTTTTTAAAGATAGCTGCAGATTTTATTGCTCCACCTCTCACTACTCTTTTTAACCTCTCTCTCAGCACGAACAAAATCCCAAAAATATGGAAATCAGCTTATGTCCTGCCACTACTAAAAGGAGGGGAGGCCACCTTATTAAATAATTATAGACCCATCTCCAAATTGTCAGTTCTGGCTAAGGTTCTTGAAAGCCTAGTGAGTGAGCAGGTAAAGGTGTTTTTATATAACAATGACATCCTGTCTAAACATCAGTCAGGCTTCAGAAAGAAACATAGCACCATCACTGCCACAATGAAAGTGGTAAATGATATTACGAGTATTTTAGATATTAAGCAGAGTTGTGCAGCTCTATTTGTTGACCTATCCAAAGCGTTTGATACCGTCGATCATCACATCTTAAAGCAGAGGCTAGTCAGTATTAGCTTACTGACTAGCCTCTGCAGTGGGGTGGTTTGTGAACTACCTCTCTGAAAGGTCCCAATGTGTTCACTTTGATGGGCTGTCTTCTGAGTGGTTAAACATTACTAATGGTGTCCCACAAGGTTCAGTTTTAGGTCCGCTATTATTCTCTATCTATATTAATAGTTTAGGGGAAAATGTCGAAGGAGCATTTGTATGTGGACGATACCGTTATGTACTGTGCAGGTCCCTCGATTAACGAGGCTGTTGTTAAATTACAGGCTGTTTTTAACATTATACAGGCTCAGCTCTCTGAGCTTAAAGAGCCTGTGACACGAGTTTCCCCCATCATCCAAACCCATCAATTTGAGTAAATATTGTCCCCTTGAAAACCGTTACTGAACAGATTTTGGATATTTGTACTTTGATAACCATTAATCTGCCCTTCAATGTTGACCATTTTCTGGATCTTCTCGGGGATTCTTCAAGTCCCGCCAAATTATGTGTGACGTCATTGCGGGCACAGCGCTCCAGCTGCACCGTTCAGGATCCCAGCATCTGCATGTAAACGCACGACGGCGCACACAGCAGCAAGCTCAGACAGCGATGACAGTTTAATTTTGAACGTGTCTGAGAGCTCATATGAGGCTGAAGGATCGGTTTATGTTGAATCTATTAGAAGTTTAGGAATGAGGTGCGTCAATATGGGCGATCATACGGTCATGTAGCCAGTGGTGGACTGGGACTAAATATCATCCCGGGACTCTCGACCGGCCCACTTCGGTACCGCTAGTACATTGTCAACGGGGGGAGTGGGGGATGTCAGGGGCGGCGGGTGCTGTAGATAGTACATGTAAATATGTAAATATTTGTGTCACTGCATCCTGGTAAAATACAAATATAATGTATAATGTCTGTGTCTTTGACATTAGCGCTGCTAGCCACCTGTGCCCTGTACTATGAAGCCAGTTCAACATACCCTGGATATGTTTGAGTAACAAACAAACTAACAACAACAAACTAACAAACGAGATCTCGCTAAGCGGTCCTACGACGCTGGTTATCAACTCGGTAAATCAAGCCAGGGTTTCTCTCTCCAGCTGAGAGCGCGTTCACGTCTAAGACACGAGTGGATCTGACTTTAATTACATTTGACTCGAGTGTTTTGTCAACATAATGTGTTGCTTAAAATAATACTTCTGCATACAGTATGTGACACTGTAAGTGTTGCACGGCCAGATACGGCTGGAGAAGCTGACTCAGATAAGGAAATATATGATATATTATGATATTATATGATCGATGATCTGATTGATGATGTAATATGAATGATAAGTGCGACACGTCGGCATCTTCTCTGCATACGGCAGTTTAAACTGTATTTCCTTTATCCTGTAATATGACTTGAGAGATTTAAACTCCGCACACCGAGTTGATCTCTTTTCTATAGAGGCGGGCAGCGTCAGGTAAAAAAAGTTATTTAGCCTTCCCAAACCTGAGCCTCACGCGCCGCCTATGGGGGATGTGCTAGTGACTTATCCGACCGGCCCACTTCGGTACCGGCACATCGGGATTCGTCCCGATGGCCAGTCCGCCACTGCACCCAGCCCACGTAAACTGTCAACGGGGGGAGCCTCGCTGCGGGGAAACGGTGGACCTAGTATCCCGATCGGAGTGGGAATAATAATAATAATAATCCGTGCATTTTATCCATTAATTTCCCCAACATTGTGGTAAAAAAACCACACGTTTAATCCATGTTGGTGTACTACAACTACAAAAAGCATCGGTTTGTTTTCTCATCAGGAAATGCAGACCGGCACAAACAAACGATTTTTAATCATCATTCTCACGATCATTTAATCTATCATATGTTTGCCGAATTGACATGAAAGCACTAATAGATGTAGTTTCATCCACTTGAGTTTACAACTACAAAAATAATCGATTTGTTTTTATATCACATCCTACGGGAGGAAATTCAGTAGCTCTCACTACCGATTTTTAATCCTAATGTAATCATCTTCACCACGATCATTTATGTTTATGTTCGCCGAATTTACATGAAAGCACTGACAAATATGATTATATGGAGTCAACTTCATTAAAACCTTATTAACGTGCCTAAACTCAGTAATTCACCATTTCTACGCATGACAACACACTTTGTCCGTGTTTGGCTCTCTCGCCGCACAGTGAAGCGTTCCCGCATTGACGTCACTTCCGGCTTCCCCGGAAGATGTGCAGCTCCACTAACTTGGAACAGTCTGCAAAAAGAATGGAAAATTACCAATCTGGTACCACTACATGTTTTTAAAGCTCGGTTGGATGCTACACAATCAGATGCTGTTGGTAACTGTACATGTGGAATCGTGGATAGATATGTAAATTGTAATCCCTGTAATTGTTGCTGTATGATGTCCTTTTGTTGTTCTGTTGTTTATGTTTGTATGTCTTCATGTGGAACCTACTGCTGCAGGTCTCCCTTGAGAAAGAGATCAATGATCTCAATGGGATTTCAACTGGATAAATAAAGGTTTTGAATTGAATTGAATTGATACTGACACAAGATTTGTGTCCTGCTACTTGCTAGGCAAACTATCTCGACTTGGACTTGCATAACACAAATGACTTCCAGCCTCACTTGTACTTTAGCCTTTTGACTTGGAACTACTTGATACCTTTCCCCAATCCCAAAGATCAGTGAGATCAAAGTACTCTTATTACTATTTTAGGAGATATCAGAAATGAGTCACCCTATAAACTTAAATTGCTTTGGACACCTATCACATTGTCTTATGTGATAATATATCCATATACCTGGGTCTAAATGAGTTTTTTACTAACAGATGGCAGAAGCTTATGAGGGCGAGAGATATGCCATGATGCCAACAAATCAGAGGATGTGTTGCTTTATAGGCATGTGTTAAACAATGCTGATTCCAGATTTAAGGTGCAATGGAATTACAGGACATTCACCATTTACTAGTAACATATGGATCTGTGCTGTTTGGGCAGCAACTCAAATAATTAGTATAATAAGAAAAGTGTAGATTATTCTTGCCCTTTTTATTATGCAGTATGGTGTTACCCACTGTTTCATTGCAGACAGGGAGTGCTTTCAAGAATGGCACAGCTAACTTTTTCTAGGATATAAACAGTCTTTAATCAGAAAAACAATGTGCATATTGTTGAATGAATGCCCTGTCTGCTTAATTATGCAGTTGGTTTACCTGCAGTTTGTCTGGCCTCCACACTGATTCAGGCAGCAGCTTGTTTGTTTCGAATGCATCAATCATAGTCACCTCCTAATGCCTTATTCATTAACTTCTCCAAAACACACATCTTGATGATGAGACTGGAAGGAGCATGTTTTCAAGACACACAGTTGCTGGGTCTGCAGTCAGCATTCTGTGGAATTAAAGCCACTATTAATCAATTTTAGCCAAGCTGGAACCGATCCCAGATGCATGATCCTAAGAGCAAAAGACAGAGGAACGTGGCGGAGGGGAACATTCAAATACTAATGGTGTCTTGTAGACCACAACTAAACCATGATAACAGCAGATAGATTCATAGATACTGTAGGACAATCCGATAGAAATGTGGTTCGATTTTTACTTGAAAGATTCCCTGGTGCTTCTAACCCTTATCTGAAATCATTATTTGCATATTGGTGATCAGGAGCTTATTCCACTCGTACATCCACTGGAAATCTCGATAGATGAAAGCATCAGATGCATGGCTGAAGTGTTAGCTAAATGTGAAGTGATCGGCACCAAGCATCTTGCCTTTTGCTGTAATTTGTTTTCACAGCTCTGGGACAGAGATATTGCCGTGTGATCAAGCATGGATTCAAAGCGTAGCTCTAGGACACAGAACGCCTTTGCGGAGCTTCCTGCAGGGAAAGGAGAACAACATGTGTCCAGCTGTCAGGCACAGCTGCTGGCCTCTGAAGTGATACGCAGGGTGGGTGCAGCCTGCAGTGGGTGGTTGCATTGCATCACAACTCATGAGGTGGCCCCATCAATTGGGCAATGGGACTGCTGCAACCCTAATATCATGTGTCCTTAGGTTTGTGCTGCTGTGCTGCTATTATTGATCTTGCATAATAGAAACATTATGGCTTCAGAGTTTTCCTCTTTTGAACCAATCCATTTTTTTTTTTTGTGTAAAATTGCATTCAGCGCAAGTACAACTGAATGAATACATTTGAAGAAAAACAGCACTATTTGGATGAGGAAAAGTGTTTTCAAAGCAGCAATTATTGTCCTTGTTTGAATGTTTTTCACCCCCCCCTGGGATAAATCGGTCCGTTTTTTCAAGTGGAATATGTTGTTATTGTCTGTGGGGACATCATTTTCATTGTTCAGGCTCTCGGAACAGAACCAATTTTTAGCTTTGCCTTCAGTTCTCAAAAACGGTGCTGAGACAGCTTGACTTATAATATACTCGTCTCTGTGAAACACTGCCTATCACTTGACTTTCGACGAAGGCTGCCACATATTCTTTGGCATACGCTCGGTTTATCATCTGCGTTTTGGAATGGAGTCACAGGTGGAGTGAGCGGTGCTTCTCTCATTAAAGAGGCTCTTGGCTGTGCTGTGACACATGGATAATCCAACAAGGAATCAATCATTGCATAGTTACAGAGGTAATAGGTGAGCAAATATGTTTCCTGGAGGTTGTCCTTATTATTCTGGGGCTAGTAGGGCCCCATGAGACGGGGGAGCCAGATGGAATTGAGGTGTTGTCACTACTGAGTGAACAGGTAATGAATGACTCCAGGACAAATGGGCCGCCACATGAGAGATGAGGAATCCTCTCACAAAGAGTAGAGACAGAGGGTGAATGGCAGTATCCTCTAACGCCCCAACCTCATTCCTGTATAGATGTTATTTTTTTCCTAAATTGACTCGGAAACATTGAATGGTGGGGGTGTGAATGGCTATAGCAGAGTGAATGGATTGAAGAAGATGCCTCTGAGATGCAGACAAAGACCCAAGACATATATATTTCCCACCTACTTTGGCATTATGTACGCAATTTCAGATGCAACCGAAGGGATTTGGACAAGGCTTTATCCGAACTGCTTTGAAATGACATTATACATATGGTACTCAACTTTTCCAATTATAGCATCCAACTTCCTCTCACTTTCCTTTTTTGGGTTTCTGTTCTTCAAAACCAGCTGATTTGTTATGACATTGGAATAATGGCATTTCTCTGGTGACAGTCATTGGGATATGATTACACTGTGGTAATTATGATTGTTATTTCCAATCACGGCTGAAAGGAGTCGCAGTGTGTTATTTCAGCAGCGGAGACAGTACCAGAGTGACTATCTGCACTAGATGATTCTGATGGGGGTGATTTGAGACACAAGCGTTCTGCTGGCACAAGCACTGACAAATGCATTCTGTATTTCTGGTGGGAGACGGCAGACAATCTCTCACTCTCTGCAGGTGGATCTAGTGGTCGCTGAGGCAGCTGGATGACTTTGACAACACTTTAGTGGGGAGAGAAAGCCGCACAAGGTGGGGTGTTATCTCCTTTTTGACATGAACATGAGACGTTGTATTCTTTGATTCTGTGGCTATAATGTATTTATACTACAAGATATATCAAGATCCTTCTAAAGTATTTACTTATATTTGCTCAGATACATAGCACTGAAATAGTACCTTTTAGGTTGATATGGTGCATACATTTACATATACTTTTTAATAACATTAGCATTTATTTGGAGTATTTTTTCTTTCTCTAATATTTCGTTTTTTAAGTAGGTTATGTCTGTCAGCGAGCCTTGTGAAATGCTTATGCTTTGTCTGTTTTTTCCTAAGAACCTGATAACCCGAAGATTAATATTAGTGTGAGGTTTAGGACAGAAGTTTTATTCAGTTGATGCATATAATTGAGTTGATTTACTAAGAAACTATTTATAATGTATCCTAACATTTAAAAATAATCTTGTCTTTGTAGTTTTTGGCTGTAGTTCAGTCCCTTGGTAAATAATAGAAACAAGGTACAATGTTGTTTGTAAGCTGATAAAGTGTGAGTAACAGGAAAAGCTGCTTAAAAATGTCATCCGACTCGTTCCTGCTGTGTCTTCTCATGAGGAGTGATCCAACCACCACAGTTAGATATATACTGTGTTCAGTCATGCTGAGAGAAAAACTCTCTTAACATGAATATACTGTTTTATGTTAGAGAATAATCTTTTTCTCAAGTTGAGCTTTCAGCCGTCATTGTGGGACGTAAGAATGGACAGTCTGGTGCTCCAACACAGCTCCCTAGTCCAATCTGACTATGAGGCGTTTCAGCAGATATCTTATTGATGGTTTGCAGTAATCCCTAGATGTTTAAATATCCCAGCGATGTAACTCCAGGGGGTCCCATTTAATCAAACTGTGAGATGCAGTTTGATGCTCACAAAAAGTTAGTATGTGGACTTTGATTTGAGACTGTTTTGATCCAAAGGTCAAGAAGGAATGTATACACTATATCAGGAACTGGTAATGTTTTACTGCACTTTCAATATTGGCAAAAATATACACATGCTCGGTGGAATTGGAAAAATGGGCTTTCAAAAATAATGGTACCCTTACCCTACTTAACTTCTAGAGTTTACCGATGAAAATAATCCCTTTCCTTTTTTGTTACTGTCAGGATTCTTATGATTTGTCACGTTTGTAGTTTTGTATGTCTGGTTATGGGTATTTTCCTCCTTGTGTATTGTCTGGACCTTCTTCCTGTGTTTTTCCCTGTCGTTAGTTTCCCTGGTGTGTCTAATTGTCTGATTGTGTTCACCTGTCGCCCTTGTGTTTCTCCTCCCCTGCCCGGCTGTTTCTCGTCTTGTGATTACCCCTCCCTGTATTTAGTCTGGTCTCGTTCAGTGTTGGTTCGGCTTTTGTTTGTGGATGAGTTCACCGGTGAGAGTTCTGTTTTGTCCAAGTTATTTTTATTTTATCCTTGAAATAAAGGCTTTTTTCAGCGTTATCTGCATTTGGGTCCTGCTTGCTTCACTCACCGTAACAGTTACTGTACACAATCACATGTCTTCAACACCGTGAGAAGTTCCAAACTGTGCTCTGATTACCTCTTCTTTTCTTTAACACTTTCTTTTATTAGACTTTAAAAGTTTTCTCCTTCAATGATAATTCATGCAGCCACTTGCATACTCGGCAGATGTTGGCGTTACCAATAATGAAAAGAATCAGTCTACCAACCAAATTATAATTTACCACCTATCTAGTCAGCATCTGCTGAGCCATAAATATAAATTGCTTGAATTTGCTAAGCATGTAAATGTGACTCACCATCTGGTATACCTTGATGTTCTCCAGGCGCTTACATGGCTGGACACTGTGAAAGCCAGACAGATGCAAGACTTAAACTTGGCTAATAAGCAACTCAAGCAGCTCTAGCATTTTAGAAATATCCTTTTATAAACAACATTTTCATTAGATTGTACCAACAATGATACTGTCTTGAATCAGAAGTTGGTGCCGTAGTGAAGTAAAGAGCAATGTAGCGCAACACAGCACTAACGGTGTGTAATGAAGATAAATTAAGACGTTTTTGCCCAAACGCTGAGGATTGCCATCTCCTTAGCCTTTTTCTTGCAGAATTAGGATTCAGTCAGCTGCAACATCACACAGCACCTTGCTAAACCGCAGATGTCAGATACTTGCATAGTTAGTATTGAAAAGTGTTCATTCCCACATACTGGGAGAGAAAGAGACAGAGTGAAGGAAGATTATGTAAAAAGCAGGTTCTGCCAGGCGCTGTGATCAGACAGGCGTCTCAGACATGCTGTTGATTCCTAAAAGACAGCGCTACAACTCAAAGGACTGAATGCCGTTAACACAGTTAGTTGAACTTGCATCTTAATTATAAAGGACAATTTTAATCATTATACTGTGCTATTCAGGGGTCAACATCTACACTATTCAAGTCCAGCTGTACAAGTGTGTTCTTTTTCTCAAGCATTAATTTAAATAATGTTTTGTGTTGGGGACAAGGAGGACATTTGTTTCTGATAGCTGTCATGGTTCTGTGAGCAGCTTGTCAATTTAAACCGCCAACCTCAAAAAAAGTTTGGATAAGTTCCGAGAGCACTTCTTTCAACACGTGTCAACGCTTGTCATGCGCTCATTTCTAATAAATGCCTTGCTACAAAGCACCACCTCTGTAATTATATGAGACCGCGGCGCCAACATGCCATTTTGCATCTCCTAGGACAGTTTGTATTTAGCATCAATGGTACAGTAGACATCACTTCCCTATAACAGAGAACATTGAAGCTTTTCCTACATATTATAATACTTAGCTGTAATTATACATCAGAAGTTATGTACTTGCGGATGGTTACAAGTTGAAATCTCTAAACATTATTCGGGAGGAGAAAGAGTATCCAATTGTGTAAAATCAGCATTGGAGCTTTGTAAAGGTTGGCTGAATCCGTTACTTACTCTAATTAGAACTAACATTGTATTTCTAACACGTTTAACTTGTTTTTTCAGCCCAATGCTACAACAACTAATTCCAAATGAGTTACAGCAACTTCTAAAGACCATGTCGTTTTGATGGTAACGTTTGTTTCAAATATCTCAATCTCTCAGGTGTTAGTCTTTAAAGCTTTTATGTTCCAAACAAAACCAAAGTTGGTGTGTTCTCACAGGCAGTACAGCTGATTTGCATCTGGAGAAAGAGCGATGCTGCTGAGAGCAGGCTTGCCCTCTTGTTCCTGTTGCCTGGTTAACACATGTATGTGATTAGTGGTGCTTTTAACATGTGGATTTAAGGGGGCATGTTTCTGGTTTATCTTTAGTTTAATTACACCTCTCTTTATCTTATTTTCTCAGTAGGTGTAGAATAACAAGACAAATCATTTACAAAAACAAATCAATGCACTAAATCTGGTCCCTGGATGTGCAAAGACTGTTCCCTTCCACATTGTAAATCTATAAATGTACCACATCCCAAACATATTACTCTAGATGCAAAACATATAGTGTTTTAGACAGAACAGCACATGTTGAACCAGAAATCAAATATAAACCCTATGGGAAACAAAATAAAGCCACGAAAACTGGACTACCAGGTCCTCCAGGCTAAACATAAACACATCTGCAAAAATATGGCCTACAGCTCAAAATGGCAAAGATGTATTCTAAGGAGAGTGTCTCCCGGCGTTAGAATAGGCGAGACATCCTTCTCCTTCAGCCTCTCTTTATATATACACGGCTGAGTGGACTTTGGAACACCTGGGCAGAGGCGGAGCCAGGGGCAGACCAGGGGCCTATGCTACGAAGCTGGTTCAACCTAACCTGGATATGTTTGAGTTAGCCGGTTGGCCTAATCCAAAACATACGCGCTCTCGCTAAACTGTACTACGACGCTGGTTATCAAGTGGATCGCTCAAGCCAGCCGTGTCCTATCTAGTTAGGTGCGCGTCCACATGAAAGGGGTGGTATTTGGAGCATTCGACCAATCACAAACATGGAGAAGCGCACTGACAGCGCAGCGTCATACTTCCTGAATGAAAAGTGAACTTTAATACTAGTCAAAAATGAAGAAGTTAAACTTTAAACATCCATGACTTAAACACTTTATCCAGGATCAAAGCCTCAGAGCTGCACCTGCAAGGTGAATACAGCTGGTAAAAGAAAAAGTGTTTGAATGCGTACATTAACAGGTTTATGATATCACTGCCCCGTCTAAAACACGATCTGACTTCAATTACATTTGTCTCGAGTGTTTCGTCAACTTATGTGTTGCTTAAAATAATACTTCTGCATACAGTATGTGACACAGTGAGTGTTGCACGGCCAGATACGGCTCAGCTGACTCAGATAAGGAGAGATATGATACATTATGAAGTGATATGCCGCGGACTGTACTTAATGTACTCTGATCCGGTTACTTATGTTGTGGCCGATATTTAAGTAAGCTTTCTTAACGCTAATGTTATAATAGTCAGATTGCTCTGAAGATGGAGGTGATATTCTATTCATGTTCACGTTCACACAGTCGGTGATTTTTGCCGGCCGTCTTTCCTGCGACGGCAGTTTTTCTGTATTTCCTTTCTCCTGTAATATGACTTGATCGCTTTAAACTCCGCACACTGAGCTCTGATTGGTCAGCAGGCGGTGCTTTCACTGAG
This sequence comes from Pseudochaenichthys georgianus, assembly GCF_902827115.2. NCBI lineage: Eukaryota > Metazoa > Chordata > Actinopteri > Perciformes > Channichthyidae > Pseudochaenichthys > Pseudochaenichthys georgianus. The sequence continues at coordinate 14,273,202 of NC_047515.1, forward strand.
TTGAGCTCTTAGCCTGCAACCTAACCTGGTCCCGACCAGGTTAGCTGCTTAGCATATATTACCATGGAGATCTAGCCTGCTAAAAAGAGAACCAGCTTCGGATGACCGGAAAGCCGGAGTTTTCCCTGAATTTAGCCGGCTAAGCGAAAATCCTGCTTCGCAGTATACCCCCCAGGTGCACCTGCACAGCAGGGAGACAGAAAATAAAACAAGGAGGGGAGCACTTAACACATGTCTACACAGACATCCACTCGAAGTCAACCATTTTTCTGAAGAATGTGCTGACATGGGGGTTTAAATTGCCATGCCTCTTTTTGGCTTTCGAGCCCGTCTCAGGATTAATGCCCAGGAAGCACCTGAAAACAATAAGCCAAGACAACAATTTCACATAGATTTATATGGTGCATCGTTTATTTTAAGGCACATGCAGCGGTGCCCCTTTCAATTTAAGTAAAACCTGCACCAAAGAAAGACATTAGTGTTTAAAGCCAAGCAAGAGCGATAAAAGCAAGAAAATCACTTTGTTGTGTTATCACAGAGGATGGTCTGAATACAGTATTTTACTGTGAAATAATACAGTAACATGTTGTGAAATCCTGGTAATCATTGATCCTGTACATTCACAGTAATTAACTGTGAATGTATTGATTTCACTGTGAAATTCAAAATTACAGTATTATATTGTGAACATCACAGGTAAAGACTGTAAAGTGGTAAAACTTTAATTTATTGTAAAATATTACAGCTACATATTGTGAAATCATGGTAATATTTTACAGTGTAGAGCTTGAATATACTACGCTTAAGGTAACAGATGTAACAAATATTATTTCCAGCCTGTCCTCCTACAAAAAACGACCAAATAGGTCGATTGTTTAAGCACCTTAGATTACGACCCATAGCCACGTTTTAAAGTGTAGCACCTCTAGTGGTCGTGTAAGAAACAACATGCTCCCGTTTATTTACAAATAACCCTCTCTGGAAAATCCTAAATTGTAGAACAGTTTGGCCATTAAAATGCTTTTTGATTAGATTTCTAGCGAGAAGTGTATATTGTACTTTTAGAATCCACGTCCAGTGGAAGTGTAGGATCTATAGTTTGATAGATATTACGAAGATGATTTGAGGTCTCGCCAGGATAACGTGTATATGCGGCAGCTTCCATGTAAAGTTAGCGTGGGTGAAAACAGTATTTCCGGTCTCGAAGTTTTCATAATAAAACCGGATATATTCCCCTCACTGTCAAATGATTACACAGTGATATCTGCATTACTCATCCACTAAAAAACATCAGTTTATCCTTGTTAATTACACAATATTGATTGGTTTAAATGGTGTACAATGCTTTTGTGTTTTTAACCTTCGAGTCAGAGAAACAAATAGTTTTTTAGGAGTTTAGACACTACAGTTTCCGAAGACACTACACTACCCAGAATCCCCAGCTATCGTTTGGGACTACAACATCCGCCTTGCTTTACAAACCCCGTGATTAGTCATCAAGCCCTGTGATTGGATGCTGGAGTGGCAGTGCGACAAGGTTACGCTGTCAAACAGCTCTTTGAAATGGAATGGAACCACGGCAGACTTTCCAAAACTGGAATTGGACGGGTCCAGCCCCCGGCTCCAGCTCCCCCCCCCCAGAACTACACATGCTGGCTATTGTGTGTTTCGCAATATATGGCGTCTCTTTATAAGACGTTTTCGTATTTCCCACAATTAGAAGTTGGCAGTATTAAACGTGTACACCCTGGAGGTTTAGGGGATACGAAACACAGTGGTGTTATCAATTGTAAAACATATAATTAATAAATGGTGAAATAATATACCCACATGACACCTAAGGTCAGAAGAGCTTTATTTAACAGATGGTTTTATGTCTACCCCTCCTGTTGTTCATTGATAAGCCGGAAACATGCACTTGTCAAGGTTCAGAGGCAAATTTTGCAAATATGGCAGTAGCCATCGATCATCTTAAGATAAGATAAGATATACTTTATTGATCCCAAGTTGGGAAATGTTTTTGTTACAGCAGCATGTACTACTTTGTTCTACTCCACTACAATTCAGAGGTTAACCTGGTATTTTTACTCTACTACATTTATTTTTGTTACTTTGCAGATTCTGATTAATGATGTGAAATATAAACAACCCTTAAATCAGACTTTAGTTAATTCAGCCTTATCAGTTTGTCTGTTTTGCACATCCTCCTATCTTTGGACGTCCTGCACTAAATTGTTTTATTGTAGAGATCACTACAGTATCTTCTTGATATTTTCCATTCTATATTTCTATCATTGACCCCTATTTTGTATGTAGGCTACTCTTAATATTTAAATGTTTTCATCAAATATAACTTATTCTACAACTAAATTCAATAACGTGCTTTAACCACTAGGAGGTGCGGTTTAGACCAGTGGTCTAGTTAATACAACATAATAATATCGTACATAATATGACTATAAACTTTATTGGGAAATTAAAACAGAACGTTAAAGGAAAATACAGTTTCAGTCTCTCGATGTGAAGCTTATGCATTGTACCATGAACTTGTATAGACCTGTAACAGTCAACTGCATGAGGAGTTGGAAAGGTAGTTCAGAAAATCAGTAATATCTTTAAAAACTACAAAAAAGTCCCTTTATATCAGCTGTGCACCTTTATGGTGTAAACACAGCCTATCTACTAATTGGATCAAATATAAAAGTCAGCCGAATTAGTGTTGATACTGCAAGGAGACGTATTGTGTGAAAAGAAATGGAAGATGTTGTTTAATTGTTGATATATGTATGGTCCACGTCACGTATTCAGTTTTGGCGGCATCTCTTCCAGTTTGTCAAAAGGTCTTCTGATCAGGGCTCTATAAATACATATCTACGGCAGATCTGTAATATTTAATGCACCCGAACCGTGTATTGCAATGCCGTTATGTGATGACTTTCAAAGAGAAAAGCAAGAGCACTCGGAATAAAGTATTATTATTATTTTTTTAATGTTTTCCGATTTCATATCACATAAACACCATATCCCGACGTGCATTGCGGCGTGATTTTAGCCTATCAAAACCTCTGAAAACAGAAAGGTGTCTCTCAGAATCGAAAGAGAAAAACCTATGGGAAAAACACAAAAGCATTGAACAGAATTTAAACCAATTAATGTCGTATAATTAACTAGGATAAACTGATGTTTTTTAGTGGATGTGTAGTGCAGATATCACTGTTAAATCATTTGATCATTGGTTTTATTATGAAAACGGCCAGACCGGAAATACTGTTTTCAACCCGTAACTTTACATGGAAGCTTGCCGCATATACACGTTGTCCTGACGAAACCTCAAATCATCTTCGTAATATCTATCAAACTATAGATCCTACATATCGACTGGACGTGGATTCTAAAAGTACAATATATACTTCTCGCTAGAAATCTAATCATAAAGCGTTTTAATGGCCAAACTATCCTACAATTTAGGATTTTACAGAGAGGGTTATTTGTGAATAAACAATCCTCTGTAACGTTTGCATTGAACGGGAGCACTAGAGGCCGACAATTTTAAAACGTAATTATAGGTCGTATTAAGCGCTTGAACAAACGACATATTTGGTCGTAATAAGGTTCTTAAACAATCGACCCATTTGGTCGTATGAGTTGGAGGACTTGTTGATTATTTCTGTCTGCTGAAATAAATTACACCATACTTTGAGCCAAGCTCTCCAAACAGTATTGATGCCAACAAGCACAGCTGCAAAAAGGACCCTCAATATATTGCTTTTAAAAAAGATGCCATCTATGGGCTGATAAGAGCTACAAGCACTGGATTGGATCAATTGCGCAATAGGAAGAGCACTCAGTCATGGGTTCTGTTTAATTAATGATGAGGGATAGAGATAGGCTGTTAGCTCCATATTGTCAGTCAAATACTCACAGCAGAGGGTGGCAATATGAGCTGTGTAACTGATACATGAAACAGAAGGAACTAATCTATACTCTCCAGTCTAGTCCCATTAATGTTTTTTTAAGAAAGCTGCTGCATGAAACACATACACTTTTTGATTGTATATAAATGCTGGAGATCAAATTCAATAATAACAAATATTGAATTTTGTATTCCTTTGTTTCCAATCCTCCAATGTGTTTTTTTATTTCCATAACTTGTAATTGCCACCACTCATTTGAATACCCTTTTCCCGCCAGGTCTGTCACCTGACCTGCTCCTTGCCTCGGTACGGGCCCAATTCCATTAGTTATTTGCAAGATACGCTAAGATCTACATAATGAATTCCTTATTCCTGCTTGTCTGAACCTCTGCCTGTTTCCTGGTATCTGAATACCTGCCTTTTCTATGTCAGTAAAGTTTCTCTGATTGATCTATTTGACAATTTGGACTAATTTGGATTGTTTAGGAGACTCAACTGGATTTTCGATATTCAATAGCATGTCTGCATGTAGGGGAGGAAACTTATACAAAATGTACACCACCCCAAATTGATCATGTTGTTGATCATGCTACAGATGCGCTGCGAATAAAATTAGACTCTGTTGCTCCTTTGAAAAAGAAGAAAATAAAACAACATAGATTAGCTCCATGGCATAATGCCGAAACCCGCAAAATAAAGCAAAAGTCGAGACAACTTAAGAGGATATGGCATTCCACTAAACTTGAAGAATGTCGTTTAATTTGGCATATTACTCTCAATGAATATAAGAAAGCACTGTGTAAAGCGAGAGCAGCCTACTACTCTTCATTAAAGGAATGGTATGCTCATGACACTCATTTTTTAAAAATTATCATCCGATAAAACAGACCAGTCTCTGCCAGTCTCTCTCTTTTTTTTTTTAATCCGATGACATTATCAGTGATTTTAAACTGATTATATACCGAAATAACATCAACACTGTGGGCGCCGCCATTTCCCGGACGTGACGTAATCCATGCGTTTGGTTTTCGAAGACACGTTGATCTCCATGTTATTTACTGTAGTTTCTCTCTTCAAATATGCCTCACTGTATCGCGAAATATTGCCACAATTCTGATAGGAACAATCCACGGAATGCTCGGTTCCATCTGTTGCCAAAAGGTAAGCATAAGAAGTACATTCGGAGGCAGTGGCTAGCGAAATGTGGCCGGCCCGAACCGAAAGATTCACAGGCTCATGTATGCAGCGAACATTTCACATTTCCGGACGACTACTCTGAGAGTATGATCAAACATAACATGGGATTTAAAGAACAACTATTACTCAATGGAGATGCAGTACCATCGGTCTTTCTGGTGTCATCACCGACCAGGACACCAGTTCGGCCAGTTGAGAAATCGCCCTCTGCAAGTGTGAAGCGACGGAGGAGCAGAAGTAGTGCTCGGAGTAAGAATAAGGTATGTTATAGCGCATTTCCATTGCAGCGGCTAGCCCCGTTTTAACGTCCAGGCCAGGACAGTTTTTGGTGGCCTTTCCATATAGCGTAGTACCGGCTAGTGTGTATTTCCCCCCAGTTTTTCCGGCCCCATAAAATCGTGATTCTATGGCCAGGGACAACGAAGCTGAGTATGCTAAACTAGAGAGGGAATCGCTAGCAAGGGTGGTACTACATGCATACATATAGTATCTTATATCATCTTCCTATTATACACACATGCATTTCCAAACATTTGGACTACCTATGTTGCAAATGTATTATCTTTTCAATTTACACACGGCATCTATTGCACGTCTGTCCGTCCTGGGAGAGGGATCCCTCCTCTGTTGCTCTCTTTCTTCGGAAGTTTTTCCTTGTACGATGTGAGGGTCTAAGGACAGAGGGTGTCGTATTGTCATACTGATATGTATGGCTGAATTCCCCCATCCAATCTCTTCACATTGGTCAAAACTTGTTCCTCTGCTGTCGAGTCCGAACTGAAATATTCCACCATGTTTCCGTGTGTTGACAAAGTGAACGCATGGATGACGTCACGACCATCACGTGACTACTGAAAATGGCAAACATGGCGGCGGCCAGACGGAATATACAGGTCTTGATAAGAAAGAGCTATAAAATCATTATTTACTGGGGAATATCGCTGATTTCTTCAGGGTATGGTTTAAACATAACGTTTCACTAAATACTGAAGTTTTGATTAATTATCTAATGAGTGGACCATTCCTTTAATAGATGAGAATAAGAATAATGCAAGATTTCTTCTCAGCACTGTAGCCAGGCTGACAGAGAGCCACAGCTCCATTGAGCCTTCTATTCCCATAGCACTCAGTAGTAATGATTTTATGTGCTTTTTTAACGATAAAATGGTTACTCTTAGAAACAAAATTAATGACCTCTTGCCTTTGACCAGTATAGTGTTATCAACAGCTCCCGGAAATGTAAGTTCTAATATTACACTAGATAGTAAACTAGAATGCTTTTCAGCCATAAACCTTGAACAATTACATTCAATGATTCTCTCTTCTAAACCATCAACGTGTATGTTAGACCCAATTCCAACTAAGCTGTTGAATGAAGTTTTTTCATTAATTAGCACTTCTTTATTAAATATTATGAATATGTCTTTATTATCAGGCTATGTTCCACAATCATTCAAAGTAGCAGTGATAAAACCGCCTCTTAAAAAGCACAACCTCGATCCAGAGGTTTTAGCCAATTATAGACCTATTTCTAATCTTCCGTTCCTCTCAAAAATTCTTGAGAAAGCAGTCGCAAAACAGTTGTGTGATTACTTAAAAAACAATGATTTATTTGAAGATTTTCAGTCTGGCTTTAGAAGACATCATAGCACAGAGACAGCTATGGTTAAAGTCACAAATTACATTCTAATAGCCTCTGACAAGGGACTTGTCCCTATTCTTTTTTTGCTCAATCTCAGTGCTGCATTTGATACTATCGACCATGATATCCTATTGCAAAGACTAGAGCACTTAGTTGGCATACATGGAAGGTGCAACCACCTACTGGTTAAAGCACGTTATTACACGTTTAGAGTAATTGCAATGCAGGAAGATTGTGTTGCTTTTTAATGACTGTTTAAAATGCCCTTTTCTTAATGTCTTTCATTTTTGTAAAGCACTTTTGAATGTGTTATATTTTATGAAAACATTTAAATATTAAGAGTACATACAAAATAGTGGGAAAGTAGAAGGTCAATTATATAAATATAGAATAGAAAATATCAAGAAGATACTCAAATGATATCTAGAGTAAAACAGTTTAGTGCCTGATAGGAGGATGTGCTAACTAATAAGGCTTTATTTAAAGAAATGTGCAGAATACGACAGTGTAATGGTGGAAGTATACACACATTGATAGATGTCTTGTAATGCACTGTTGAGGAACCCAAGTTTTTCATTCATTGCATAACTACACTGTTGTGTACAGTATATGATATGTCAATAAACCTTAGAAAATCTTGAAATCTTGAAAGGGATGTGCAAAATAGCAATTATATACAGTCTTTAATTAACTATTAGAGAATAACGAGTAATGAATATGCTTTAAACGGATCTGCAGATAAATATTTAGTCTTCTCAAGCACCAACAATCAAATATCTCTCCTGATTGTTGGCACTTGACAATCACCTTCACTGAATTTCATTCAGGTGTAACTAAAGTCTGATTTAAGGGTTGTTTATATTTCACATCATTAATCCAAATCTGTAAAGTAACTAAAATAAATGTAGTGGAGTAAAAATACCAGGTTAACCTTAAAGAAAGCCCTCAGGATTATAAAAGACCCCATCACCCCAGCCACAAACTGTTCTGTCCGCTGCAGTCTGGCAGGCGGTACCGCAGCATCCGGACTAAAACCACCAGACACAGAGACAGCTTCATCCCACAGGCTATACGATTATTAAACACCTGAATTTAGAAATAACATTCATCTGGCTGCTACTTAGAAATTATTTATCTAATATATCATATTCCAATCACTTGTATATAGACTCTTATTGCACTATTTCACAATTTTTTCTGTGTATCTGTTTTATTGCGTAGCACTGTTGGAGGAGCCTGTGACCTAAGGGGGGGAGGGGGTAGGACACGTTCGATTCCTGTTTTGAATAGTGTGCCGTCGATGGGTTTCATTCCATTTCAAAGTCCTTTTGGACGCTCTGTGTAAACTTCGCGCATCCAATCACAGAGGTTGAGGACTGATCACGGGGTTTGTCAAGCTAAGCACATGGTGTAGTCCCAAACGATAGCTGAGGATTCTGGGTAGTGTAGTGTCTTCTGCCGTCCTAAAACTCAGAAAAAATATTTGTTTCTCAGAATCGAAGGGGGAAAATACAAAAGCATTGTACACAATTCAAACCAATTTTTACATTCTGACGAAAAATAGAAATAATTATGAATAGGCCTACAAACAAAATAAAATAAGCCTCCCGTGAGTTACTACAAGCTATAAAGTAGATTTAAAAAACGTTGTATAGAATAAAAGCTCACTGCGGGACGTTGTAGAAATGCGTGTGTGCACCACGACAAAGGAGCCTCATTCACTTTATATTGGGGTTGTTTGCGTGGTGCCGACACGTAAATGTAACAAAGTTCGTGACTCCACCACGCATTGTGGTGTTAAGGAGTCGTGGTGGAGTCACGCATTCTGGTGGGATCAGGTTGTCTAAATGACCCCTGAGCGAAAAATGCTAATGGGCATTGGCACAGAACTCAAGATAAAAGTACCCTTATTACTTATCGTAGCTGCACATCCAATATATCCGATTAAAGCTGAGACTCCACAGATTATGTAGGTATATAGTATCATCACTGAATGATCCGGACTTGTGACAGGGGAAGCAAATACAGTCATCACAACACGTATCTTTACAGAGCTTCTAGGGAGATCGTCTCACCACCGTAGCTGTCAATCTGATCAAAAGACGTGTTCAATGGCATTAAAATGAGAAAAAACGCGGCTGAATCGGTTAATCCATAGGTTTTTAACGTCTATGTATAAAAAAATTATTGAATTTATAATCCATAATTCCATTTTAATGTAAAATCGGAGAGCAAATGCTAGCTGCTAATGGTAGCCACCACAGCTAGAACTGCTTGTTGCTGTGGGTGACCCACGTGTGTGTAGCGACGCGTCAACGCGGAAATATGTCGTCGACGATATTTTGAAGTCGATGTGTCGACGTCGACGCGTAGCTACAGCACTAGTCTATATACGCTGGGATCCGGAGTCATGGATGATCCTGCGGTCCTGTGTCCTCCATCACGAGCCTGGATCTTGAGTCGTGGCTGTGGTCCTGGATCATAGGTCCTGGATGGATATCCTCGTGAATTGCTCTCCCTGAGGTTTCTCCCATTTTTCCCTTTAAAACTGTGGGTTTTCTCCGGAAGTTTTTCCGGAAGGACAGAGGGTGTCGTATTGTCATACTGATATTTTGTACAAACTGTGAAGTCCACTGAGACAAATGTAACATTTGTGATATTGGGCTATATAAAAAAACATTGATTGATTGATTGATTGATTGATTGATTGATTGATTTAGGAAGTTGACAGTCACAGCTTTACAATTCCTGAGTTTGGCATTTTGGCTGTCATCATCTAGTTTTTGGCCATTAACATTTTGTTTTATTGGGACCCGCATTGAGAGGAGAGGGAATGCTGCACAAGGCAAATTATATGTTACATTGAACTTTCATGTAGTTAAAAGACATTTTGAAAGGTTTAAAGTCCTGGGATGAAAACACACTGACAAAACGGAAATGTTGAATTTTATTAAATCAGCGGATATCACATAACGCTATTAGGATAGTTGAAAGCAATAATATTAAGGCAAATATTATCAACTTAATATTATTGCTTTCAACTAACCTAATACAGTTTAGTGACATTTGTAGACATTGTACATTTAATTAAAGTCAACGTGTCAGTTTTTTCAGTGTAGTCCAACCGTTTAAAAGAATAATAACTGTTTTTTCTTAACAACCCATCTATATTTAACCAAATCCAAATCTGTTGCTTCACCTTTGTATTCAACCTTCTCTTTAGAATGACTCATTGTTCTTCTTGTACAAGTCTCTAAATGAATATAAGGTTGAATAAGCACATAGAGATTCACGCAGACACAACTGCTTCAAAAACAAACAAATAATTAAATACGCAGGCAACACATGGAACAACAAAGACAAAAAATAAATGACCAAAACGTCTCAAGCTTTTGACAAAAGTCATTTCCATCGAAGAACACTCCCAATCTGATTTTGAAGCTCAATGGGATAGTAAAGTGGCCTATTGATTAGGGAGGCATCCATGGATTTACAGCCAATTGTGACAATCAATATTTCCTTGTCCTGTCAAAAATCCTCAGACAAGAAATTAAACCCCTACTTGCCACCCCTAGACTCATAAAAGTGAGTTAGTGGTCAACAGCTGACTTGTAAAGATAATTTGATAATAAACCAATACATGATGGTTGGAGAAAGGTCACAATGTCACACAATGTTCCAGTGGTCACACTATCTCTATCCATTCAGAATCTTTGATAACTTGATGGTCGCCATGTGGATGTTTTCAATGAAAGTATCATACATGTAATAGAGAAATATTATTGTGCTACTGTGTCTGCCATGATGATAATAAGGACATTATGCCTAGCTCTATCAAGCATCTCCATATTGTAATGTTAGCCGAATTACCATTGATGCATACAGCTAATAGGCTAAGACTATTAGCTGTATGCATAATAGTGTTGACGGCCATCAAAACAGCATCAGTGCAGCAATTGTCCAGTATCATGCCAACACTAAATTAACCAAGCTGCCAGAATCAAAGTTAACTAGAAGAAAGACATTTGCACTTAGATCACCACTCTCCTTAAGCATAACACAGATATTGGGGAAATAACACTGAATATTTATATTCTGTAAATAGTCATACTCTTAATATAAAAAGTATTGCTGTTAATAATGTACACATTTTGTTCGCAAACATTGTTAAAAAAGACGTAATGCAGAAAAGCTAGAATAAATGCTTAAATATTGTGGTGGTGAATTCCTGCCTTCCTGTGGTCACAGTGAGTAAATACAACTGCATTCAACAAGCAAACACAAATTACAACACACACGTAGTTTGGTACTGGGACTAATAGACCACTGTACTCTACCCATTGGTCAGACACAATGGTAGCATAGTATACATTTCATATTTTTAAAACCAAGAGAAAGGTTGCCCCGAACTGTGACCACTGGAGGGCCACTTGTCATACAGGCAGAGATGTATAAATATGCACTGTTCATAACTACAATAATTAGGAATACATTAATCTGTATCCCACAATAATATATGAGAAGATAAGAAGAAGTGGACAGTGAGAACTACGGACTTTATACAAAGGGTCAGGCTCAGAGCCCCCCTGAACCCTTAGGGGCCCTGGACCTGCCCTTTCTGTAATCCATTAAAACAACTAACTATAACTATGCCTACTTTATCTATAACTAACGTATAGTTCATCAACTGCTACTGCTATAGGCTAGTAGTAATGTATAACTGCCCATGTATTTCATTTAGCTAACCAGTTAAAATGTGTTTAATTTCTTAAATTAGCCAAAATCAGCCTTATTGACTGCACCTGTAGGGGAAACACATTCCCGCCCCTTTTTGCACACGGCACAGGTAACATCGTCTGTTTTATATGTTTACTCGAATTTAACCAACTTTTCAATGTTCATCCGCGACTACTGGAAAATAAAAACAGACACATTTAGAAAAAAGATAACCCTGATGTTACACAGTGGCAGAAAGTGGCGCGATGCCACTCCTCATAACTAACTAAGGGCCACATTTCCCCCCTCAGCAGTGAGACGGGATGCTGCGCTGCAGGGAGAGCGCCGGCTGCAGCGGTGGAGGCTGACTGAGGAGAGACCAAACCAAAGCTCCGTGTACCACGACGCACAGCTCCGACGGAAAGCTCCCTGAAGTGGAAGGGAACGGTTTGGTTTCGCTCGAGGGGGGACGAGCTGGTCACCGAAAGAAACAATGTCTTTGTATTGCAATTTTTTTACTTGAGGATGTACCGTTTACGCTTGCTAGCCAGATAGAGCGACAGAGACGAGGACCCGGACTTGATACTGTTAATACCGCTGCCATTCCGCCGTTTGGGTCGGGAGGGAGAGACACTACCGCGGTCCCCGCTGCTCGGATCACCTGGGAGAGAAAATAAAAACATAGAAGAAGGCAACGACTTTTATTTATTTCCGTGAGTAAAGTATTTTACTTTCGTGTTTCCTTTTTTGTCTATATATTGTAATTGAGCCACAGCTGTGTGAGTGAATGCAGGTTGTCCAGAGAGACAAGTTCTCCTGGCATTGATGGTGATGATGATCCTAATAATACCTCCTGATACACATCTGAATAGTTTGTATGGTATCGTTTATCTATTTATGACGTTTTTGACTGACAACCCTATGTTCTTCAGTCTAGCTCTTGTCTTCATGTAGCCTAGTTTCAATAACTTCTGCCTTTTCCTAAAAAGTGACTGGGGTCAAAAGTACGCATGTGGCTGATGGAGCTTTTATGTCAAGATGCCCATCACCAAGTGTTTAATGGAAAACATATTTGCAATTTATTATGCCTTTGGAAAATAATCACAGGTTTCAGCACAAATAATTTGATTCCTGCACTGAGCCCACAGCAGCCTTGAAAAGAGACACTTTGAAATGTATTTACACTGAAGTGGGGTTGAGGTCTAGCTGCTTTCGATAGGAGCTCAAAGAGATCGATGGAAAATATCTTTTTGTGTAAGAAAAACAGCTTGCCTGCTAGGTCAGAGGCAGGTCTTTTTTTTTGTTTTTTCTGAGTGCATCTTTGGGTTAGCAGAGCAGGAACATCTAACACTTACCACACAAGTAGACCCACAGGAATGATCTAATCAGAGATATGCTAAGTTCCCAAGCTCTAATTTTGCAGCTTGCTGCGGTTGAATGTTTAGTATAATGCTATCATCTGTATGTGCTGGTGACAGTGGGGTTGTGCATTGTGGCTCGGGGGCTTGCAGGCTCTTGTTTGATCTTCTTAATTTGGCTTTTTCAGGGCTGTGTTTGGATGATGCGAGGGGTATTATTAAGCCATTATTCATTTAGGAATATTATCTATGATTCTTTTATTTTTTAAGTTTGTGTGAATTTATTTTTCCATGACATTAATTAGCCGATTGGTGGCAGATAGAGCAGAGTATGCCAGAGGAAAATTCAACCTTTTTAAAAGTGTGTCTGCTGTCAGTAAATCCCCCTGCTGCTCTTTTAAAACAGGTCCACTAAGAAACATTGTACTATTTTAAGGGCAGTTACTAATTCAAAGCCACTAAGTATGTCACTACAATATTCAAGACTCCTGAAGATTTAAACCATGAACCTCTGGACTAGTTTGTTTAAAAAAAATACAGAAAGTAATTTGTGCATGCTTCGCTATATAATTTGACACAAATTATGCTCAACTATAGTGGTGCTTTGGAAACATTGCTGATGGAAATCTCACTGATATAAACATTATCACAAAACAGGGCCGATAGAAACCAACATGTGGCTTAGAGGCTGACATTTCACAAGAAAACTAAATGAAAAATAAAAAGGAAGGTAAAACAATGTTATAATTTTTACAGATTTAGTTTTTGCTATTTTAGGAATTTAGATACTCAAACTATCTTATGACGTATATGGCAGGTCATGGTGTTGACTTACACACACACACACACACACACACACACACACACACACACACACACACACACACACACACACACACACACACACACACACACACACACACACACACACACACACACACACACACACACACACACCGTATAGTATAAAGTGTGTGTGTGTGTGTGTGTGTGTGTGTGTGTGTGTGTGTGTAGAAGTGAGAGTGATGCACAGAGGAAAGAAGCCTATAGTCTTTTTTGCTTCAAGCACAATTCCATTCACATCCTTTGAAAGACTGCCAGTGGAGCACATCTATACTCGATTGTTATGTCACATACTGTACTGTAGTTGTACTATATGGTTTGCTACGGTACATGTACGCATTCAATATTCAATTTCGCTCCAATGTAAAGACAATTCTAGCCGGATCAGCAAAACATTTTTCCTTTTTGTTTTCTTACACACACAGCTCTCTTGACTTTTTGTCAGGTCTTTTTTTTTTTTTGACACAAAGTAGTAAATGGTTTCACTGTGAAAAAGAGATCTATGATCTCAATGGGACCAATCTGAATAAATAAAGGTTTGAAATGAAATGAAAACTGTAGCGGGGGGCACAGTAAAAAACTTTGATTAAGTACGTCAGCTTTAAAGTCATGTCTCAGACTGCAAATGTTTCCTGTTAGTGTTGCACAGTGCAGCATCCATTAAGACTTAATGATGGAAGCCTTACTTGAAGGCATGCTTGTGATTTTAAATGGGCCATAATTTGCCATAATGTTAATCTAGATATATATTTCATGAAACTTAATGTGCTTAAACGATTTTCATATGAACCCCCTTTCACCGCTGACTTTAATTCCCTGGGATCATCTGAAAATGGTCAATCTCACCATGAGACGTATAGTTAAAGTCGCCAGGCAAGAACCCAATCAAAAGTAGCTTCACCTGCATATCAGGGGAATTGATGGAGGAAGTGAACAGCTGTGCTTGTTTCTCTTGGCACAAATTAGAGGTTACCCCTATCCTTATCGGATGTAAATCAGTTATTTGCTTGCAATACATGCTTTCAAATGTTTGTACATCCACTTTGGGGCAGGTGTGATATGCAATGCAAATTAGTAGATTGGCTAACCTTGATGGGAATCAAAAATGTCTGGAAGTTACAGCTGTCCAATCTTCTTAAATGAAATGATTATTGACATGGGCCAACGGCATGGGTTTTAGAGTATGACTAATTGGAAATGACAACTCTGGTGGAGGCCCTTGGGACACTTGAGAAAAATGCATACCAGCACTGACAAGAGACAGGCTAGAGATAGAAACTGTCTCACCAAGACAATGGCACCCAAGGGAATCCTGTTTTCACTGACACATCTGAGACTAATAGAGAGAAAATGGAGATCCCATTCGAACACACCACAGTTGTCTGTTGTTCATACGCATGGACCCCATGTAGCAGCATTAACTAAATCTCTCTGAAAAAAAAGGAAAAACCCCCAAAGTTGATAATCCAATCCTACTTGATTTCACCTAAGAAATCTACATTAGATGTAATTGTATTTGTGTTTTTTTTTTAACTCTAATTTAAATCGCGTTGGTAAAACAAACATTTTTTTCTTTCTTTTCTTATCTTTTTAATAGAGCTCCGCACCATTCATAAAGAAATAGCAGAAGTAATGCCAGAAACCAATAGGTAGCTACAAAATAAGTAACTTTTTGATATATGAAGGAAAATAAGAGAAAAAACGTTATATATATTTGTATGCAAGAGGACAATAAATATGTTCACAGACAGTGACACACACAGCACAGGCTGTATGAAGAACACAGAGTCAGTAAACAAAGCACATTTGGTTTATTCCTATACGACGCTGATGAAAGTGAAGCTAGGAACTGTGTGGAAAATTGCTGGGCATCTTGAAATCAGTAAACAACATGTTTGCTGTGTCCAGTGAATGCAAGTGTGTGATTTTACTCTCAAAGAGAAAAACAGTGACTAAGAATGTAGGATCTGAGCATCGTTGCCTGGTAAGAATTGAGATGACACATGTTTGTTAGATTAAAGACATTCTTTTCTTCTTAAGAAAAGTTGTTGATGTTGACAGTGGCTGACCCTTCCTTGGCTGCCTTCCTATCCAGCACTTTGTTTGTTAGGCAGGCCCGCTGGTTTCGCAGAGTCTGGAAGACAAACGTCCCCCAGGACCCATCTGACAACTTAATTTATATAATTGCTTGGAAGCATCTGCGTACGAAACACTGACTTTCCGCACCCTCCTCCACTTGTCACTGTTATGAATGACTGGGATTTGATGTCCAATGAGTCAAACCGTCAATCTCAAGTCACTCTGGTGTTGTCACACTCATCTTCAAAAAGAAGCACTGTTAATTTGATTACAGTTTTCCATCCTTCACAAGGAAAACAGCTCCTGCCAACATCTTCATCCTTTTGCTGTTTTTGTAAGTGTGATCCGGCTCCTATGATGCAGCCAGCTCATTGTACAATGAGTCTTAGCACCATGACAAATGTGTACATGAATGTTAACCAGTAATCTAATTAAGATGAGTGACATGACCGCATCAGCGTGTGTCCTTTCTCTCTTATTTTTTTTTTGTTGCAGTTTCCTACTACTTCGGTAGTAAGCAGCTAATCTAAAAGGCTGAAAAAATGTGTTTTTGTTAGCTAATGTATCCCATAGCCTCAGGTTGGTTAATTATGCGGCCACTTTAACTGTTTGTCTTTGTTCTGTCCTCCTCATTGTGTTAACTTGGCACAAGTCATCTAAAGATACCTGCAGGCGCCCTCTGCGCCACTGCCCCCAATGGTGCTTGTAAAAATGTTAAAGGTTATTAATTACATGTATGGTACAAAGCAATTGTCATATATTAAAAAAAGGAAAGCATGCACAGCACTGATTAAAAATACGTGGCCCGTATTTGTTACGATTTGGCAGTTATATGGACAACACATTATCTTATATCTCTAAATCTCAACAGTGGCTCCATTTGCACACAATATTTCTGCCACCGTCACATTACTCATTTGTTGTAATAGGTGGTTGTAGATTTGATTTGTCTCTGGAAATAGTTTGTCAGTGAAGTGAGCACCGAGTATTTGTGGAGATGATGGTGATGGTGGGGTAGAGCCGGGGGATGGAGTGTTTTTCAGTAGGCAGCTCCTGATTTTATGTGACAGTAAAGGGCCTTATCTTCCAGGGCCACGATGAAGCACAACACTCTTTGATTTCTTATCTTTCCTACGTCTAACAATCTCATGCTCTAGACAGATTAGTGAGTTGAAGGTCTAGAAAATGGGCAATGTGGTTTCAGGGGAGTTAAATGCAGTCAAATGCGGGGCCTGAGGCCATATCTGCATCATGCTGATGGTACAAAATGAAAGATTAGCTGAAATTACTCGCGTACTTTTGACCTTGAGGTTCAAGAAAGTCGAAAATTACGATTCCTCAAATGGCATGATTTTTTATAATTGTTGCGTCAGTAAACAAAACAACATGTAGCAGACGGTAAATAGGATAAAAAGGGCTGCAAAAGAAGACACATAACATGCAAGGCTTTTGCAGGATCTTTAGTTACATTTCTGTCCCCTTATCTTTGCAAATATTTTTGTGAATAAGTCAGTCTCTATTGTACTCTGCATTCATATCTGCTTCTCAATACCTTAGACAAGGCATTGATTCCCCAAAAGATTACGTTTTGTGTGTTTTTTTTAGACCACTTAAAATGTATTGGAGCCCAAACCATTCCTTAACAAGTCTCTCTCGATGTCTGTGTTATCGTAATAGGTGGGACCTCCAAAGACATAGAGTAACGGCCCATCTACACTACAGGCATCAAAAAATCTTGATGCTGGGCGTGTCTGAAGCTTGGCGATTTTTTGCGACCAACAACCAATCACATGAATCTCCCGCCCCCGACATACAAAGCAATAGCAATGTTAAAACGAAGTAAACTGGATATAAAATCCCCAAACAGGCGAAAACCTACCAGTTTCACCCACTGTCTCTGTCACCACCCTCCATGCCTGGTTCCCCCGGTTTGTATCCCGGTAAATAGTTCTGGTCGTAAAGAACCGGGTGATTTGCTACCGTAATTTCTCGTTTGGAATGAGGAAATGAACTGGCTCTCCCAGCTTGCACGCGGTTTGATTGGCTAGCGCTTGTATTGGCGGGATTTGCATAAACGGGATTTGATTGGCTGATGCCAGCTTCTAAAGCATCGGGAGCATCAACAGTTGAACATTGCTCAACTTTTGATGCTCACGATGCTTGCAAAGCCATGCTCCGCTCCCCACAATGCAGTTCGGCGAAGATTCAAAATCTTCTACGTCACCCCATTCAAATGAATGGGCGAAGCGTTGAAAGCATTTTTCGATGCCTGTAGTGTAGACGGGCCGTAACTCCGGGCCAGCATCAGCAGTGTCGACAGAAATCAAAGGCACCTCGAGAGATCAATGAAATGTCACGTAACATTTGCTATCATACCCGATTATGTATAATTACCTTTTTACAATTTGATCTTTAACCCTAATGAAATTGTCCTTAGGCCGTGTTGTTTAACAATCCTCATTGCTACAGTAGCTCATTAACGTGACATTGCTTCTTAGCCTCTTGTAAAGGCATGTCCTTAAACAAAGCGCTCGCATTTTCCTTGCAGATTATGTTCTCTATAATTAACTGGATCTTACATTTTGTTTTGTTTCATCGTTTATGTGTTTGTATTGGAATCAATTCTCACACGCCTTAGCACCTATGGTCTGTGTGTTCCTGTTGGATTGAATGCGTGGAAACAACTGATGAGAAAGACGTGACTAGTGCTGCGTACCTGGACTCACATTCAGGTTCAGGTCCGGACTCAAGTCCAGAGGTTCAGGTTCAGGTCCGGACTTATAAGTCCGGACCTGAACCCATGTCTTGTGTCAAGTTGTGTGAGTAACTAAAGTGAACTTATTGTGAGCTAATTATCAATTTAAAATTAACAATAATCAACTCAAATTCAAACTCATCAGGTTTATTGTGCTCTCTTCCAGCTTGTGTCTACATTTCTCTACAAAGTACAAATGTAGAAAAAACACTTTTTGCCACTTAGTCTACAAATGACTTATGACAGCAACTACAGTGAACTACTACAAAGTTCAAACATTTATTTCATTTACCAAACTAAAGTAACCAAACAGTCCCTGAGCTGACTGAGCCTAAATCCCTAAAACGTTGCTGAAAGGTAGAGTGTAGAGTAGACTATACGCATTACACTGTTACACACCTACTATACAGTATAGGCTAAACTGTAGTGACTGTACAGTCAGAGTGTACTGTACTGTCTGTACATGTATTTTCTACAACTCTACATGTGTACATTATACAGTACATACTACATACATAGTGATGTACATACATACTGTTAGAAATTAAAATCAATGTTGATATGGCGTAATTTTGAATTAAATACACTATTTAATTTAAATCAGTTTTATTCTGAAAAAACCGGAAGTTCACACTATTAACTTAACTAATACTTTTATTCTGAAAATTCTTCACTTCCGGTTAGCATTAGCATGTGGCGAAAGGCTACGTTTTCAAACCGTGAATCGAAGGTGAAATTACATGTGATGTTGTACACTGAGCACACTGGGATTAGCACTCATTTATTGACGCTGAATAACGTTTATCAGGGAATGTTTAAATAACAACAGACACTAGAATATACGTAAATGCTAGTTTTTTTGCGAGTCCAAGTACCGGTTCCCGACGTTCCGGTTTTAACCGGACTTGAACCGAAACTTTTTACAAGTCCAGTACCGGTTCGGCTTGCCGGTACGCAGCACTAGACGTGACAGACTGTTAAAAACCTTCTTATTTAATAATATCACATCTTTCCAAACCTTTTTGGAATCCATAAAAAGTAACCAGCCCAAAGTCAAAATGTGGTTCAGTACTTACTTTAGTCCAGGCCTTCTTAGTGTTCACTAACTCATGGTGAAGATGCACAGTGAAGTCTCTTGTGACCCAGTGGGCACTTTTGAAAAGAAAGCAGGACTGCGGCATCGTACATTAACAGAAGGAGTGTTTTAGGGTCACCTTTCTTACAGCACTAAGCCGTGCATCCTGCAGGCTCATGATGAGTTGTTACGTTCCACTTTCATGCCTCCTTTCTCCCGGGAGATGAAATGGTGGTATCTGTCAGAATGAGCTGCTATGCGTAGCTGTGCCTGTGCAGTTCATCGCCTTGTGACAAACACTGGATGTAATCTACCAAACTGAGGGAGAATCATTTCCTCAATATCGTTCTGTTGTGCCATGAATGGATAGTGATTGATTTCACGTTTTCTACCGTAGACTTTCTGATCAATCTGATGCATTGACTCTACAAAAAGTGAATCACCAACTTAATGTGAGCTGGCAATGTTTAGCAGAAAATGGCATCAGGAATACATCAGTATACAGAATGCATTCCTTATACAAATTGAGGACTTAAAAGCGGTAAAATGTCCCCCAGATATTAGGATGATGTAAAGCTTCATTAGGCATTGAGATAAGATAAAATCACTGATGGATTTTACAGGAAATAAAGAAAAGAAAGCTGCTCGATGGAGCTTTTAATCAAAGCTAGTATTGTGTCGGGAGTGCTGATGTTTGCCTTCACACAGCTCCTTCTGTCAGTTTGCTGTGCATAGCATCATGGCTGCAGGGGAAACATAATATCAGTATCAAACGCTGGTTTGTGTAGTCACGGTAATGGCCTGTTACTCTGATTTTCTAAGTTATTGCTCTGCATTTCATGATAGCTCTGCCATTATTTCAATATGCATAGTCATTTATTCACGATGTTGACATTTTAATTCACAAGTCAAAGCTCGACCTTCCTTGTAACGTCTCTCAAAATGATTGTCTCTTATTAAAACGATAAGATAAGCATCCTGTGACCAATGGGTGAGAGGTTACTGAATTGTCTCATTCTCCTGCAGTCCGGAAGATCAATATATGTAATAGTTAACTTAATGGGAGATTAATGGGAGACGTGACAGCAAGGGATGTCGGCATGAGATTGTTAGCAGCAGAAAAGACAATACATTCAAGCCCATTTCAAAAATGTACCTCAACATTGCAGATTTTAAATGCTTCAGCTGACTTGCTACATTCTAATCTGAGCCTTTGATAAGCAGCTTCCCATTGGTCAACTGGAGGTTTGTAATAAATCAGCTTCTTAAAACATCTGCTGCACAGATGAGTATGGTGGTCTGGAACAGATACATATGTTGTTAGATGCAGTATAGTTAGTTTTAGAATTTGAAGGAAAGAACATTCATGTTGAGGTCTCGACTGGTTTGGACCCCTCTCTTCTATGTTGTATGTGTTATCCTATTAGAGACAAATTGGCATCAATCGTGGTTAACCCTTTTCCATAGCACTTACTGTATGGTTCAGATGTGTGACTGTGCTTTACATGTATTTCACAGAATGATATGAATATCAAATGTGAATAAGTCTGGAGTAGCTAGACTTACTGTAGGAGTGCCGAGAGTCGAATATTTAAGATGCCCTATGGAGTTTTTGTAAGCAAACGCAAGTTTACGTTCAGTGTTACCAGGCGAAACACATTATGTGTATCCTTAAGGTCTAACAAATGTGACAAGTGCATTTGCTTCCTCGTGAAACGTATATAATATACGATATGCCATATTCATTTGTATAGACAAGGGGGAAATAAAGGCACAGTAACAACATTGCAAGGTAGTTTATGGCATGATTCAGGCCTGTACTAAAGATCAGCAGGACTGCAACTTACAATTATTTTCTTTAGGTTTACGATTATTTGACAGATGACTTTTTTGATGAAGTTTCCAGGTCCAAGGTTAGGACTTAACATGTCTTGTTCTGTCAGTCAGATACCCAAACAAATTCAGCTTCATATGATAAAGCAGTTTAAAACCAAATACTTAATTTATTAATATTCTTTCGTCAATGGACGCATTGCTTAGCTTAAAATATGAGTAGGACAATCGGGCTCATGTTAGGGCAATTAATCGTATTTTAATCTCGATTGGCTTGCAACGATTACGAAAACAATGCAATCAAAATAAAACAATTTATTCTTTTAACATTTTTAAAATGTGTATTGTGTTTTCAGTTGAATTATACTGAAAGTTCAGGGTAATCTGTTAAAAACATACTGTTCACATTTTTTTTTTCAATAAATGGATGTTTTCAAAGTAAATGGATAACCGTTTTTAATAATCGTGATATCAATTAGTGACTACAATAATCGTGATTATGATTTTTTTCTATAATCGAGCAGCCTTAGTTCATGTCTCCTTCTACTCCTTCTTTATGGACTTTATTCTAATGTAGCAGTAACCAACACATTTAAAGTATGGAGAGAAGAGTCCTTTTATGGAGCCTTGTTATGTCTTAATGCATTATAGTTGTGTTCTAGTGGGTTAAATGTCCAGTTAAGTTTCTTAACTG
Organism: Pseudochaenichthys georgianus; assembly: GCF_902827115.2. Lineage (NCBI taxonomy): Eukaryota > Metazoa > Chordata > Actinopteri > Perciformes > Channichthyidae > Pseudochaenichthys > Pseudochaenichthys georgianus. Next base: position 14,295,308 of record NC_047515.1, read on the forward strand.
TGGTAACATGTCTTCAATTCCAACTGAATGCTTTGGTTTTTATGTGATTTGAAATGAGCTTTTGTTGTAAATACAGACAGAAGAAGAGTTACATTTCATTTAAGTTGATTATGTTGTGTTTGTTTCGCTCTAATGTAATGGCCTAATGTTTAGGTCTAATGCAGTTTGAATGGGTGAGCCCTGTTTTTGCATCTTAGAGTTTAGGATAAAGATGTCTTTGTATTTACATGTGTGCATGATAATCCCACTCACCTTAACATAAGTTGTACATTACAATAATCAATGATTTAAACAAAGTATGTAAAATGTCTATCCCCAAATCAGTTGTTCATGTAAACCAGCGAGCAGCCTCACCGTATTCTCCACAGATGAAATGAAGGCACTTGATCACCTAGGGAGCCAGACAGTGGAGATCACATTCAAATAAATTGAGAATGAATTACATCTATTTATCACTGCCACCAATGTGCCATGGGACTGTACAGAATTGCACAGCGGATGAGTGTGCAACATGGGAACTCGCATCTACATTTCACTGGCTGTTGTGCTCCAGTTTTCAGCCCTGACTCTTAAAGTGACCGCACGTTAACATTGCTGATCTCTGTCACAACACTATCACATTTCTATGTCAAAGCATTCTTGAAAAGGAGGAATGGAGACTGCAAGGCTTTCCAAAAGCACCTTTATGGTTTAGTTATCATAGCAGTGTGTGTGTGGCCTTTTGATTTAAGCCGTGAACATCAGGTCAAACGATGGATATTTTAGACACAACCTTTGCTTTTAAACTAATATATGGTTTCCCCTTCCAACCTGCCACTCAGTGTTCACCTCTGCTTCTTACCTTAGTTGTCTGCATTCTGCCAGGTATCAACATCTTTCAATATATAACACATTCAGAACTAAAAAGCATGTTGGGCTAATTCACCGCGATTGTACCATCACAGCAAGGCATTTATAAATACCATCTGTTCTCCTTGCCTTCAGTATATCATCAGGGGATATCTCAGTTTGCTCCTCCGCTATTGCATTGTTTTATGGATTTTGGAAAAGGCTGATACAGTAGGAGTAAATAACATTGAACAGTACAGAAGGAAACTTGTTCAATTCAGATAACATTCTGAAACGTAAGTGCTAAAAGCAACCAAGAGGGAAAATGTATAAATGGCTATATACATTATATACACGAGTAAGTTCTGTTATGCAACCTTTAATGCATATTCTTTTTGACAAAACAGTTCTTTCAACATGGCACCTGGGTCACAAATGCTCATATTTAAAGGTTTAATACATTGGGATTTTTACTAGTTTTTCTAACTTTATGTTACAAGAAAAAGCTATGTTGGGGGAGAAGGCATTGATAGCTATACTTTTCTTATATCTGTAGTCTGAGACCTAGCCATTTAGCCCTGTATCTTAGCTACTGTATCTATCCTTCCTGTTTGGTTTTTCCTACAATCTTTAAGTAAATTACTGCTTTATTTTATTGCTATCTTACTATAAGACTTACAGTGTTCTTAATACAGTTCGCTATCTGTTGTTTTTAAAAAGAAAATGATAAGTCAAATTCCTCGTACGTATGAACCTACCTGGTAGTGCATGACATTAAGGATTTTGGGCCCTGTGGGCCATCTAAGCTAATTTACTGATGGCCCTGAGCCCAATAGAGATTGCCCTGCGGACGAAATGACGCACGAAGGGTTTGGGGGGCCTCCCCTAGAACATTTAGATGTTTGCAGGTCTTGGATGCTGTCTGGTGCATTCTCTAGACTGAATTATAAGATGAACCACCACAATATTATATTGTTCAATTGTATTCTTCATTTCACTTGTTTGTTCGTTTGTGTTTGCTCGCTTGCATGCCCTGCATAGCTATAAGAAATACTTAAGTTGTTGATCAAAACACTTTCCATCTGATGAAGGCAAATGCCTTCATCAGATGTAAAAAAAGTAGAAAACATTACATTCAGTTATAACTTCCAAAACAAACATTATTTACACTATTATGGCCCCTGTTAAAAATGTTTGTAATGTTGTCTACTGTAAATTGGTCGAACGAATGCCTCCTCATCCGGAAGCTGACCGAGCAGCAGTCGAGAGGAGCCGAGCACATCCGCGAAGCACACAAAATGGGACGTCAGAGTTCCCGTTAGCCGGCAAATCTAAATCGCTCCGGTCAAAATAATTTCCCTTTAGCGCAATACCGCTTCAGTTGCGCCACTTATGTAACAGACAAGAAGAGTATGTGACCAAGTCCGCCTTAACCTGCCATCAGGACCTGGGGCCCCTAATTAAACAACAAATCAAAGTCATTTATAGCCTCGGCAGGCTCTGTGATCACACACACACGCACACGCACACGCACGTGCACGCACGCACGCACACACACACACACACACACACACACACACACACACACACACTGAGCACCATGAACAGCAACATATGGCCTCAATGCCAGGTATCAGTTGATGAGAATGATCATTATCTCCGGTGGATTAACACAAACCTAGTTATGTAAAACGATGCACAACACATTTAAACCTGCAGGCTACTGGGAATCAATGAATAGTGCAGCATTGCCTTACCTCTTTATCAGTGCTTCCGAAAAAGCCTTTATGATGTTCTTAAAATCCATCTCACGAAGAATGTCATGCTCAATTGACATCAGTGTTAGGTTTCCTCTTCCGAGCGCCACTCTCAAACTTTTTCTTCTCCGAAATGTTCTCCTAAACAACCTTCATCTGTCACTCAATCACTCGCAATATGAATAAGTCACATGTGAAACATAATCTCATTCTGATTGGCTGTTAAGTGGTGCCCACTGACTGTTACGGAGTCATCGTTTTTGAGAAAAATCTCTGGAATCCATCGATCTGATTGATTAGCGGAGCAAATGATCAAAATAGTACGGAGGGAAGATATTTTCATTTGGATTACTGGTCTGGGGGAAGCTCACGAGTGTGTGTGTGTGTACGTGTGTGTGTTTGTGTATTTTTGCGTTTGTGTGTATTGTGTTTGTTTCCCGGGGAAAACCCTCACGAGAAACACCGGCTGTTGTTGTGCCTGCTGTGACGTCAAGTTACTCCGTTCTTCGCTTGTAATTATGCCGTTAAGCTTCAACGCTGTATTTAACATCTGAATTTGCCGAAACAAGTTTAATATTCTGAAAGCCAAGACTTTGTTTATTTGAAATCAGATGAAAACAAACTGTAACGGACCCTGCCGTGTTATCTATGATTACTAGTATACGCCTTACATTCATAATTTCAGCGGAGGGAGAGGAACAGCGTTGATCTGTTGGTAATGCCTCGGGGTTCCGGTGGGCATGTAAACAAATGCATAATGCTGCGCTATACTTTGCGGCCTCACCCAGTTGCATAGCGACACTTATTGTGTAGGTGTCTTTTAATAAGCAGGTAATCATATCATTAGCTAGAACTAGCTGGATCTGATCGATATGGACATAAACGCGAGTGAAGTCTAATCTGACGGGAGAGAGAGATCATTGCCCGAGCTAAATACTAGATGGCCCCGGGCCATCGGGCAGTCCTTAATGTCGAGCCCTGACTGGTAATAAACCCGTTTCTGATTCTTAGTTTTGTAAATGAATAAACCAGTTAAAGTTCTTTGCAGAACCGAACATCCTTGCACTGTAGTTGCTTGGATTCAGATTAATTCAGTTTAAGATTGCCTGTCACTTTGTATGTTAACAGTGTAACATTCATGCACAAGTGGGTGTATTAACTGTGCTAACCCTTAGCTGTTCAGATCCAACAATGAGCCTTGAGACAGTCTCCTCATGTGCCAGATCACACTCATTAAATCTCAATTTCCAACAGAGCTCACACAATGCTTGTGTGACACGCAGACCTGTTTCGGCATTTAGGCAGAAACTCAAGCGCTACGCTTCAGGTGCTCAAACCTGAGTGTGTGTGCGCAGCAGCCTACGATGGCCAATCTTTGGAATCTGTGAAACTGTGTACAGATGTGAAGTAGATGCTTGAAATACCCTATGTAAATATGACCTATACGATGCGCGTTTGTATTCATGTTTGGAGGGATTCCTAGGCAACAGTAATCATAACATATCACCAACCTAGAGATGCTGTATATTACACAGTGATATTTGAGTTGGTGCGTGTGTGTTTCAATATAGAGAAAATCAAATACCAGCATTTATTTTACCAAATACCTCAATATCAATAATACAGCTAAATTGAAAGCTTGAATAATGATGCTTTCATATAATATTTACAAAAGGAGATCTGGTAAATCAGAACCACATCGCTATCAATGTAGCCGTTGGAAGTTTATCATTTGTATTTAAACAACTTTTTGTTATATTTGCTAAAAACGTCCCTTTAGCCTAACAGTCTTGAATGAGATAGATAATCTATGAAAACAAATGTAAATTGCTCAACATGCATCCTGGGGCTCAACACTTTTCTTTAGGTTCTTTCATTATCGGATATTTCCATATTCAAAATCTAAGACCCATCTAGTACCACTACAGCACATATGTCAAACTCAAGGCCCGCGGGCCAAATCCGGCCTGTGGTAGATTTAATTTCGGCCTGCAGGATAATTTTGAATTACTATTAGATCTGGCTCGCCGGTATATTGCACGCACACCTTCACTCAATCCTGAGGGTTTCCTCAGCTCAGAGCCTGACCCCAAACATTGATGAACTTGCACCCAAGATGAGATGCCAAGTATCTGGCTTGAACTAGCATCACAGAGCAGCACACTGAGTTTAAATTGATATTTCCTTCTGCACTTTTTTCTTGCGACAACAGGGCATGTTTTTTTCTTTGAGGGAAATTGTTTTTTTGAAGCTGTTGCTGGCCTGTGGAAAAATGTAATCATAAGAAATGAATGCAACTGATTATTTCATGTTCAATGTTGTTTTTCTAGGCAATAATTTAAGCTTTGTTACAGTAGTTCCAGGTTTAATATGTGCAATAAGTTCATTTCAATATGTTTTGCAATAAACATTGAACCAGTCCGGCCCTCGACTAGTACCGATTTTGGCCCACTGTGTATTTGAGTTTGACACCCCTGCACTACAGTATGACATATCATATTGATATATTGCCCATCCAACGCAACAACACATTATCCAAGGAAATACACTGTCCAAAACCTTGAAGTAGCATAATGCTTTGATGGATTGTGCCCTTTAGCAGAGGTATGAATCATACTGTGAATGTCCATCCATCCATCCATCTTCTCCCGCTTATCCGTGGTCGGGTCGCGGGGGTAGCAGTTCCAGCAGAGAGCCCCAAACTTTCTTTTCCCTGGCGACATCAACCAGCTCTGACTGGGGGATCCCAAGGCGCTCCCAGGCCAGAGAAGAGATATAATCCCTCCACCTGGTCCTAGGTCTACCCCTTGGTCTCTTCCCAGCTGGACGTGCCTGGAACACCTCCCTAGGGAGGCGCCCAGGTGGCATCCTAACTAGGTGCCCGAACCACCTCAACTGGCTCCTTTCGACGCGAAGGAGGAGCGGCTCAACTCCGAGTCCCTCCCTGATGACCGAACTTCTCACCTTATCCCTAAGGGAGACACCAGCCACCCGGCGGAGGAAACCCATCTCGGCCGCTTGTATCCGCGATCTCGTTCTTTCGGTCATGACTACTGTGAATGTGTTTAATTTAAATAATTATAACTTCTACATTTAATTAATATCAGGCTACATTGCATACTACTCTACACATGTATTGAGCATGAGCAGATGTAGCCCTGCAAGCCATTTTAGAGCCAGTTAATTCCCCACATTGCATGACCTGTCTAACCCCCACACACACACACACACACACACACACACACACACACACACACACACACACACACACACACACACACACACACACACACACACACACACACACACACACACACACACACACACACACACACACACACACACACACACACACACACACACACACACACACACACACACACACACACACACACCATCTATCTGGTGGGAAACTTGGAATGAAAAACTAAAGCTTAACTGAAGTTCAGTCAACATTTAACCGAGCAGGTTAATCAGGTGCCTCTGGACCATCGTGGATTATCTATGGCTCGAGTGTTTTAGAGACAACACACTTTTACCAGCTGGCGTGCTTATTATTAATGAATACATTCATAATTCAACATGAAATGTAATGTGACATTGTTTGTTCTGGACAGGTTTCATCTCTGTGAGCTTTCTGCTGTGTGAGCCGTTTCTCTCCACAGTCAGGTGCTGCCCTTTGACTGTCAAACAGCTGAGTGGGCTGATCTAAGACATGTAGTCCCTGATTTGTACAGCAGTTTCTTATGTGGCGAATGATTGTACTTAGGGTCAGCGGTCCCATTACCTTTTCATCTATAAGGATAGTATTGGAGGACATTCTTTGGTGACCTGGCACATGTTAAATATAAGCAATACTTTCTCTCCAATATTTGCCCACCCAGAACGAGATGTAGCAGCCGATGTTGAGAACAAGTACTAGCATAGCCGTGCATTCGTTGTGAGGAATGAGCCTGGAATTTACTGTGAAGTAGATAGAAGTACTCATGGTGTCTATTTACGGAATACTTACTTCACCGTGGGTCACGCATTAACTCCAACAACTATTATATGCTAGTTAAGGCACGCACCTGCTTTCATGCAGTTTTCTTCCACTGATGTTATTTAACAGTACTTTGCCCACATGCTGCTCTCTGCGAGGGTGTTATTAAATCTTTTTCATGTTTACATTTTATGTTTTTACATACCTTTTTAGAGTCAAAGAAAGAATTGCACTGAACTAAACTTTGATTGGTGTTATATATTTCCTGCTTTTATTTTAGCACTGAAGCTAAAGCTTTATCACTACTATTGGAGTTAAAAAAGAAAGCATTTTCTTCATCTTCCTGAAACTAGTAAATATGACATGTTCAAAAATCCCTCAGGGGGATGCACCACTCTGAGATGTGGGAGGTAGCGCTGACAAACAAAAGAAGCGCGAGCGGTGCATCCTCCCCGGGGAATGGCTTTGACTCAGGTGGGTGAGCACGCACACAGACTATAGATTGTTGTTAAACAGGGTGTCAACAACGACGACATTTTAAAGATTCTCAATTTGACTTGGAAACTTCCTTTTTTTATTTTTTTATTTTTGTATTACTGCGAACAATTGTTTTGGTTTAGATCATATTCTGATTTATAGTTGAATAAAATGTTTGATTTAAACCCAATGGTAAGGTTGATATGTATACTCGTGTATGTTCTCAGTGTTACTGCGTGAACACACACTGCATTGGGATAGTGTAAGAGTCAATTAATTACCATACTTAGGTAAAAATACTACATTTCTTATAAAAGAGAGTTGTCATTGTTTGTTTTTATTCAAAGGTTTGAAATGAATAGAGATTAACCTTGAAAGTGAAAAATAAATGGAATTCAGCAGTTTATCATACATTTGTTTAAAAGGCCAAACTAGTGTTATCAATCAATCAATCAATCAATCAATCAATCAATCAATCAATCAATCAATGTTTATTTATATAGCCCAATATCACAAATGTTACATTTGTCTCAGTGGACTTCACAGTTTGTACAGAATATCAGTTTAACAATACGACACCCTCTGTCCTTAGACCCTCACATCGTACAAGGAAAAACCTCCGGAGAAAACCCACAGTTTTAAGGGGAACAATGGGAAAACCTCAGGGAGAGCAACAGAGGAGGGATCCCTCTCCCAGGACGGACAGACGTGCAATAGATGCCGTGTGTAAATTGAAAAGATAATACATTTGCAACATAGGTAGTCCAAATGTTTGTAAATGCATGTGTGTATAATAGGAAGATGAATCCACAAGGATATCCATCCAGGACTTATGATCCAGGACCACAGCCACGACTCAAGATCCAGGGCTCGCGATCCAGGACACAGAACCGCAGCAACAGGATCATCCATGACTCCGGATCCTGGCGTATATAGACACGAAAAATAAATTTGGGAAAGCTGGGTTAATCACTAGTTACACTTCTTTATTTAAAAAAATGTCCGTGTGTTGCTTTGATCCAATGAACCAAACTAATGCCGTCTCCTCCATTAGGCTCAGGTGTGGTTAACCAGGCTGTAGCTGGAGGTAAACACGTGTCATTGAAGGCACTGAAGGTCTCTCGGAGCACTTGCCACTTCACAATCTGCTTTTACCGAGTCACAGATGGCGAATCTCGTAAAAAGAATCTTCCTACCACAAATGACATCTCAAAAGAAAATAAGGCCATTTCACCTGGACTCATGCTCACCACTTGCTCGCTCTTAACAACATCTCTGACTTCTGTTAGACATGTTCCTGTTGGCTGCATTTGTTCACACCTGGCTCACACTATGCTTCTCTTCGCCTTCTTTCACAGTTTTGTTGAATACTTTAATAGTGAAAATATTCTGAGCTCCTTTTGGGCACTACTACTACTACTACTACTACTACTTATACAATCAAAGATAGGAGAGGTGTCTCTGTCCAGGACAACAGCTTAATTTATCCTCTCATAAGCGACGGGAGCGACATTATTTTTAATGTCGCTCCCGGAACGAAAATTGCCTTTTTTTTTTTTCCTACATTCCCCTCGCTATGCTTCTAGCGAGACTATATCTCATACAGTTTTACAGCACTAGTGTTGTTAATTATTTAGAAAGTTCTTCTTTCTTTTCACTACCAGGATCAGAAATGACTCGGACACAGGCTAAACCTGGAATGAGTATTGGGGAGTTGCACCACACTGATATGGCGTTATGAGGCAAGGCAAGTTTATATAGCACCTTTCAACACAAGGCAATTCAAGGTGCTTTAGAAAAAATGAATGACATTCAGAACAAGGCATTTAAAAAGCAAAGATAAAAAATAAACATTAAAAGAAAAAAAAAAACATGAATACAAAGTTACAGTGCTAATGAGGTCATGTATCACGTGGTTTATGTTACACAGGTTAGAAAGTTATTGTGTTGCTTCTATCTGAACTACCTGACCTATAGCTACTGGGCTCGTCCATCACTCATCAAAGATGACACGGATGCGAGATGGCTCAATCGGAGTAAATTCATCATCTGTCAGAGAGGTTGATGTTATCCAAAGCTAGCAAAACTGTCCATGTATGGTTTGAAATGTACAGCTTTTCAGGTATTGGAATCAGTTTTGGGAAGATATTAAATTGTATCAGAAAGTCTCAAGATATTTTACACATTTTCAGTTTGTTTAATGTCATGCAATGTCTGCATTTTTTTTGAAATTTAATTTAATACAACTTTAGCTTTCTTAACTTAAATTGTGTCAGATAAAAATCATGGCTTATATCTGGTATGCTCTGTGTAAACACTATATATTCCTTAGTGAAAGAAAGTAATTCTATGCCTTTCAATTTTACAAGAAAATACTGGCAGAACATAATCTTGTTTGTCAATCTTGAACAGAATAACTTGTTTTTCTTCAGGAGATTCTGTGACTGCTCACCAGTTGGTCGCATTTTTTAAACTACAGCAGCACATATTTCCTTTAATGACTGATCTCTACACAATATAAGAGCAAGACTTGGTTCTTGTTGGGAATGTTGTTATCTACAGTAGTGCTTGCTTTTAAAGAGAAGATAGCCGAGGAAAGCGCACAATGTTGCTCTGCCACAATACAATGGAGTGGGTTGGGTGAACCAGCGTGACTCAGACACAGTAGGTTCCAAAGAAACTTTTCCTCAAAGGAATATTGATCCGTTACAGGATTTTGTAAAAGCACTTAGAGTAGAGAAAAATAATAGTTCTAGTGTTATTTTTGAAAACATTTTATGTTCCATTTTAAAATGAGCTTTTTTTTATTTAATGTGTCAGACATTTCTCTAGAAAGTTAGAATGCTGCTGCCTGCTTTGGTGCTAAATTGCTTTAATATATTGTGGCATTATTTTTGCTCAATTTGGCAAATTTGGATCATGAATGGCAAAATAGCCTTAAATAAACTCAAACATCAGAAGCAGAATCAGAATAGCTTTATTCGTCCCACAGAGGAGCAATTTACATTTGTTACAGCAGAAAAGAGCCAAAGGCAGCTTAATGTTAACCAAGAAGCATGCATAAAACAAATATTAAAGATAAAAAAGAATACACATCCTGTAACAGTTCTGAAGAAGTAGCAGCCAGGTATATATTGCACAGTTATTAACAGCTATTATATTATTAACATGCATGTATATGTGTTGACAGTACTTAAAACAAGGTAAATCTGCTTACCCTTCCTGATGTTTCTGAAGACTTGGATTTATCAGCCATGGAAAAATAGCTAGGTTCATTATTTTGTGCCAATGTTCAACATATCACAGTCTTCGTGATGGTGTGTGCTCTCCCTCTGTCTCTCCCTCAGGTCAGTGTAATTCCCTAGGTGGACCCTGCAGCAAATCTTACATTAAAATGAATCTGCATCCCAGTTTTTCACAATATATTCCATTGTTTACAACAGGGAGGCGAATGAAAAGAATGTAACGTTTAAAAATGTGTCAAACTATGGTATGCCATTGTGTAAAGTTCAACTTTTTTAAATAAGCCACCTTTTCCAAAAGTATCTGAATTTTGTCATTTTTTGTGGCATGGATTTGGCCATTTCTTTATGCAAGCAACAAATAACAGTTTCCCCATCCGATAATCCCCAACAGCTGCAGAGATGATGATCACTTGTGTGGCTTCCTCCTCCCTCGGTCCAGGAAATGACAGTCATTTGAGCAGCCTCAGTCTGCATCCCTTCATTGATTCCTGAAACAATGATGGATTTAAACAACCTCAGACAATGCATTTTTACAATGAGTTAGGTTTATGAACTACGCCTCATTCTTTAGTGCAATGCCAATTTTCTCAATCGATAATTTTGCGGACTGTGAGGCAATGTCCAGAGAAGTTCCAAATTCTGAGAAAAATGTGTTTCAGTTACTTAAGAGAGTGAAAAATCACAGTCCCTCTTAACCTATTTTCAAACTCATCTCTGCTTGCCCTGAATTCTTCCACATAACTTCTTGTATGTGTGCCACTTCAAACAGTAGCACCTTGATCATGGCGCTTTGAAGTGTCAGTGTGTTTTCCTATTCACTCTTCTCTAAGGACACATAAGCTTTTCAGGCACATAAGTCATGCTCACTTCTTCATCACGCCAGCCGCCACAGGCTGCACGTGTAATTTTACCACTGTGAAGGTGCTAGCTCCATTCAGGTGTGCTCTATCTCATGTTGAACACAATAATTGCCTGTACTGCTCCTCTCTTTGGTAATTGCCTTTTGATTGAGGTCATCAGGACAATTAAAACCATTGAGGGGTGAAAAGTGGTAGCGAGAGACCTGAGACAGCTACACTAGCCAGTAGACAGGATGAACAAAACGGGGAGAAAAGATAATTGTGTGTCGGGAGTCTTACCGAAGTCAGGACAGGGAACTGTACAAAATGGCTTTGTCTGCAGTGAATAAATCATACCTTTTATTTCAAGATCTATTGAAGGTAGCAGGAGAGTGTTATCAGTGATCACAGGATCTTCATTCTCCCCTTTTAAGAGGTAATGTATTCAATCAATCAATGTTTATTTATATAGCCCAATATCACAAATGTTACATTTGTCTCAGTGGACTTCACAGTTTGTACAGAATATCAGTATGACAATACAACACCCTCTGTCCTTGGACCCTCACATCGTACAAGGAAAAACTTCCAAAGAAGGAAAAACACCAAAAAGAAATTTGGGGGAAGCTGGGTTATTCGGAACATGAGAGTACACAGGTACAGACAGACAGAAGGAAGAAGTAAGGTGTCCCCCGACAGTCTAAGCCTATAGCAGCACAACTAGGGGCTGAGTCTAATCAGCCCTAACTAAGCTTTATCAAAAGACACACATTTTCTTATTTCTTATATTCACTTCGCTCAATGTGAACAAAGGGTGATTCTAAATTATTATGACATTATTTGGTGATATCCCTCTAGTCTAACATAATACACAGAGCTGCTTTGTTGACAAAAAACAAGCCGTCAACTAAATAATGGCAACATCCACTTTGTTTCTAAAATGTGGACTAACACAATCACTTGTCAGTATGGGACGTTTCTCATGATTTCCACAAATGATGGTATGGGTGCGTTTCACTTCTCTAATTTTTCATTTCCTCGGTATCGGTATCACCGGAAGTTGATTTGTCTGTGCCACCTTGAGTAGCGTCCCAGTGGCCTTATTTGTGCCGGAGGACCGAGGAGCGATAACCGAGGAATCACCAGACCATCCTCTGGTGAAATCCTCAGCCACTCGCTCCGCCCCCTTACTGTGTATCGTTCACTGATTGGATGATGCAGTGCATGCACTGATCTGATGCTTCAGGGGCGCAGAGGCATGCCAGGGGGGGAGCGAGAGACCAGGAGGAAAAATGGCTATACATTTTTTTATTATTGATTCGAAAATAATATGATGCAGTACTATTACGTCTGGGTCTCTGTGTTTCATTCAAGCTCGTGTGTGTGTGTGTGATGAGCAGAGATGGGGTCGTTACTAAAAAAAAGTAATATATTACACTACTTCGTTGCTCTCTACTAGGGCTGCAACAAACGACTAATTTGATAGTCGATTAATCTATCGATTAATGAAACGATTAATCGACTATTCGGACTATTATGCCTTGCACAATTTCTCAAGCGCTCTTATTTAGCCATCAACTTTTAGATTTAGCTTGAGGTTGTTTTAGGCATGTTGAAACTAACAATGACAACAATAAAGATGAATACTTGATTAAAAAATACATATTATTAAATTAACTAAACAAATTGTTTACAAAATGAACATTGCTTTTCATTTAAATTAAATAAATAATATTTCACATCAAAAGAAACGACAGTGTTTTAGCAAATAATAAATAATGTGATAACAGAACTGTGAACAGAATGGCTGAAACTTTAACAAACTAACTAATTCAGTTTCCTCAAATCATTACCCCATGTTTATATAATTGAGTTAACTCCGTGTGTTGCTGCTAGCATACATAACACCTGACGTGAAACCGTTACTCGTGGACGGGGCTACAGAGCTGCTAGAAAGACAGTCCAACCCGGTGCATTCCTCCGTCTGGATGTGGAGCACTTTTGCTAAATGTTTAGACAAACTGCTCGTGTTACCGCCCTTACATGCTAAACACTTATTGCACTTTGCAACGAGCATCGAGACGGGTACAGTTTAACCACACCTCGGAGCGGCGTTCTCTCCGCCACCTCCGCAGTGTGTTGCTGCATGTAGCAGCCGCGTGTGTGTAAACTGCCCCGCCCCCTCCCACACAGACCAGGGAGAGAGAGATCTCGTCTGAACGAAAATACATCATTTGTTTGTCTTTTTACATGCGATATAATGTTTTTGTATCAATAATACACGACATATATTTTTTAAATGTCTCCAGTACCGATAACGTTGTAGCTTAACGGCGCGTAAAACGCACGTGATGACGTCACCAACGAATCAACGACTGAATTAGTTGGCAACTAATTTGGTAATCGATTTTAATCGATTAAGTCGATTAGTTGTTGCACCCCTACTCTCTACATAAAGTCATTCGTTACTTTACTCGTTACTTTACTCGCAGGGCCGACCCGCCCCTCCCTACAGGCAGATCACGCAGACTGCTAAAGTTTCAAATGTTCTCTTTAGTTCAGTTTCCATTGTCGCATAAGACTGATCCAGATAGCTCCTGAATGTTTTCATATCTGACCATGGCTGTCCTCTGTCTCCTGCTATCTGTATATTTTGCGCAGTCTATCTCTGCTCACGCTGTTGCGTCAGCGTGTTCTCCTGCGTGTTGGCCATGTGTTGCACTGGAGCCAGACTGGAGCACACCGCAAAGACTTCAGCCGAGCACGTACGAACTGCGAACTACGAACTGTATTCGTCATTCAAAACGGGCAACAACCGGAAAACAGAGAAGAAGAACAGACTACGTGTGTGTGATATAAATAAACAACAGCTATGTGCGTTAGCTTCACCTTAGCATGTGTTCTTTGCAGGTGTTTGTTGAGGTTTGATTATGACTGATTTTAGAAAGTAACGAAGTAACGCGTGTCGGGGTTAGTAACTGTAGTGTGATTACTGAATTATATTATTACTGGCTGGTGACGAGCCATTTTGTGTGCGAGAGAGAGAGCGCACCGGTACCGGAGATCGTTGTTGTTAGCTTCTGGTGCTAGCGAGCTACGCTAACGGATATAAGGAGTTTTTTCAACAACAAGTTGGAGGAGAGTCCTCTCCTGTCAGACTGAGAGACTCGGTGAGCTAAAAGGACTCTCTGTGTTATCTCAGTGGGTTTCAAATGTTTTGGTCACCATTAATGTAAACCAGGGGTCGGCAACCCCTGGCTGGCACGCGGCACCGTAACCAGTGGCACACTAGGAATAAGTGGAATAAGTGTGCAAAATATTTAAATTGTAATTTCGGATCCTGAACGAAACCGCCGCCAGAGCGCGTCTCCCTGTTACCTGCAGAAGGAAGCTCTCCACCACTTTAAAAACAATACAGTTGTTGCCAAGAAGGTGAGGCTTATTGACAGGGCGAGATATAAATATACTGTTGGTACTTGTCAATGTCTCTAGGTGTGTAAATGTAGCACTGTAAATACGATGTCCTTTTGTGTTCTGTTGTTTTATGTTCATGTTGTAACCTACTTGCTGCCATGTTGGACAGGTCTCTCTTGAAAAAGAGATCGATGATCTCAATGGGACGACCTGGTTAAATAAAGGTTTAAAAAAAAATATATATTTATTTTTTTATTTTGTCAGTCTCACAACGGTATTGGGACGTTTATTTACCGCGATACCGCGATATTTGGTATATCATTACATCCCTAATTATTTCCGCGGCACACGTTTATATGATCATTATAGTTATAAAAAAAGAAGAGAATAAATTAAAAACAGCTATGAAATACTATATGACAGTAAAACAAGAATAAAGTTTAAAAGGGTGATTTGTAAAATATCCATAAAGAAAAAGTAAATCTGTTTACAGTTCTGTTTCATATGGGTGTTGAGAGAGGTATCCATAGATCTCTTCATGTTGCTCTCAAAGTGCACCAGATTGATGCTTTTAACTTCAATATTTAAAAATAAATCTTCCCGGAGGAGCTTGCCCCCGGCCCCCCTATGTGAGGTCCACACGCCACCTATAAATATAGCACTTTACACTTATATGTCGTGAGCTGATTATCGAGCCTTCATTGTAACAGTCGCGGGTACATTGTATTATGCGTGGGGAATGTTACAGTAGAAAGCTAGAGATGCAAACACTGTTCAAATAATGAATAGGAAACTGTTTCTGAACATTCAATCATGAAAATCAATTTTGTTGTATTGAATTCTTATCCACACTAGCCCTTCGCGAGTGTGTACCAGTGAGGCGTGGGCAGAACACAGTTGTCTCTCCTGTCTGGGCAGGAGATGGCTGTGGATCTGCACTAATACACACCAAATGGTCTGAGGGTGTATGAGGAACATTTTTCAGGGCTGAAGTTTTGTGGTTTTCTTTCTGTCATGACTTATTGCAAAAAAGAAAATATAGCCGTAATTGTGTGCGTTACAAACAACAGATTTACAGTTTACACTTTCACTCCAATTTACGGGGTTTTGGGGCACGATTTGACACAAACTTCTAGACATCCTTTCCAGCTGAACGGATGGTTAAGCACCAAAAGCAGCAGTGAGCACATACACCATTACACCAATTGAAAGCAGCTCACTGAGGCTTTAGGATGTAGCACTGATGTGTATTACATGACATACTTCCCAAAGACCAAATACATAACTAAGTGTTTACCCCAATTAGAATTTCATTAACCATTTGGATAACCATCAATGACTCAATTTCAACACACAACGTCCCTGGAGCTGGGCTGAATGTTGTTACAAAGGCCTGTCTTTAAACTTAATGAAGAATTGTTATGCTTCCAAGTGGAATATGTCCCATCTCCTGGGGATGCTGATAGCCCCTAGTGTTCCATTCATGGAGTATATTCCTGTAAAGCTTATCAGATACATTAACACTGATCAGTACTATTCATGTTGTTCTTTTTAGACCGGATGCCACAGCGTTATATCATTCTAATCAGTGTCAGACTGTAAATGAGACTGAATATGGGCGCAAATGATTGTTGAACATCGGCCTTCAAATTCCCCTTATACTTGTTAAGGTTTATTGATGTCACCAGTATTATTCTTGAAGAAAAAAGTCATTTTAAACTGAACATAATGCTATTTAGAATACTTTGAACAGCATATTCAGTATGTAGAAAAAAACGCTGTATATTTGAGCATCAAGGCTTGACTCATGACGTCATCAGGTGACCTTTTTGGAGCGTATCCAGTGAGACTGAATTAATGAATGATGCTGGGGGCTCAGAGGATTCTCCTTTAAATATTGCATCCAAATGAGTTTTATGTGAATGTAGGGCTTTCAGCGGTGATTCAGAGAATGTCCCCGTGTCCCAGAAAACTCTCCATGGGTGCTGTCATGGATTCCCGGGAGTTGTGTCATTATTCACTGTCTGCGAAAGCTCCAGGATCTGTCCGCGGATGACATCACCACCACAGTGTGACTCTGCTTTTCAAGGACAGTCTGTCCATATTCAGTTAATTTATCTGTGGAGGCAATATAGCAACATGTTCGAAAGGTTTATGCATATTTCAGTAGTCGGGAAATGAAATGCAGATAAGGATATTAATAATCAGCAACAGCCGTTTTATGATCCATAGCTGAAAGTCATTTAAGGACACTCATTTATCGATGTTTGATAAATGTCGTCTGCCAATATAGCTTGTAGATATGTTCTGGCTCGTATAGTTCACGGATCCATACAAAGTAGGGATGGGTGTTGGAGTTCTAAAACTGAACGACATTGCGACACAGACATCTACGGTCTTGTGTTGTAGTCTGACTGCCTGTTGATCTTATTCAGGAACATATATTGGTCATCTAAGTACATTTAAAGAGGTTAATTCAGAAGCTTAATCCATCTGACAGTTCTTTAGTGTTCTTGTAGGTTATTTATTTAAACCCATGTTTTGAGGTTTTCTTTCACTGAGCAGGGTTTTTTTTTTTGTCTGACATGCTTTTTTACATGGGTACTGAATGACTGATTATTTGCCGCGCGCACACACACACACACACACACACATATATCCAGACAGTCCTGCTTTTTTTTCCTTCGTCAATAACATCCCCAGGGCTGGGTAATATAGTAAGCGTTTGAAATATATTTGCAATATTCTTGTTAAAAATAGAAGATATGTCTTACTGTAATCATTTAAATTGTCTGGAAGCCGGTCCAGTGTAGTCCTGCATAGCCCCAATATGTTTAGTGGGGTAAATGAATATATATATATATCCTTTATTTAACCAGGTAAAAGACTCATTGAGATTAAAATCTCTTTTCCAAGAGCGACCTGGCCAAGAAGGGCAGCATGTACAAAGTTACAACAGATAAAACACAGAGATGACAGGAAGACAAATACAGCTGTAAAACATATGAATAAACTGGTTACCTGTAAACTGTTTCATCTTAGTTTCTGTTTCATAAACGCGTGCATGATGCATCCTCCTGATTGCCTCTGGATTGCCTCACACCAAAAAGAGATTTTTTTTTGTTATCCATATCAGATGAAGCATTAAATAAAAGTATTTGATTCGTGCTACTCTTGTTGACACCTTGCTTTGATGATTTCACCATGCATCACCATTTGCAGTCATTTTAGTAAACTATTTTGCAATACTCTCAACTTATATAGTTCTTCCTTTTGATCAGTAACCTCCATTGAAAAAGCAGCACTTATTATTTTCCCTTTACATCCATTTACTTCCTTTGCATAATTATGGTTAAGACATGAACGTGTGTATAAGTGTTAAATGCTCCAAAGGTCCAGCACTTACTATCATATTCCCACTTGCTTTAAAAGTCATTACTAGTGCCACTTTACTCTATATTCAAATACAAACCATTTCTTTTCCAGAGCACATACTAACCATTATAAAACGGACAAGTCAAATCAAGCAATCTGATTGGTTCTTAGCCGTGATATACTGAGCGTATACCACGGGTAGAATTGTAAGTTACTTTTCACATCAAATCAGTATCCCTCCACGTCTGAGAAAAACAGTATACCGTTGGGCTGAAAAGCAAACTGCCTGCAGTTTGCTTTTCATACTGGAACAAGAAAGCAGCGGAGAAGTAACGGGGCAGAAACCCTCCTTTTTACGCAGCGGTCCAGACATACACATCAAACGGCAAAACATACAGTGGGCAGTTCCTTTGGCATTAGGGCAGGGATATCTAGATACTTTCCAAGGTTTGACATAATGAGTTGTGCTACTTTTAAAGCAAGCAACGATGTTTTAAAATCTGTAATCAAAGAGGTCCGCAAAAACACTATCGGCCAATCAGATTGCTTGATTTTACTTGTCAGTTTTATAAATATATTTACATTTCTTCCGTTACGGAACAAACTTACAAAGCATAAGATGGAAACATTTAAGATTAACTTGGACCTCCGGGGGGGTCTGTCGTGAGCTATTGCTTAAATGTATTACTGTATTACTGTACATCGCTTTACAACTTTACCACAAGCTGCTTCCCCTTTTTCCCCCTTAAAAAAAAACCGGATTCTCATTTCCATGAATAACTAGTTCTAAGAATAGCAACATGTGAACATGACATTACATGTTTAATGAGGCATTCCCGTATTCAGTTACGCTGCTTGGTTTACTGTACAAGGCAGTTGCAGGAAATTCTCTTTTACATGAATGCAGGTCTCCCACCGGCCTTCCTGGTCCAAATGCTTGCTAATAATTCATCTGAAGAGTTGGGTCTCCGAGACGGCAGCCTTGTACTAAGAACATATGAAGAATAACTTAACTTGAAAGTATCAGCGTATATATCGAGGTATTCCTTCTCGGATAGCACATCCAATAGATGTAGTGGATTTGAGATTTTTAAGGCGGACCCCAGTCAGACCTAATCAGAATGTTGAGATTATGTGAAAACGTTTATAATCTATGAAATACTTTACATTTTGAAAGCATTTTCCACAAATAAATAATGCAACAAATTAATTGTACCTACCACTGTTTGCCTGAAATTGGCTTTTCAATGATTTAGTTGCGTTTCATTTCCTGGAGGTGTGTCTGATATGGGCTCAGTCTGGTGGACACAGTTAGGGACGATGCTCAAAAGACAGAGCAGAATGTGTAAATATGCAGCAGACCAGACTTGTTCTAAAACAATATTAACGTTAACATTGCTGCAGATGAACTGCATTCAGCACCTGCCTATACAACACCTTTGATGGCTGTATATGTGATGTTTATCTCACCCACAGGCTATATGCTATTTTCAAGCAGACAGCTCATCAAGATGAGTGACAGGGGAAGGAGTGGGAACTTGACCAACTGAGGGGGCTGATAGTGGGACAAACGCTCCACAACCTGCCTTAAAGACATGCTCTGCTATACTATAGCTTTGATGCTATTTTTAATCTGGCACCGATGTTATCTCAATTGTAGACCCCTGTGAAGTGCTTTCGCTATGTGCCAAAGAAAAAGCTCAATTTAAGTTACACTTACACTTTCCCTGCACAGAATTGAAAGTTCAATTTATATTAAAAAAAAACAAAAAAAAAAACATTAATCATTATCCCCTCCTGGACCTGGTCCCTGCTATTAGTTGTTTTTGAAGTGTTTGCTTCGGCTTGAACATGACTTAACCAAAGCTTATCTGGAAAATGTGTCCATTTAACAAAAAGCTTGTTTTGGTCAAAGGCGTGAATCTGTGGTGAGAGTAATCCCCGTATTACCATGTTTTAACTTCACCCTCTTACATTCGGATTAAAACCTCCAGGGTGTGTAACAAGACTCATTCTAAATAGCTAAGTAGCTTTCATAGGCTGAAAGCTCTATGGCTGAAAGACAAAAAGAAGGAGACCTTTGAAAAGTAGATTGGACACTTAAAACTGATAATTTAATCGTACTTCTGAAATGTATTTAAAATTATACTTGTTTAATATCCATTCAATGTCAGACTTGTACCAAGGCTTTTACAATGTAATAACAATACACCCCCACCAAACCACACTAAACAATCCCAATATTTTATACATTGTATCGCAGAGAAACTACATTTTGTCTGTGGTAATAACTTGTAATCATCACCATTTTCAACATTTAATACAAAATGTCTAGCCTTCATCAGACTGAAATAACCTTGTGTGCTTTCCCCTTGCTGCGTCTGTTAATGGAGACAGGAAGAGTAAAACAAATCGACTCCGGATCCTGTTTGTACACGATGACCTGTACATTTGTCTTAACATTGACAGATGAAAATATGTGTGGAAGGGGACAGAGACCCTGTATTGCCGAGGCTAAAGTGTCACTGTAAAATCAAGTTTTTGGAAGTAGGTCAAGTGAGGCTTGAGGGCGGCTCTTTAAATGAACCCTGCTGTCGTGGCATGTGCTGCTTCTGTGTCCACCTAGAATACAGACTGTTGTATCGTAGTGTACGTTATTGTGTAAACAATACTAACACATTATCAATGATGTACCACATCACAATGTAATAGATACACCAAAAGTAAATCTGATATTCCCATTAGTAGCAACAAATGCAATTAGTGATTGAAAAAAAGAATGAAAGAAAATATCTGTTATATTGAAGAAGTCCTCAAGTGTTCATGTCACAATATCCACAAATCAATGATGAAAGTAGAGAGTAGTAAAGTGTCATTTAATTTCTTCTCTCTTAAAGGAATGGTCCACTCATTAGATAATGAATCAAAACTTCAGTATTTAGTGAAACATTATGTTTAAACCATACCCTGAAGAAATCAGCGATATTCCCCGGTAAATAATGATTTTATAGCTCTTTTTTATCAAAACCTTTATATTCCGTCTGGCTGCCGCCATTTTTGCCATTTTCAGTAGTCACGTGATGGTCGTGACGTCATCCATGCGTTCACTTTGTCAACACACGGAAACATGGCTGAGTATTTGAGTTCGGACTCGTCAGCAGAGGAAGAAGTTTTGACCAATGTGAAGAGATTGGATGGGGGAATTCAGCCATACATATCAGTATGACAATACGACACCCTCTGTCCTTAGACCCTCACATCGTACAAGGAAAAACTTCCGGAGAAAACCCACAGTTTAAAGGGAACATGGGAGAAACCTCAGGGAGAGCAACAGAGGAGGGATCCCTCTCCCAGGACGGACAGACGTGCAATAGATGCCGTGTGTAAATTGAAGAGATAATACATTTGCAACATAGGTAGTCCAAATGTTTGGAAATGCATGTGTGTATAATGGGAAGATGATGTAAGATACTATATGTATGCATGTAGTACCACCCTTGCTAGCGATTCCCTCTCTAGTTTAGCATACTCAGCTTCGTTGTCCCTGGCCATAGAATCACGATTTTATGGGGCCGGAAAAAACTGGGGGGAAATACACACTAGCCGGTACTACGCTATATGGAAAGGCCACCAACAACTGTCCTGGCCTGGACGCTAAAGGACGTTAAAACGGGGCTAGCCGCTGCAATGGAAATGCGCTATAACATACCTTATTCTTACTCCGAGCACTACTTCTGCTCCTCCGTCGCTTCACACTTGCAGAGGGCGATTTCTCAACTGGCCGAACTGGTGTCCTGGTCGGTGATGACACCAGAAAGACCGATGGCACTGCATCTCCATTAAGTAATGGTTGTTCCATAAATCCCATGTTATGTTTTATCATACTCTCAGAGTAGTCGTCCGGAAATTTGAAATGTTCGCTGCATACATGAGCCTGTGAATCTTTCGGTTCAGGCCGGCCACATTTCGTTTTTTTTTTCTTTGAATGATTATAGAGGGAAAAGCAGATTGTTGCTTATGTGAGCCTGCTATTTGTAGCTTTACAGAAGGCTAAGAGCTACGCTATTACTATCATTATCACCACTGTAATCACAACTACCACTTATTATTGTAATTAGTGCAATAACATTGGGTGAAAGTGCTTCCAATCAAACAATCGGAAGAACCAACAGCCAACATCTTGCTTCTTTCTTTTTATCATTGAATTCACTTTATGTATTTTACATAGAATCATTCAGTGCCATTTGTGAAAAAAAGTGCTGATAAGATTAGACAAAAAGCAAAACATACAAAACGATTAACTACAAGCTCATCAAGGACAATTGCTAAAATTACAAGGGCAATTTATTTCGACCGTTTTTGTCAACTTGATTAGTTTTTTGCTGACATTTTAATACTGTGTGCAGGTGCATGTGTGCGTGCATGTTTTCAGTAACAAGTGGAAGTGCTGTACACTACAGCAATATGTCATCATTAGTTAGACTTACTTTGCCCGCACAAGATGTATGCTAATTGGAATTGGTGACAGGGTAGGACGAGGCGGTGTGAAAACTACAGTATAATTATGATCAGGATCTTGGTCTATCTGGGTATTAGATTTGTCAACCCGGCCCACGCCTGCCTCTATGACTCAACCTCTGTTGTCCCTATACCTCTGGGGAAAAGTAAAAAGGTTAGATCCATGACATGTTTGTGCCTAACCACAAACCGAGAAACCAGTTGTTGAATAATCCATAATTCCCTCAGAATAACACAAAATGTCACTGCTGGAAATCATGACACACATACTACACCAGGTTTTGTCAAAATGGGCTGACACTGCAGTGATTTAATTCATACATTGAATGAAGGCTGTCAGACGCACATGTCTACAGTGTGTGGCTGTCATGCATGTCTTGAAATGACACAATAGTACTGCTGTGAGTGGCTGATGACTGAGGTACAGCTTTTCATATCAGCCGATGTTTACCTGATTTGGCTAACCATGTCTGCATGTGTACAATGTGTAACAAGCCCAGTGGAAACACGGACATGAGATTAAGTGGAGGCATCCCACTCGGAGCTGTCAGTGCACCTTGCTGCTCTCTGCACACTGCCTCATTAATAACCATCTGGCTGGGTTATGATCGCCTGGACTGAAGGGTGGCACAATCCAGCTCCACTGCCGCCGCATGTATAGCATATATACATCCATACACACACCTGGGAAAACAGTAGTTCACTACATGAAAGACCAACAAGAAGAGCCCTGTTTCAGAGAAAACACCAACATGAAAGTAATCTCTAGGATGCTTGATTCCACCCATTTGAGTCTGCTAAACAGTCTGTGCATTTGTAAAACAGTAAGAGTGGCAACATGATATATATTGCAAATTAGATTAATTTGTCCAATAGTTGGTGGAATTGGAAGATGGAAGGGGTTTTTGATTTTAAGGGGTGTATGACATTAAACGTGTATTAAAAAAACAAAAAATCAGCTGAAGTATACCTAAAGAAAGTGTCAACAATGTCAATCTTAAAGGTTTGGATTATTGATTAAGATATTACCTTGTTTAACTCAAAGAACTATCGGGAAAAACCAGGCAAAATTCTGTTTCTCTTATAAACACATGTATGCAGTTTAAAACGAACAGAGACTTGAAATAACAATGGGCAGGAGCAATGTAGAAGAAAACACTAAACATGTTCTACAAAGAAGCCTAGTTAGTATGTATGTTGAACAAAATATATGCATTCTCTATTTCATTTGACAGTTTATCACTTGTTTTGTACTGTTATTGTCATGCATTACATACTATATGAAATATCCCCAAAATGTGCTTTTTAGTCAAAGGTTGTCCGTTTCCTCAACAATAGAACAGTGCTGCTCAAAGGACGTTGCTCTGCATACAGTAGGATGTCTCTTTTAAACTGCTCCGACGTATAACGTATACGTTTGACTGGAAAGTGAAAGCTGAGAGCACAGAGGACACGTCTGGCGGAGTTCTGTGAGGCACTGAGCAGTGAAGGAGGGTGAACTTTACATTGTCTGAGTGCACACCAACTTTATCTGATGCACACCAGGGACCCTTGTTCTCTTGAAATACTTGACAGTAGACAAAAGAGATTCACTAACTGAACCCGGTTACTGTAAGTCCTAGCTCACTAAATAAGTATTATTTTCAAGGTAATACATCTTCTGTAAACATTATTATGTCTTATACTTTGTGTTACAATACACTGCATTTTGTAGATTTGCAAATACAAATATAATCTAATCAACTTTTTCGAAGGGAACTGCAGGCAAATCACGCAGGATTGCTTTTCATTGACTTTTTCTTCTGCTTTAATTGTACTTGGTCACATGTTCTTGCACGAAGGCTATAACCTCATTTTAATATGGGTTTAAGGACAACATGTTGGCCCTCTGACATCTTAACAAACAAATCTATCTCCGGGTTAATGCAACCCTTTTCAGTAAATCCCCTCAGGGCTGTTTAATACCACTTTTATATAAATGAGCGTCAGAGCAATCCTCCATCAACATGTGGACATGCATGCTAAAGACTCTCTGAGTATTCTGCAGGATGTGTATTAACTTTATGGCAAATCCTTGCTCAATTTGTTAACTGGGGGCAGCAGTCTTTCCTCCAAATAAATGTGGCGAACACCAAAGAGACGTTTATTGATTTTGGGAGAAGGACCCCTCCCCCTGCCCTGCACCCTGTGTGAGCCACTGGACTCAGTGCAGCAATACAAGTGGGCACAGTCAAAGAGGAGAAGCTCTCATGTAATACTTATACAGACGACCTTTGTCACCTTTATGAAGTTAGGGTCACCCCAAAGGTAATTACTTCTCTTCCAGGCCCTCTGCATGCTTTAGATGTTGAGTTTGGATGTTCCAACGAAGGTGAAAGGTCAGTTAGCTCTAATAGAAACAGATCGTCTTTTCTTCATCTTTTTATGATTCATGGTGTGCAGTAGATATGTATTGTATGTATTTGTCTCTACCGTCCGTAAAGTAAGGGTATCTTGAATATCTTTTCATACTGATACCATTCCTGCAATACCAGTAGTACTCATCTGAAGTGTATTATTTCATTAATTGCTTTTTTTCTAAACCAATAAACAATATATGCCATTTACACTATCATACTGTCCGACTAATGGATGTTCATGACGTGCATTGTTGATATATGCTGATGTATAGGACATTGACAAGATTGTAAACAAATTCTCTCCACTGGAATAATTATATTCCAAAAGGTCCACAAATGTTGAACCAATATGAGGTCATTTAATTTTAAATGTTTTACTTTGAAATAATTTATAATTTCTAAATAATAATAAAATACTTTCAGTCAAAACTGCACCTGCCACATATATGTTGTTCCAATATAAGTACTTGGAATGTTTCCTTCTTAAATTGGTTCCTGCTATATTTTTGAATCACAGTCTGAAATGAAAAATACTTTTTTTAAGATTTTGAGTTTTTGTATTTATTTTTACTTTTTAAATTGAACCAAGCCGAACCTGCATCATTTGCAGTTTTAAGAACGTGTTGTTGAAAGAACATTGTCTTGTGTTCTGCAAAAAGACACTGCTGGCCAGAGATGATAACACGGAGGAGGTGTTTGAAAAGATGTTTCTATTGAGCGCAGTTTCAAATTGAGCGCTGATTTAGAAGTTGTTCAGTCCAACACGTTCCCTGCGGTTCGTTTAAAAACTGCTGACCTTTGCAGCCAAATATAGACTGAAGTGCTAACAAGAAAAGACAGAGAAAGCTTTCTTTTCTGGAAGGTGACTTGAGTATTTGATTGTATGTACTGTAGGGGTTCTGCTCATGTACTATCAAACAGTTATGGTATATTTTATTTCTATGCTTCTGTGGAAGTAAAAGGTCAGCTTGAGGTTTAAGGAGGTAAGCACTTTCTCTGAAAAGGAGCCAGCGTGTGCACACTTATGTCTAGACAGTAGACCTTCATCTTAATTCTTTGGATTGGTGAGAAAGAAAGGGACTGACACAAAGTCTGTTAACATGTTTTCAACTGCAGAGAAAAGACTTACAGAGAACAGTAGATAACATATGGCACCCCAAACAGCTCATCACAAGGAGGGACATAATGATGTGTGTTTATCTTTCTTCCTTTTATTTATTTTTCTCTCTTTGTTTCTTTCTGTTTCTCGTAAACAAATTGAAGTGCCTAATTGCTAAGTGACTAATTGTGTAATCCACAAGTGTTACTGTTGGTGCATTCTGGGAGGATAAGGAGCAAATGAGGAGAGGCAAAGACAAGGAGGCATGAAGGATTAATGAGAGACGACTCCTGCTGGATCTGGACATGCTTCCCTCAACCCACAGAGCTGTCTGGGCCACTGTATTAATGAGACCGACGACACGTTAAATGAAGATGAGAGAGCACACGTTCAACTATGTTGACTATAAATATCAGATACATGGAGAAATACAGCCCTTTGTGCGGAGATGAATGGAGCTGAATGAGGATAACCAGGTCAGCTGCTTCACTCCCTTTATACATACCAACAAAGTAACCATTAGCATTGTTTGCAGACATAATTGCATCCATTGCATGTTTTGCCTGAATATCAGTTTTTTGCTGTGTTCATGTTTTGATGGTGAATTTATATGCGTAATATTGAGGATTATAGCACTAAAATATCATCAAACTTCAGCTTTAGGATTTAGCATTTTATTTGGATTGCATGACAGTGTGGCTCCCTTCTCGTCGAAAGGAGCCAGTTGAGGTGGTTCGGGCACCTAGTTAGGATGCCACCTGGGCGCCTCCCTAGGGAGGTGTTCCAGGCACGTCCAGCTGGGAAGAGACCAAGGGGTAGACCTAGGACCAGGTGGAGGGATTATATCTCTTCGCTGGCCTGGGAGCGCCTTGGGATCCCCCAGTCAGAGCTGGTTGATGTCGCCAGGGAAAAGAAAGTTTGGGGCTCTCTGCTGGAACTGCTACCCCCGCGACCCGACCACGGATAAGCGGGAGAAGATGGATAGATGGATGGATGGATGGACAGTGTAGCATTAATGTGTGATTTAAGAAAAAAGTTCAGTACACAGGAGGGACACTTACGGATCTTCTACATCAAGCTATTTGCTTATAAAGATGAAAATAAATAATATATGGCATGTAAGCAGAGTAATGCATATTATATTTTTAAAAAGTGATATCAACTGATTTATCTAAACACACCAACATAATGATTCAACTTGCGCAAATCAAAGCTTAATAAATAGCAAATTGACTTCAAGTTCATGTCATAAAATAAATGCTGCCTGATACGCAGAAAAAGCAGTAGACTTAGGCTAGACTATTTTTTTATCACCAAGATACTTGCCAACTTTTCCAAGACTGATTTTTGTGTGACTTATAGTTATAAAACTATAACTATAACTTTGATTTGGTGTTTGTATGATTAGTGTCCACCAGTAGCAATATCTAGATGTTTTTTTACAGACATGTAATATATATATACTGTATATATAGTTTTATTTGTATGGAGGTTGTGAAATCCAAACAGCAGAATCCTAAAGTGAGTGTACAGAGAAGGCAATGGGATGATTGTGCTAGTGGACAGTTTATAGGTCAGGTAAAGTGGTGTAAAGCTGGTGTTGTCATGGTCTGCATGGATTATTATTCTAACTCAGGGGGCACAGTTTATTACTGCAGATAAATATAGCAAAACTAATAATGTAAAATGAACCCAACCACAGGTTAAAAAAAGGATAAACTTTAAGAAATGAAATTTTAAATTTTAAAAATTCAATTAAAAAAAATATATATTTTGAATAATGCCTTTGACCCATTTACACTATGTTCTAAGAATAACAGAAAACACACTGCCTCTGGTGACTTCACAGGCTTCTCTTTTTGATTTGTAAATTATTTCAGAGGTAATCACAATCGCTGTTCCAGTAACGCGTCCTAAAACCCGGATGTAAACTTCTTCCGGTTCCTTCGTCAAAAACGCAATGCAATTTCTCCATAGGATTTTGAAACATAGCTCGAAATAAGTTCTGTGGTTGACACACATTTAAGAGACAGATCACGTTTTGTTCAGCCGGATAATCTCCACATGTCTATCCTACTTTTATAATTTTTGAATCATAAATCTAGTCACCAGAAGCAAAATGCTAACGTTATGCTATAAACGAACTACAGCAGGGTCGCTGCTTCAACGTCACACCAACTTAAGATCCATATTCAAAACTACAGATTCAAAATTGTACAAGTTAAAGCGTTTGTTTGAACACTTTGCAGGAGGCAGGTACTTGCTTTCAAGCAGAACACGGGGAAAAACAAACTTAGCGGTCGAGTGTACACTTGTTCGGTGTAATGACGTAAAACGGCCTGGACAACTTCTGTAGTCCTATTCAGCCACATATTAACAACCATCGTTTTTCAGACACGCGGGGTCACTGCTGATGTATTTAATGTCGTAGAACAAAACGTGATCCGTCTCTTCAATGTGTGTCAAACACAGACCTTATTTGGAGCTATTTTCCAAAATCCTATGGAGAAATAGCATTGCTTTTTGGCGAAGGAACCGGAAGTGGTAAAATGCTAACCTTTATGACCCACATGTATTGATCCAAACAAATGTAATTTAATGTGGTGAGGGAGTGGGGTTCTACAGTGTGCTTCTGGACGTATGTGCTAACAAGAGGTATCTCCTCCTTATTGATGTTTTGTGTTTTTCCTGTTTGTAGGCACAGCTTTAATGAAGAAGCAGACCTGCTAACATTCTTGCAGTAGGGACCACCAGTATGGGGTCACCATGGAAACCAATTCTCCTCCTGTCAATCATCAGTGGCCTTTCAGGTAAGAAATTCAAAAGGCAGTGTTGAGAGATGTTGAGATATAATGGTTGTACGGAATATTCCTTCTAAAAGCACGGATATTAGAAGAAATTGACAGAGCACAGTGAAATCTACTGTAATAACATGACAGCAGTGCATGTGACACATATGGGAGATCATTATTTATGCATGTGAGAAGTGTCTTGTGTCTTTTCACTCTTGAAGAGGAGGAATTCACATCTGTGAAATGAGGACTATTGCATGATTAGAAGTGAAGATGCCATGGCTCGTTGACCATTACCTTTCTTTTAGGCGTCTGAGTCTCAGGTATTTGACAGGGTTTACATACCTTTACAGAAAATATCTATGGTGGCTGTAAACATCTCTTAGAAAAAGCATCAGCCAGTGACAAGGCCACAGACCTCCCTGCATAAGCATGACACATACTTCTTGATAAGTAGGAAAATATTCTCCATTAGTGCCCGGTATATATCAAAACCTCAACACGACAGGGCTCTGCTTCATCCACTGAGTTCTCTGTTTAAATATGTTCTGGTGCGATTAGCAGTGAATGTGTTACGGTCACTGTTTAGATCGCGGAAAGAGGTAGGACCCAAAATGCAGACTACAAAAAGATAAAGATCTATAAACAAAAGCAAGCTTTATTCTTAAAAAAGCCAATCAACAAAAAACATGGCAAGGATAATACATAGGTCACACAAGGAAGATAACATACCCAAAAACGATCGTGACCAACATGAAGGGAGAAAGGGAAAACAAACAATGAACCGACACCGAACACAGGAAGAGACGAGACTAAATACAGGGAGGGGTAATCACGAGACGAGAAACAGCCTGGCAGGGGAGGAGAAACACAAGGGCAACAGGTGAACACAATCAGACAATTAGACACACCAGGGAAACTAACGACAGGGAGGAAAACACAGGGAGAAGGACCAGGCAAGAAACAAGGAGGAAAACATGACAGGGAGAACAGGGGGCTATACTACGAAGCAGGATTTTCGCTTAGCCGGCTAACTTCAGGGAAAACTCAGGGTTTCCGGTCCTACGAAGCTGGTTCTCTTTTTAGCATTCTCGATCTCCATGGTAACTTATGCTGTGCGGCTAACCAGGGGGTACTACGAAGCAGGATTTTCGTTTAGCAAGATAACTTCTGGGATTTCCGGTACTACGAAGCTGGTTCACTTTTTAGCAGGCTAGATCTCCATGGTGACTTATCCTGGAACCTAGCATGTGCTCCGAAGCCGGATAGGTTCCAGGGTAAGAGATCAACTCAGCGAAAGCACCACGCCTGCTGACCAATCAGAGCTCAGTGTGCGGAGGAAATACTGTTTTTAACTGCCGTTGCAGGAAAGACGGCCGGCCAAAATCACCGACTGTGTGAACGTGAAAATGAATAGAACATCACCTCCCATCTTCAGAGCAGTCTGACTATTATAACTAGTATACTATTATGTTAAGAAAGCTTAATTAAATATCTGCCACAACATAAGTAACCGGATCAAAGTAACATTACGTTGCCTACCAACCCTATCTCCTAAAAATTACGTTCCCACAGAACTAAACTGCATTCTCAATTACGTTTAGCTAGAAACGTATTTTCTCCCACGTTACGTTAGTTATGAACGTATCTCAAATACGTTTATTTTCTACATATCTTCTAGAAGCATATTTTCTTCCACGTTACGTTAGTTATGAATGTAACTTAAATACGTTTATTTTCTACATATCTTTGCCATTTATTGTCTTGCTTATAATAATGATAATTAGTTATTTATAAATATCATTTTAGAGCACACCTTTGAAATCGACAATCGGGCTCGATATATGGTTAAATTCAAATCAGTAGGAGAGGCTGTAATTTCGCCAGCTGTTACTCTCATGTGCGAGGCAGAACATAACAGTTTTAACATGCCAAAAAGCTGCTGTGTCGTTTATTGCACCTCAAACATTAAAACAAATCCAGAGTTACGTGTTTCTGTACTTCCTCTAAGAAGAAAGGACAGTAACAGAAGAGCTCTGTGACTTCAGGCTTGATCGCCGTTCAAATGACAGCGCTGGTTTCTCCAAAAGTGGGCGGGGCTGTAAAGTGAAGTAGATTTACTCTCATCTATTATTCAAAACCATTCTATTTATTCTAACGTAAATTACATGCCAGTGTTTTATCTTTTATTTATTTGTTTTTATTTTAAATCGTATAATGTCGGACTTTTTTTCCGTCTGTGAGGAAAAGAAATGGGGCTCAGAGCCTCAAAATACTGAAATCTGTATTTTTTAAAATCTTTTCCGTCTAATTTATTATTCTTTTCTAAATAACACACTGTTATTTACTCAACAATAACACACAATTATCCTTGTTTTTATTTATTCATTTAATTCTATAATCTTGGGCTTTTTAGCCGTAAATAAAGTCACCGGAAACAGACGGGACATTTTGAGCGATACACACCACAAACCCACTAAACTGATTACCCAAGATCCTCAGCTTGAAGCTTGTTGATTGGATGTTTTAGCCGCAATGCACGCTGGGATATGGTGTTGATATGATATGGAGATATGATATCCGACAACGAAAAATAAAATAATACCTAATTCAGAGTGTGCTTGCTTTTCTCTTTGGAAGTCATCACATAACGGCATTGTAATACACGGTTCGGCTGCATTACATATTACACATCTGCCGTAATTCTTTATTTATAGAGAGAGACAAACAGGAGAACTGCTGCCAAAACTGAATACTTGACGTGGATCATAAATATATCAACAATTAAACAACATCTTCAATTTATTTTCACAAAATACGTCTCCTTGCAGTATCAATAGTAATTCGGCTGACTTTTATATTTGATCCAATTGGTATATAGGTTATATTTACCATAACGGTGCACAGCTGATCGAAAAGGACTTGTAGTTTTTAAAGATATTACTGATTTTCTTTGAATATAAGAATCTAAATACTGAGTTGAGAGAATAGTCAGGGGATTTGGGTGATGGGAGACACATCTATGGAATCACAATTTCAATAGCTTACTATTAAATGACGGATAGCCTATGCCTTTCTGTCTGATGTTTTACAAATCAGATATTAATGTGTAGAAGTAAAACAAGAGAAATAGTATAGCAATATCCTGTAAAATTATGTAAAAACATGAATAAAACTACACATCTTCAGATGTTATACATAAGTGTCTACACTAATAATACAAAGTTATTATTAGTATGCTGTGTGTACCTTGTGTGCACCGCCTAGTGGTTAAAGCATGTTATTGAATTATTTTTGTTGCATAATCTTATTTGATCAAAACAATATTAAGAGTACATACTTTCATAGGGGGAAAGTAGAAGGTCAATGATAGAAATATAGAATATAAAAAGTCAAGAAGATACTAAGTGATCTCTACAATAAAACAGTTTAGTGCTGGATGTACAAAGATATTAATAGGAGGATGTGCAAAACAGAAAAACGAATTAACCTGTATTAACACATTAAAAAATACTTTAGGTTAAGGTCTTCTTTTAAACAAGAAAAAAGCTCTGGGGGTATCTATCTACAGATGAATATTAAGCCTGACAAAGTACTTAACGTCTAAAATATTGCTTTCCTGCAATGTTAACTATGTTGAAACACTTATTTTAAATGATATTATACACATTAATTATACTCTTATGTATGTAGATAGAATAAGAAATGTGCAGAATATGACAGTTTAATGGTGGAGGTATACAGTACACACATATTGATAGATGTCTGTTGAGGAACCTGCGACCCAAGTTGTGTATAAGATCAATACACCTTAGAAAACCTTGAAATCTTGAAAGGGATATGCAAAATAGCCATTATACAGTTTTTAATTAACTATTAGTAGAGAATAACGAGTAATGAATATACTTTATAAAGATCTGCAGATAAATGTTTAGTCTTCTCAAGCACCAACTATCAAATATCTCTCCTGATTGTTGGCACTTGACAATCACCTTCCCTGAATTGTATTCAGGTGTAACTAAAGTCTGCTTTAAGGGTTGTTTATATTCCACATCATTAATCAGAATCTGCAAAGTAACTAAACTAAATGTAGTGGAGTAAAAATACCAGGTTAACCTCTGAATTGTAGTGGAGTAGAATTACAAAGTAACAATGAGCTGTCGTGTGGGTATATATTAATGCTGCCCATTATGGATACAAGCGATTTTCACCCATTTAGTAATTACATGTTTTAAATGTGTACACACCAATGTGTTTCCTATCGCCTAAACCTCCAGGGCTGTACACAGTTTAATACTGTCAACTTCTACATTTGGGAAAAACGTCTTTTAAAACTACAATTCCCAGTAGAGACGTGCCATAGAGAACATGTTGCGAAACAGAATAGCCAGCATGTGTAGTTCTGGTGGGGCGTTCGAGTCCAGTTTTGAATAGTCTGCCGTGGTTTCGTTCCATTGCAAAGAGCTTGACGCTCGGCGTAACCTCGGCGCAACATCACGGGGTTTGTCAACGGGACTGTAGTCCCAAACGATAGCTGGGGATTATGGGTAGTGTAGTGTCTTGGGCCATCCTAAATCTCGAAATGTCCCGTCTGTTTCTGGTGACTTTATTTACGGCTAAAAAGCATGCTAAAATGCCCAAGATTATAGAATTAAACGAATAAATAAAAACAAGGATAATTGTGTGCTATTGTTGAGTAAATA
The DNA here is from genome assembly GCF_902827115.2 of Pseudochaenichthys georgianus. Lineage (NCBI taxonomy): Eukaryota > Metazoa > Chordata > Actinopteri > Perciformes > Channichthyidae > Pseudochaenichthys > Pseudochaenichthys georgianus. The sequence goes on from NC_047515.1 coordinate 14,328,736, forward strand.
ACAGTGTGTTATTTAGAAAAGAATAACAAATTAGAAGGAAGAGATTTTAAAAAATACAGATTTCAGTATTTTGAATCTCTAAACCCCATTTCTTTTCCTCAAAGACGACAAAACAAGTCCGACATTATACGATTTAAAATAAAAACAAATAAATAAAAAGATAAAACACTGGCATGTAATACGTTAGAATAAATAGAATGGTTTTGAATAATAGATGACAGTAAAATCTACTTCACTTTACAGCCCCGCCCACTTTTGGGGAAACCAGCGCTGTCATTTGAACAGCGATCAAGCCTGAAGTCACAGAGCTCTTCTGTTACTGTCCTTTCTTCTTAGAGGAAGTACAGAAACACGTAACTCTGGATTTGTTTTAATGTTTGAGGTGCAATGAACGACACAGCAGCTTTTTGGCATGTTAAAACTATTATGTTCTGCCTCGCACATGAGAGTAACAGCTGGCGAAATTACAGCCTCGCCTACTGATTTTAATTTAACCATATATCGAGCCCGATTGTCGATTTCAAAGGTGTGCTCTAAAATGATATTTATAAATGACTATTATCATCATTATAAGCAAGACAATAAATGGCAAAGATATGTAGAAAATAAACGTATTTCAGATACGTTCATAAGGAACGTAACCTGGGAGAAAACATGTTTCTAGAAGATATGTAGAAAATAAACGTATTTGAGATACGTTCATAACAAACGTAACGTGGGAGTAAATACTAGCTAAACGTAATTGAGAATGCAGTTTAGTTCTGTGGGAACGTAATTTTTAGGAGACAGGGTTGTGCCTACAGTCCGCGGCACTGAGTGCAGACGTCGATGTGTCCCATTATCATTCATATCACATCATAATATATCATATATTTCCTCAGCTGAGCCGTATCTGGCTGTGCAACACTCAGTGTCACATACTGTATGCATAAGTATTATTTTAAGCAACACATTAAGTTGACGAAACACTTGAGTCAAATGTAATTAAAGTCAGATCCACTCAGGGGCAGTGATATCATAAACCTGTTAATGTACGCATTCAAACACTTTTTCTTTTACCAGCTGTATTCACCTTGCAGGTGCAGCTATGTGGCTTTGATCCTGGATAAAGTGTTTAAGTCATGGATGTTTAAAGTTTAACTTCTTCATATTTGACTAATATTATAGTTTCATTTCACTTTTCATTCAGGAAGTATGACGCTGCGCTGTCAGTGCGCTTCTCCATGTTTGTGATTGGTCGAATGCTCCAGATACCACCCCTTTCATGTGAACGTGCACCTAACTAGATAGGACACGGCTGGCTTGAGCGAACGAGGTTGATAGCCAGCGTTGTAGGACAGTTTAGCGACAGCGGCTTCGTTTTGGATTAAGTCAACCGGATAACTCAAAACATATCCAGGATAGGTTGAACTAGATTCATAGTATAGGTTGCAGGCTAAGAGATCAACTCAGTGAAAGCACCGCCTGCTGACCAATCAGAGCTCAGTGTGCGGAGTTTAAAGCGATCAAGTCATATAGTGGCGACTGGTCATTAGGGGCACATTAGGGGCACAGCCCCACCTAGTGTCAGCAGAAAGTATTAAAAATAATGATTACAAAAAAATGCAAAAAATTAATTATTAATTAAATATATTTTAAGATCATGTTTAATCATCTGATTCGTCTGTACATTGCTGTTTTAGTCTGTGTTCTTCTAATTAGTGTCTACAGTGTGTGCCTATTGAGCTGTTTAGAGCCATGTGGGACAAAACCCGATCCTGCCCCTCCCTCTTACTGTCTAAGTCAATGGTGACTGTAAAAACTACACTGCGCATGCTCAGAATATTTTCCTATTTAATGTGTGTGGCAAAAAAATAATGACCATAGGGGAATAGTGCTGCCATCCCCACCATACGTCATCTCACATCATTCAGAGCTGATTGGCTGTAAGTACGTGTGCCGCGAAAAGTGTGGTGTGTGTGAAGAGCAGACGAGAGAGCTGCAGTGAGGCGTCCTAAAACCCGGAAGTAAGCTGCGCATGGCTTCCCTCGACAAAAAAGCAATGATATTTCTCCATAGGATTTTAGAAAATAGCTCCAAATAAGGTCTGTGGGAAACAAACCTGTTAGATAAATGAACTTTTTGTTCAGCCGGATAATATCCACATGTCTACCCTACTTTTATAATTTTCTAATCATAAATCTATTGATTAGATTAGATTTATGATAGACTTTTGAAACTACAAGAACATAAGGAGGACTTTTACAAAAAAGTAATAGCGATTTTTGTCCAGAAGGATAGGCAAATTGACTTAATCTTCAAGTCAAGGTAAGACCGCAATTTTATTGAAAATGGGATCTTACTAAGAGAGAACAATTCAATATTTAAATGATAAGATTACATTTTTTGGGTCAAGCATCAGACAAAAAAAGCTTTTGAAAATAATATATTTTGATTTAGGTCAAAACTAGAGTCAGTGCCAGTGCCTCACTAGCCATGACCCTTAGCAAAAAAATCTATAACATCCTATAGAATCCTATAGAATCTTGTAGAAATCTATAGCATGTTATAGAACATAGTCATATTTGTAAGCCATGCTAAAGAATTCTATAGAATACTATAGAAATCTCTAGATCATTCTGTAGAATACTATAAATGTGTACTTTTCTATAAACTTCTATAATTAAAACTATAACAATCTAAATAATTCTATAGGACAGAACTGACTCATGACATATCTGTAGAAATCTATAGAAATCTATAGAAATGTGTAGAAATCTATAGTATTCAAAGAAAACATGCATGACATTTCCTCTCTGATGCAACCTATACTACATTCTATAGAATTATATAGAATTATATAAAACTCGTCTTTAAATTGGAATAGAGAAAATCATAGTAATCTACATCATTTTGTGGAACTGAGCTGCTTTGCAAAAGCTGTATGGGTCCCTTTGAAATCTTTACAACTGTATACTGGATTATGTGCCCAATTAAATGATGTAACCTATACATAACCATATACAACCATACAACATATTGGAATGGAACTCTAAACTGAATGAATGTCACTGTCCTTGTATTCTGATGTAAATGCTCCAGAATTTCTGTGACTGCATCTGTATGTATACATTGATCACTTATGTTATTTAACTAATTATCTGTTACAACTGGAGATTAAAGCTAAGTGACATAACAATATATATTGTTAGTGTGAGTCTGTTATAAACAACTCATTGGAGTCTGCAGTACTCTACTCTGTTTTGCAGTCTATTATACACTGTAAAAAAAGATTGTAATTTTACAGGAAATAACTGTAAATGTTTATAGTAATTATCATGTTTTTTTAAATAACTTGCAAAATCCTGTAAAATGGCAGATATTAAAGGTGGGGTAGGTACGTTTCAGAAACCGGCTCGAGATACACTTTTTGTTATATTCCATGGAATGCTCTTAACATCCCGATAGCAATGAATATCTGAAGCGCTTTGACAAAAAATCCATAAAAAAATCTGTAGAAGCCGTAATACTGTAAAAAGTACAATCCGTTTAGCCTGGCCTACCTGCCTGTCAGCCTTCCATCGGGGCACAAACTTATCTCGTGCCCTCATTGGTCATGTGGGCGTTCGTGTGTGTTGGAGGAGGGGCTCTATAAGGAAGTGGCAGATTTTCTCCGGTTGTGTATTTTCAAATTCTAGCGATCTCGAGCCGGTTTCTCAAACTTACCTACCCCACCTTTAACTATAAATTAACAACCCAAAACATTATTTTCAGTATTTTTTTTTTACAGTAAATTTACTATATAATATTTACAGTATTTTTGCACTTTCAGAAAATAAATGCAGATGTACGTAAAATAAAAAGTATTATCTGTAATTAAATATGTAACTCGTAATATAAAAGTGTATTACTATTATAAGACTTTAAGATTTTCTTTGTAATTTTAAGGTAATCATAACTGTAAAAAAAAAGCGTCAAATAAAAAAAACGTAAAATGTAATTAAAACCTTTTTACATAAATAATTTTCTCAATATTCGATTGAATCCACCACAAACACAAAATATCCAATGTTGAAACAAAAGTAAATAAATATGTTCTCATTAAATTGCTAAATTACTATATTGTAAACATCTACAGTTGACAATATCATTAAAACAAATTAAAATTATAGAAAGTGGAGACATTTCTGCAGGGAGGACCAAGGTTTAAAACACACTGTTATTTACTCAACAAGTCACAGTTATTCTTGTTTTATTTATGTTGCTGTTTTTTTCCCCCCATTGGTCAATATACAGTAATAAGCCTTAGTTTTACAGTATAATGTATGGTTTTCGGATTCTGGCCGACAGCCAGAGCTACGGCACTTGAAATAGAATTCAGCCAAAACACGGCAGACAAGTCAGGCATGTTTGGAATGAGTCCACAACACTCCTGATTGGTTAATATAAACGTAATCGAAGAAACCTGCCAATGAGAACTGTCCGCGCCTGCCGTTCACATTTGAAACATCCACGTCAGTTTGAGTGGGTCTCCTCCTGCGAGCTACAGCTGTCTGTCTGTATGTCTGCTGCAGGAGTTTATGGATTAATATCGGGACGTCAACAAAGAACAGAAGACTTGAGATCTGGTGAGTCCTGCAACTGTAATGGAGTTAAATATGTATTTAGATAATCCTTAGTTTGTGAATGTTTTATTTTTTATTTAAGGTTACGTTTCTTCTTCTAGTTAGCTGCGTTTCTTCCCGTTAAGTTGGTATTCATCATTAATAGGTTGTTAAATGTTAAGAAGCCCTGAGATGTTGTTTCTTGCAAGATGTTGCGCCCGAAACCTGGCTTAACAGGTGGCTGCTAACGTTAGTTTACAGCTTATTGCAGTGCTGTTGCGCCACCCTCTCGTCTCCAACACGGGAGAATTACACATAAACATGCGTGGGTGTCACAATGTTGTCGCCAAGTTTAATGTAAAGTTTCACAGCTTTCTTATAGCGGGATCTAGTTTGTTAATGTTCAGTAACAGCTAGCATAGCATAAACAGCTAACCGCTAACATTTGGCTAACTTGCTAGTTAGCTCTGCTCTATATATTACAAGCTAACATGACTAGCTAATGTCACACTGTGTGAACTAAAATACTTTTTGTATTCCTACATCATACATGCTTGGTCCAAATCAATGCTAAAATGTATTATTTTTGAAAATGTATAGTAAAGAAACACTCAGCCATGCATGAAATAACATAGCAAAAATAATACGGGTAATGTTTGACCCATGTTGTGCCTTAGAAGTGTAGTGATACAAACATGATTTTTATTCAAAAAGTAAGAAAGGGAAAAATACAAATTGGTGTTGATCCAAAACAGGTTAATTGAGGAATACCTGGAATCCTGAATGGTTAAGTAATTTATTGCAAAGATATTTACAATTAAAACTAATTCGGGTCACTTTTGACACATGTTGGTTGTATGTTGTTGTGTAACAAAGGGTTAACATGACGGCTGTGATGTTCACTCTTTTGACAGAGCACCAGTGGACAGCGAGGACTATGGAAGAGAAGATGTGATGGCTTTGTGTGGAAAGCTGCTGAAGCCAGCCTGTGTCCCTCATCAGTCTCTCCAGGCAGCACCCAGCTATTCTTCCATCTTGCAGATGAAAATACTTTGATATGTGAGTAATAACTAACTTGTGTCTAACATAGTATTGAATGTGGTTTAGGAAAGTATTTGAAAATACCCCACATTGTGCATGTACAGGAAAATCAGACCTTGTTCAACAGAGATCATCAGACAATTGTTTTGTCTTTGAGGTACAGCCGCAGCAGAGTCTGAGTTTGAAGAAAGCACTAACATTTTATTTAGTGTTGTTTAATCAATCAATATTTACTGGTCTTGAATTTCCTCACTGGATTACAAAATGCTCGAATCTTATTGTACAGGGACATTATGCAGATGTAATCACCTGAAGATGAAAATATAGATTCATCGATATGTACCAGATATGTACCATTTTAAGGAAATAGACTGTTAGTGGTATTGACCGAAGCTCCGCAGCTGTAGCTAGGCGCTGCTAATGAAGACTCAAGTGCTCAATTTGTTGGTTTTTCTTTATTATTAAGAATTGAGCAAGCATATCTTCCTCTTCGAAATCCCAGTTGTACTTCGCTAACACGTAGTGCCTGGGAGGGTGTGTTTGATTGTTCCCACCCTTACCTCACTTATGGACTAGGTCATGTTAGACAAGCAATCCAGTGGTTAGTTTTAGGGTCACCTCCATTGTTTTATTTTTTATTTATTCACTTTAAGAGAAAGGGATTTCAGAAACAAGTCTCACAAGTTTGGCTCGAGGTAAAGTTAACAAAAGCTAACTGTTGTTAGACTATGTTCCCCCCTTCTAAACTTATGAAATAATTAATGCCCTGATAATAACATCCATCATTATGGTTTACTAATAGTTATCACTTCACTTCCTCCTCCAGCACCTGGACACAGCAGGAACCTATGCCAGGATCCTGTTTGTGGACTTCAGCTCTGCCTTCAACACAACCCTCTGGCTGGAGGCTGTGCACCATCAGGACCAAAACCTCTCTCCATCAGGACCAGAACCTCTCTCCATCAGGACCAGAACCTCTCTCCATCATGACCAGAACCTCTCTCCATCATGACCAGAACCTCTCTCCATCATGACCAGAACCTCTCTCCATCAGGACCAGAACCTCTCGGCACCTCAACAAGGCCCGCCCCCCCCACTGACACTTTACCTCAGCCACAACGCAGACTCTGCATGGAGATCACAGGATGGTAAATAATGCAATATTTAAATATTGCTTACTGCCCATATTTTATATTCTATAATTTATTGCATTCTATTTCTTAATATAGTTCGCTATCTGTGTCGTTTTTACATTTTTTTATTTGTATGTACGACACCTCCTCATACGTGTGAACCTACCTGGCAATAAACCCGTTTCTAATTCTGATCTTTTTGTCCTCTAGGTTGCACTGCCACGTCTACAGTAGCGCAGAATGGACAGAGGAAACATGATTGGGCCTCAAGTTTTTTGCAGCCAATAAACATTATCCTACTAACTTGGGATAGGAGGGTGAGTGAACAAGTTATCCATTGGTTGGAACCTACATCCCCATTGTTAGACGTACTAAATCCTGTACACTGCTCCTTCAAATTGACAATGTGAACATATGTCGCCATTTCTGTTATTTTCAGTTGAGAATGTTTCAAAGTAATCTTAAAAGATTCAACTTACTTTTTGTTTCTACTGTTTATAAGTATGATGTTTAAATATGAAATGCTGTATTCATTAGTTGTACTATAATTCTACAAATATTTTTATATTTTAAGTTTTCAGAGTAATTGTTTCCTACAGAACATTTTGTGATTGGAAAATGTTAGAAAGCTGTAAAATAACAGTATTCTCCCTGTAGAACTTTAGTTTCTGTATTTATTTTAGTGTTTGATCATACAAATCTAATAAAAGAAAATGTAAAAAACTGTTTTTCTCATCAGAACTTTATTTAAGGTATTTTAATGTAACATTTTAAGACAATGGATTGTGAAAAGAGAGGAAAGTTTCCTCTAAAATCTTTAAGGACAATTTCTGTATACTAATTGCTTTTGCACTTTATTTCAGTTAAAGTATTTTTACTTTAATTTTATGGTTTTTGTTTGGCAGCCTGCTGCCAGTCATTTGACCGTTTTTTTACGGGTTTTTTGCCTGTAGAAGTTTTAGTGCTGTACTTTTATTAAAGGTTATTCACTGTAAAAAGAGCAGATACATCTGTACAATTCTGTAAAACCTTTAAGGACAATTCCCGTAAATTAATGTTATAAGTTCTGCAGAACAATTTTATAGAAAACAATAGCAATTTTCTATAGGATTCTATAAATTATTTGGTGGAATCTATAGTAAAATTCATAGGTGAATTATATAGAATATTTGCCAATATCCTCTGAAGAACCAGCACCTTACCGTGGTAGAGAGGTTTGTGTGCCCTGATGAACCTGGGGGCTGTGTTGTCTGGAACCTTGTGTTCCTGGTAGGGTCTCCCATGGCAAATTGGTCTCAGGCAAGGGGCCAGACTAAGATTGGTTCAAAAGACCTCATGAAAGAAACAACAAGAAGTGAGGATACCCGGCCCGGAGGAAGCCCGGGGTCCCCTTCTGGAGCCAGGCCCAGAAGGAGGACTCGTCGGCGAGCGTCTGGTGGCCGGGCTTGCCACGGAGCCCGGCCGGGCCCAGCCCGAAAAGGCAACGTGGGCAACACCTCCGCTTCTCCGTCCCGCGGGCCCACCACCTACGGGAAACATCGATGGGGTCGGGTGCGCTGCCAGAAGGGTGGCAGTGAAAGCGGAGGGTCTCGACGGACCAGACCCGGGCGGCAGAAGCTGGCTTTGGGGACGTGGAACGTCACCTCTCTGGGGGGGAAGGAGCCGGAGCTTGTGCGGGAGGTGGAGCGGTACCAGTTGGATCTGGTTGGGCTCACCTCTACGCACAGCGTCGGCTCTGGAACCTTACTTCTGGATAGGGGTTGGACTCTATTCTTCTCCGGAGTTGCTCAAGGTGTGAGGCGCCGGGCGGGTGTGGGGATACTCACAAGTCCCCGGTTAGGTGCTTCGTTGTTGGAGTTTACCCCAGTGGACGAGAGGGTCGCCTCCCTACGCCTGCGGGTTATGGGGGGGAAAACTCTGACTGTTGTGTGTGCTTATGCACCCAACAGCAGTTCAGAGTATTCGGCCTTCTTGGAGACCCTGGAAAGAGTCCTGTATGGGGCTCCTGAAGGGGACTCCTTAGTCTTGCTGGGAGACTTCAACGCACATGTGGGCAATGATGGAGACACTTGGAGGGGCGTGATTGGGAGGAACGGCCCCCCTGATCTGAACCGGAGTGGTGGTTTGTTACTGGACTTCTGTGCTAGTCATGGATTGGCCATAACAAACACCATGTTCGAACATAAGGATGCTCATAAGTGTACGTGGTACCAGAGCACCCTAGGCAGAAGGTCCATGATCGATTTCGTTATCGTATCATCGGACCTGAGGCCGTATGTTTTGGACACTCGGGTAAAGAGAGGGGCGGAGTTGTCAACTGATCACCATCTGGTGGTGAGTTGGGTCGAGTGGCGGGGGAAGCCTCTGGATAGACCTGGTAAGCCCAAACGTGTAGTTCGGGTGAACTGGGAACGTCTGGAGGAGGCCCAAGTTCAGGAGGCCTTCAACTCACACCTCCGGCGGAGCTTTTCGGGCATTCCTGTGGAGGTTGGGGACATTGAACCAGAGTGGTCGGTGTTCAAAGCCTCTATTGCCGAAGCCGCGGTGGGGAGCTGTGGTCTCAAGGTCCTAGGTGCCTCAAGGGGCGGTAACCCTCGAACCTCCTGGTGGACACCGGTGGTCAGGGAAGCCGTCCGACTGAAGAAGGAGGCCTTCAGGGATTTGTTATCCCGGGGGACTCCCGAGGCAGTTGCAAGGTACCGACAGGCCCGAAGGGCAGCAGCCTCATCCGTGGCCGAGGCAAAGCAGCGGGTGTGGGAGAAGTTCGGAGAAGACATGGAGAAGGACTTTCGGGCGGCACCAAAGTTGTTCTGGAAAACTGTCCGACACCTCAGGAGGGGGAAGCAGGGAACCATCCAAGCTGTGTACAGTAAGGATGGGACGTTGTTGACCTCAACTGATGGAGTGTTGGGGCGTTGGAAGGAACACTTTGAGGAACTCCTGAACCCGACAACTCCGCCCTCTATGTTAGAGGCAGAGCTGGAGTATGACGGGGGATCAACACCAATCTCCCGGTGGGAGGTCACTGAGGTCGTTAAACAACTCCACAGTGGCAAAGCCCCGGGGGTGGATGAGATCCGCCCGGAAATGCTGAAGGCTCTGGGTGTTGAGGGACTGTCATGGTTGACACGTCTCATCAACGTTGCGTGGAAGTCGGAAACAGTGCCGAAGGAGTGGCAGACCGGGGTGGTGGTCCCCCTTTTCAAAAAGGGGGATCAGAGGGTGTGTGCCAATTACAGAGGCATCACACTACTCAGCCTCCCCGGGAAAGTTTACTCCAAGGTACTTGAAAGGAGGGTCAGGCCGATTGTCGAACCTCAGATTGAGGAGGAACAATGCGGATTCCGTCCTGGTCGTGGAACGACGGATCAGCTTTTTACTCTCGCAAGGATCCTGGAGGGGGCCTGGGAGTACGCTTATCCGGTCTACATGTGTTTTGTAGACTTGGAGAAGGCGTATGACCGGGTTCCCAGGGAGTTACTGTGGGAGGTGCTGCGGGAGTATGGGGTGAGGGGGTCTCTACTCAGGGCCATCCAATCTCTGTACTCCCAAAGCGAGAGCTGTGTCCGGGTCCTCGGCAGTAAGTCGGACCCATTTCCGGTGAGGGTTGGCCTCCGCCAGGGCTGCGCTTTGTCACCAATCCTGTTTGTAATATACATGGATCGGATTTCGAGGCGTAGTCGTGGGGGGGGGGGTCTGCAGTTCGGTGGAGTAAGGATTGCACCACTGCTTTTTGCAGATGATGTGGTTCTGATGGCTTCATCGGTCTGCGACCTTCAGCACTCACTGGATCGGTTCGCAACCGAGTGTGAAGCGGCTGGGATGAGGATCAGCACCTCCAAATCTGAGGCCATGGTTCTCAGCAGGAAACCGATGGACTGTCCACTCCAAGTAGGGAATGAGTCCTTACCCCAAGTGAAGGAGTTCAAGTATCTCGGGGTCTTGTTCTCGAGTGAGGGAACAATGGAGCGTGAGATGGGCCGGAGAATCGGAGCAGCGGGAGCGGTATTGCAGTCGCTTTACCGCACCGTTGTGACGAAAAGGGAGCTGAGTCAGAAGGCAAAGCTCTCTGTCTACCGGGCCATTTTCGTTCCTACCCTCACCTATGGTCATGAAGGATGGGTCATGACCGAAAGAACGAGATCGCGGATACAAGCGGCCGAGATGGGTTTCCTCCGCCGGGTGGCTGGTGTCTCCCTTAGAGATAAGGTGAGAAGTTCGGTCATCAGGGAGGGACTCGGAGTTGAGCCGCTCCTCCTTCGCGTCGAAAGAAGCCAGTTGAGGTGGTTCGGGCACCTAGTTAGGATGCCACCTGGGCGCCTCCCTAGGGAGGTGTTCCAGGCACGTCCAGCTGGGAAGAGACCAAGGGGTAGACCTAGGACCAGGTGGAGGGATTATATCTCTTCGCTGGCCTGGGAGCGCCTTGGGATCCCCCAGTCAGAGCTGGTTGATGTCGCCAGGGAAAAGAAAGTTTGGGGCTCTCTGCTGGAACTGCTACCCCCGCGACCCGACCACGGATAAGCGGGAGAAGATGGATGGATGGATCCTGCAGTATATTCTACAGAAATTCTATAGAAACATCAATAGATTTTTCTATAGATTATTTTGCAGAATCTATAGTAAAATCCATAGGTAAATTCTATAGAATATCTGCAAACATTCTATAGTATTCTTCAAAGAAGTTCTATAGAAATGTCCACAGATTCTATAGAATATAGGTCACAAATTCTATAGTATTCTACAGAATGGTATTCTACAGAACAGTTCTATAGAAAGCATCCATGGGGTTTTCTAGGAGTCTATAGACTATTTTCTACAAAAAAAACATCTACACAGTATATATTTTCGATACTATAGTATTCTATAGATTATTTCCCATAGAATCTATAGTAAAACACGTAGGCAATTTCTATAGTATGTCCGCAAAAATCCTGTAGTATTCTACAGAAATTTTCTATAGAATTCGTCCATAGATTTTTCTATAGTATTCTATAGATTTTTTTGCTATGGGGAACCTCACTGCAGAAGCTTATATATAGACATATAAGTTGTTTGTGCCCCACCACTTTTGTACATATAGAAACGCCACTGTACAGGAGAAAGGAAATACAGAAAGACGGCCGGCGAAAATCACAGACTGTGTGAACATTAATAGAATATCACCTCCCATCTTCAGAGCAATCTGACTATTATAACATTAGCGTTAAGAAAGCTTACTTAAATATTTATCTGCCACAACGTAAGTAACCGGATCAGAGTAACATTAAGTACAGTCCGCGGCATATCACTTCATAATGTATCATATATTTCCTTATTTGAGTCAGCTGAGCCGTATCTGGCCGTGCAACACTCACAGTGTCGCATACTGTATGCAGAAGTATTATTTTAAGCAACACATTAAGTTGACGAAACACTCGAGACAAATGTAATTAAAGTCAGATCCACTCGTGTCTTAGACGGGGCAGTGATATCATAAACCTGTTAATGTACGCATTCAAACACTTGTTCTTTTACCAGCTGTATTCACCTTGCAGGTGCAGCTATGTGGCTTTTATCCTGGATAAAGTGTTTAAGTCATGGATGTTTAAAGTTTAACGTCTTCATATTTGTCTAATTATATAGTTGACTTTTCATTCAGGAAGTATGACGCTGCGCTGTCAGTACGCTTGTCCATGTTTGTGATTGGTCGAATGCTCCAAATACCACCCCTTTCATGTGGACGCGCACCTAACTAGATAGGACACAGCTGGCTTGAGCGATCCACTTGATAACCCGCGTCGTAGTACCGTTTAGCGAGAGCGCGTATGTTTTGAATTAGGCCAACCGGCTAACTCAAACATATCCAGGTTAGGTTGAACCAGCTTCGTAGTACAGGCCTCTGAACAGCAAAAATAACCCCACAACTAGACACAACAAAACTCAAACCCTGACAGAATGTACAATTTGAAGTTCCAGATCAAGTGTCTCTCCTGGTCAGTCTAGATCAGTGTTTCCCAACATTTTTGTGCCCGAGGCACACCAAAGGACAAGTAAAAATCTCAAGGCACACCTATTGTGCAAAATAGCCCTTATAACACGTGTTATCACTCATATCATGTAAAATATCTGTACATGTGCATAATTATTTACTAATGCCAAATAAAATGTGACAAAGACAACTATATTACTCATGAAATAGTTATAAATGAAGTATTTCAGAAATTAATTTGAAACGTTATCAAATTAGGCTTCATCAAAGCAGCAACACACTCATTTAAACCTACGGAGCCCTGGAGGGTTCATTGAGAGAAAAATAAATAAAACGTGGCCACGCTTTAGTAACTCGTGCGCACGCTTTAGTAACTCGTGCGCACGAGTTAATAAAGCGTGGGCGGTGGTGGCGAAGTCGATAGGGACTTGGCTTGGCAACTGGAAGGTCACCAGTTCAAGTCCCGGCCAAGTGCTACCGAGGTGTCCCTGAGCAAGGCACCGTTCCCCACACTGCTCCCCGGGCGCTGTTCAAAATGGCAGCCCACTGCTCCTAACACTAGGATGGGTCAAATGCAGAGAAACAATTTCCCCACGGGGATTAATAAAGTATATCCAATCCAATCCAATCCAATAAACAAATGCCCACACACACACAAAACGAGGCCACGCTTTAGTAACTCGTGCGCACGCTTTAGTAACTCGTGCGCACGAGTTACTAAAGCGTGCGCACGAGTTACTAAAGCGTGCGCACGTTTTATTTATTTTTCTCTCTGTGAACCCTCCAGGGCTCCGTATAAACCAGACGGGTCACACAATAAAAAATGAGGCAAAGGAAACTCAGCAGAAATTCAGCACAGAGAACTGTCAATGCAAGGAAGCTGCATTGTCCATGGTCCTGAACTACAAATTATAAATGTAACATTTCAGCAATCAGCATTGAAACATGTGCTATTGTAAATATTTTGCCGATTTACAAATTAGTGAGATACATGTATGTGCCTGTCGGGGCGCGCAGATTTTTTTAATCCTTGGTGGCACTGAGGAGAGGGCCACTCGCAAGTCATGTAAATCAGAGTAGAGAACGCCAACTCCAGAGATGGGGTCGTTACTATTTTTTTTTTTAATATATTACATATTACTTTTAAAAAAAAAGTAATATATTACACGACTTTGTTACTATCTACATAAAGTAACTCTCCTTACCAGCAGGCGGCGGTAGTGTGCATTTGTCATTCAAAACAGGCAACAACCAGAAGACAGAGAAGAAGAACAGACCACTACGTGATATAAACAAACAACAAATAGCGTGTGCGTTAGCTTCACCTTAGCATGTGTTCTTTGCAGGTGTGTGTTGACCCATTGGGTCATAGTAATTGAAATTGTCCTGCATAGACAGGCTAATAATGCAATGTATAAAATCAACAGTGCAAAGAACATTGTTTTTCACAGTGACACATCTTTGTTCCAGGATAAGGAGCTGTGTTAGGCTTTTATAAAGTAAAACACTTGTATGAGGGCTGACAATGATAAGCCAATTTGGCATAAAATACTGCATGTTGTAATTTATATATATTCTTTTCTATATGTACTCTAAAGCAGTGGTTCTCAAAGTGGGGTCCGCGACCCCCCGGGGGTCCGTGGCACTCTGCCAGGGGGTCCGTGAAAAGTTTTCAGATTCATTAATTGAAATTATCATATCATTTTTTTTTTTCATTTTTTTTTTTTCAACAAATAATATTTAATTTTTTTAATCTAAAATAGTTCATAGATTACGTTCTAATCTAACAAATAGATACATTTAAAAATCAAGCGCGTCACCCGTTACCGTGGAAACAACAATAACTGTTACGTCAGTCAGAGAGCGCCGCCAACTACGAAGATGGACAGATTTTTAAAACGACCGGTTACGGCTACAAATGAAGTAAATGAAAAACAAAAAACAAAAGTAAGGAAATACGATGAGGAGTATCTCCAATATGGATTTATTGAAGTGGAAGGGAAACCGAAATGTCTGATATGCCTGCGGTGTCTTGCCAATGAGGCGATGAAGCCTGCCAAATTGAAGAGGCACCTCGAGACCAAGCATCCATATTATGTAAAAAAAGACCGGGCTTTTTTTGAGAGGAAGGGTGAGGACTAACGCCAGCAACAACAACGGATGGTTAATGTTACGTCTGTTTCTGCTAAAGCGCAGCGGGCCTCCTACCTGGTAGCGCAGAGGATTGCTAACGGTACGTCCACACAGCAGCTTTACGGTACGTCCACACAGCAGCTTTAGACGAATCTTCCACCGCTTCCAACGCTTCTCTGCCCATTGACTTTGAATGGGGATGACGTCACTTTGCCTCGCTTTTCGCCGAACTGCATTGTGGGGGAGCGAAGCGAAGATTTCCAGGATTTCCAGGATTCAAAAGTTGAGCAATGTTCAACTTTTGAAGCTAAGCTGGAAGCGTCAGCCAATCAAATCACGTTTATGCAAATCTGACCGTAGAAGCGCTAGCCAATCAAACCGCGTGTAAGCAGGGAGAACCAGACCGCAGATAATTTCCTCATATTCCAAACGAGAAATTACGGTAGCAAATCACCCGGTTCTTTACGACCAGAACTATTAACGGGATACAAACCGGAGGTACCAGGCATGGAGGGAGGTGGCAGAGACAGTGGGTGAAACTGGTAGGTTTTCGCCTGTTTGGGGAGTTTATATATATATATATTGCTCGCATAAAATCCCCGGGGTTTTTTGCTTTGTATGTCGGGGGCGGGAGATTCATGTGATTGGTTGTTGGTCGCGTTGCTCACAAAAAATCCCCAAGCCTTCAGACACGCCCAGCTCCAAGATTTTCAAGATTTTTGAAAAGCTGCTGTGTGGACGTACCGTAAGGCGCGAAAGCCCCACACAATAGCGGAGGAACTGCTGCTCCCTGCTGCGGTGGATCTGTGTGAGGTGATGGTGGGGAAAGATGCGGCTGCCAAATTGAGAAGTGTACCTCTGTCAAATGACACCATCAGACGACGAATTGAGGACATGTCTGCTGATATCAAATGAGGAGATTTTCAATGTTATAGATATGTTCATGGAGACTGGCAATGTGAGTTGGGAGAATTGCATTGCGATTTGCACGGATGGGGCAGCTGCCATGACCGGACGCAATAGTGGGGTGGTTGCTCGTGCCAAGGAGCGCAATCCAATGATGATAGCTACCCACTGCATGCTGCACAGGCAGGCTCTGGCGTCAAAATCGTTGAGTCCTGAGCTACAGTCCGTTCTCAGCACGGTGGTATCTGTGGTCAACCACATCAAGTGTAAGCCACTGCAGTCCCGTTTATTCGGCCAGCTCTGCAGGGAGATGGGCGCAGGACAGGACACCCTGCTGTTCCATTCAGAGGTGCGTTGGCTCTCCCGTGGAAAAGTGCTACAGCGGGTGTACGAACTGCGCTCAGAGCTGTGTGAGTTCATCCAGAATGACAAGCCAACCACTGCAGCACTCTTCTCGGACCCCGGATGGATCGCACAGCTCGCCTACCTCGCAGATGTGTTCAACTTATTGAACGATCTCAGTTTGTCCGTTCAAGGCAGATATGCCTCTATCCTGGAGGTAAGCGACAAAATCCAGGCATTCCGTGCCAAAACAGCGATCTGGAGAAGGCAGGTACAAAATGGCATTACAGACATGTTCCCCCAACTCACAGAGTTTCACATAACTAAGACTATAGAAGTGTAAAAAATAGGCTACGTCAGATTATTCCAAGGGACATACATGTCAAATCAAGTCAATTTTTATTTATATAGCCCAAAATCACAAATCAGAATGAGGGGGTCCTTGGTGTATTCTCTATCTTGTAAGGGGTCCTTGGCTGAAAAACAATTGAGAACCTCTGCTCTAAAGGGATCAAAGGCCTGCGGTTTTGTTTGGATAAGCACTTAGAACGTAGCTGTATAATCGTGAGCATTTTTTCGTTGTGTAAATGTTGCCTCCCAAAGGACTTTGTGAAATTAATTCAAGAAATGAGTGTTGTGCAGGAGAAATGGGGAGGCTACATAAGGATATTTTTAATCTTAACCGAAAATGGACTATAATGACAAAACAAGAGTCTTAAATGTCCATAATTTTGTATTATTCTCTAATGTCATATTTCTTTTGTCACCCCTACTTACAAGGACCATCTGGCTCCAAAGATACGGCAGAGAACATAACAGTGTGTTTGATGTAAGAACATTTCAAGTAATGATCTAATAATACATTTTCATTCTTTAAAGACACTATGCAATTACTGCTTATAGCTTAAGACCTTTGATGTTTGTTCTGGTAAACTACAGTACTGACAATTTAACTCCTGGGCGGTCCTTTAAGCAGATCAAGAAATAGGCTGCATCTCACTTCTCTTAACTTTAATCCTTGCGTCCCTCATTTGCGTCTTTTCCTTGTGTCTGACGCCCAATCCCAAACCACGCCCTACACCAGGGGTCGGCAACAGGCGGACCGCGGTCCGGATCCGGACCCAGGCGCCGACCTATACGGACCCGGACCTATAATCAATACTGTAACGTTCACAAAGGGAGTCGGAAACAGGCTTCTAGTTATTAGGCTTTAATAACTCTTCTCATTCACAGATGATCACAGGTACATGTCACTTCGTGGGTTCTACCTCACACTCCCTAACTCCTATCCCTCACATATCTATATAGCAGTGTCTACGTCACATCTCCCCGCCCTCCCCCGTCCGCTCCCCCAACCACAGGCCCGCACCTCAACCAGCATCACTGTGCAGCTCTATGATTGGCAGAGAGATGGGGGATGCCTGAGTGACACCCTGAACATCCTATGCAGGGTCGCTACAATACATTAATAGGGGATTTCAATTTTGACGGGGCGACACTATTTTAACCGCCGCCGACGGGGCGAAAGAGACGAGTGAGCGATACAGGGAGAGAAACACAGAAGAAGAGATGAGAGCGCGGCAGAGAGAAGCGGAGAGGAAAGTGAGTAAAGAGAACTGTTTCGCGATACAGGGAGAGAAGCGGAGAGGAGAGTGAACAGGCGTGTTTGCGGCAGACAGGAGAGAAATAATTACACATGGCGCTCTCCAAGAAGAGGAAAGTGGACAGTGAGAACAGAGCTTTTAACCCCGAGTGGACGGACTCATTCATGTTCATCCTGCCCACTGGGAGCACAGAACCAGTGTGTCTCATTTGTTCAGAGACCGTGGCGCTCATTAAAAGTGCCAAAACGTTTGTGTTTGACCAAACATTCCCTCTCAAGTCAGAACTGAGGTCACAAAAAATAAGCAGTCTCAGAGCCCAATATGATCAGTCGACCAGGATCAAAATTAAAACTAAATATCGTTCCAGGCTAACCAATGAGCACCTGCATGTGTGTATGAGAATTTCAGCTCAGATTTAAACTCAAGAGCTCAATTCTTGCACTGAACAAAACAAAGTGAGAGAGGGACTGCAATATAAGAGGGAAAGAAAGAGAAACTTTAAAACTGTTCAATTGTTATGATGTGTAAAGACGATATTGTTCTATAATCGTCTGAAACTGTTTAGTCATGATGTGAAACGGTTAACAAAGAAAAAGGAAAACTCAAGCTGCTGCTACACTTTATTATATTTATCTAAAATTAAGCACTTTTAAGATGCACATATTTTCAAAAGCTATTTTATTTATTTTCTCTATTTTATTTGTAAATGCAGCCCGAGAGGAACATTACACATATCCACAGTATTTACTGTATATCTGTATAGTTCAATGTTAATTGACAATAAATATTGTTGTTTTTGAATTGTACTTTCTTTATTTGATTGGCAGTCAGTTGTTGGTTACATGCAGACATTGATAAAGCTACAGGCTACTTTAATATATATCACACTAATTCATGAAGTAACTTAGACATTTTGATGTTCCGGACCTTTGCATGGGGACATTTTCTCTAACTGGACCTCGTTGAATTTTAGTTGAATACCCCTGCCCTACATCCTACCCCAACACACTCCCCCTCTGTGACGGAGTGAACTCCGTGGAGGGACACTCTCAGCTCAACGAGGCTCCCGCCTGTCAGATGGAGGGAGTAAATACAGCAGCAAGCTTTGGCATAAACTCCCCTCTCTCCGGCAAAAACAGGAAATGCCGTAACTGTATGGAACAACGGTTTCAAATCAGCATCTCTTACTTAGACAAAAAATGTAAATTTAATAAATCAAATAAAACTCCAAACATCTTTCATTGTGTTAAAACGTTAAACCTGCTTTTTATAAGCTTCTTAGTTGTTGCAACAGTCTGTAAATATGCACAACTTTATAATAAAATGCACACATTTACATTTTTCTAGACTAAACACAGGTATGATCCTAAGTTAAAAACATATGAGGTTGTTAACATCGCAGTTTATCAGTGGATGTTTGCTGGAACTACCTGTAAACAGCGTGTTTCCTGACGAACACACATAGCGTTGAGACCGGTCAGGTAGAGACCGGTCTCAAGTCAGCACCGATGCAGACTCGCTGTTTGAGGGCTTGATAGCCCACTCCCCCTCCACACCGCTCCACAATCGTTGGTGTGGAACAGCCCTCAATGTGGCGGACCCTCCGTGCGAACGTGCAAACGAAGGGGTAGTGTATAGGGTGTAGGGGGCGGTTTGGGATTGGGCCTTAGTCTCTCCCACCAGGGAAGCATGGAGAGACGCAAGGAAACCACGAGAAGGGAGAAGAAGCAGGGAAATTAGTTTTAAGAGCAATGGGACGTCCGTTCCTCTGGAGCGTCACGTGAAGCGACGTCCGTTTGTGATGACACCGCACAGCTGAACGTCTGACAGCAGGGCTGAAGTCGAATAGTCCATTTAGCTTAGGAACCTTCCTAAAGGAGTGAAATGACCCGGAAGTCCCTCAGTGGCAGCCATGATAAGTGCCGTTCGAATTCTCTAGAATGATGAGAATGAAAGGAAAGGAGGTTTCAAACTTCCTTTATAACCTCCTTTAGCTTAGGAACCACTGGACCTCCCTAACCGACAGGAGAAGCGAAAATGCTGCCCCACAATGCCTTGCAGCATTTGCCGTCACTCAACAGTCGGCCGTTCACGGAAACAACCGATTATGACCGAGAAATTATATCATGAAAGTTACGGTGCTTATTAAGCATTTTAAAACATAGCTGGTAAGTTGCCAAAGTGCTTTTTTTTTAACGTTCATCAGTATTATAATCAAACAGAGAAATATGAACTTTAGTTTTTACTGAAATGATCAAATAAAGTCAACATTTCACAATCTTTACTGAGCTGTGTGGAGACTAATGTTTATAATAAATACATTTGTATTGATTTTAAGATCTTTAGTTCATACAATCATATGTATTGGGATAATTTGTATTAATGTGGACCCGAGGGAGAGGGTGACGAGCATAAGTTTCACTTTCCTTTTTTATTTCAATTCCAACTTTGGTCATGAAGAATATGTTTCTCTGTTGTCCACGTTCATAAAGCAAAGCAGCAGCATCAGAGCACGGTGCAGAGTCTCCAGATGAGTTTACAGTAGTCCCTCGTTCTTATTGAACATCCATGTTGTAGTCCGCTGTATAGAAAACTGTGGTTTCCATAGTTTCCCCACAGCAGCAGACGCACACAATGACGTCCGCTGGCGCATCATAAACACGTCGGATAGTGAAAGTGCATTCGGATTCTCTAAAGTACCGCAGCCTCTTCTCCTAAGTCCTTTTGAATTATCCTGTCCACTATCCCTTAACCCCGTGACGTTTCACTCAGAGGTCAAGGAATAGACGATAGGGTTAGAACTTAGGAGCTGATTTTTGGACTATTCGACTGCAGCCCAGCTCTGTCCCCGTTGTTTTCACAAACACCCCCGCCTCTAAGTACCGTTAGTACACATTTACTGACATAAACATTTGTATCATCTGTTGCAGACCCAAATAAATAAAATAAATAATTCTCAAAAAATGATAAACGCCATTCTTAAAATGTATAAACGAACAATAGTTTGATTAATATTGACTTGAGTGCAAACAAGAATGAAAATTATTGAGAGAAGAAAAAGAGATGTTATCTATCAAAACCCAGTTAGATTAACATTCATTGGATTGTTCGCTTTGTTGTTCAGATATATTGTGGTGACAGTTACGGCCGGGACATAATTCACTGTGTCATATAGTGTGTGTTGCAACCCGGACCGGTTAGTGAGGGTACCGGGGTTTGGGGTTATTCCTGATAGCTTGTCATGCAGAGCAGTTGATATACTTACCTCTTTAGAAATAAATGAATAATAAAGTGTGGAAATCCATTCTGAATGCACCGCCTCTGACTCCCTTCATCGGCTCTACAATATCACATATTTTTAACTAAATGATACATTAATTGAAACAAAACACAGTATAAACAGAGAAGTGACTCTCGTGAATTTCATGTGTTTTCTACACAAACGGCTCTCATCAGATCAGTGCATGCGTTGCATCGTCCAATCAGTGAGCGATACACAGTAAGGGGGCGGGGCGAGTTGCTGAGGATTTCCCCGGAGGATGGTCTGGTGGTTCCTCCGTTATCGCTCCTCACTCCTCGATCGTCGGTCCTCCGGCACAAATAAGGGCAATGGGACGCTACTCAAGATGGCGCAGAAAAATCAACTTCCGGTGATACAGAGGAGCGAGGAAATTAAAAATAAGTAACCTGAGATGCAGCCAAAGTCATCTACAATTGAATTCCTCAAGGGGAAGCAAATCTCAAGAATAAAGAAATATAAGAAACACATATTTTCTTTGTTTTTGTTTCAGCATTAACAAGTTCAAAATTGACTTACATGGTTTTGATACCATTATGTGGAAAAACATCCACAGATGGTCCAGTCAGTCCTATGCCGCGTTCACACTGCGGTACTTTTCCCACAAAGGTTCATGCGAACTTAGTTCATGCAAACTCTTTAGTTCGCATGCACTAAGTACAGATCGCGTTCACACCAGAAAAAGTCCCTGGGGGTGGATGAGGCAAATTAAGCCGCTGACGTCACTTCTTCTTCTTCTGCTTTGGGTTTACTGGCAGGCCGCCAACCACTTCACGGCGTATACTGCCGCCCAAAGTCCCCGGCCGGAAGTCCCCGGAGTTGGGGACTGGCTTCAGTAGAAGCTGCTGGGAGTCCCAGCAGCTTCGACTGAAGCCTTCCGAGTAAATCGCCAGAACGCCGACACCTCCTCATCTCCACCGCTCCCATGTTTTATTTTGTGTTGCCATAAGTTAGTCTCTCTGCGTTTCTGCGCTGGGCTAATGCTAATAATGCTAATGCGAGGATAATAAAATGGCGGCTTCACAAAACTTTTTGGGAGTTTTACGGGGCGTGGTTTGCAATCCGCCCAGCCAATCAGAAATATAGCTCTTTTCTCAAAAAAGAGCCGCTCGAAAGTCCCTGCTCTCTAGCAGGGACTTTCGAGGGGATTAAAAGGTGCGCATGAACTACTTTTAGTACCGGCTCTTTTTGGTGTGAACGCGATCATGAACTAAGTTCGCATGAACCTTTGTGGGAAAAGTACCGCAGTGTGAACGCGGCTCTAGTCAATCAGACTGAAGAATGACTCATATACTGTCAAATACATTAAAAGAAAAAAATAATTTCTCTGCCAAGTGTAACAATATCACATTTGTCTGACTTACACAATCACTGTAAAGTACTGATGGTAATTACAGTACTGCAGAACTCTTCTAATTGTTTCATAACGTTTGAAACATCATGCATATAGTTTAGTGTTTCTTATAAACTCTCAAAGTTCATTGAACCTATAAAAAAGCATTGGAGGATTTCTGTGTATCAACACTTTAAGTGGTTTATAAAGTTAATAAACAGAGTCTTGGTAGCTTTTGCAGTTAATTTGTTTCAGTTGAGTTGATTCCATCCATTGATTATTTGTGTACTTCGGATTTGGTTCTATGGTACCTTGGATGCATCAATTTGACTGTTCATTAAAGGTATCTCAGCTTCATATTGACTCCTGATGTCTGCTGCTTTGCAATGTAATTGGCTTTTTCTTGTATAACTTTATTTGGGGATTTATTTTTCTACCCTTACATTTGAAACTCATGTAGAGATAAATACGTGACAATGTCTACGTTTGTCCTCAGAACTGTCACTTCAGCTGTCAAAGATAAGAATATGTGCATTTCCTGGAGACCAAGTGTCTGAGACAAACTGGATGTGAGTTTTAATTAAACCAATAAATGTTCACTCCTGAACCGTTGGTAACAATAATATTATTCTGGTGCAATGATTTATGGTCACAATGTCCAGGAAATAAAACATTGAAGACAATACAATGTAATAGACATAGAACAACAATAAAATACACACCATTCATCTTTATCCTCCTTAGGCATTTGTTGACTTGAACCCAAGCAATGACATCTCTTAACTACTTCCTGTTATATTAGACGGATGACTCTTATGGCACATTTCCACTGCAGCGGGTAGCCCCGTTTAATCGTCCTCAAGCGGCCAGGCCAGTTCTCATTCATAACACTCCGTTCGATGTCTCAATATGGGATGCGCCTCATCGCGGAGCAAACAGAAGCATCAATCTCATTACGCCAATCCTGATTGGCTGGTGATCTTGACGTCAACGTCAGGGGAAATTACCCCCTATAAGTAGCCTGCGCCACGACGCATGCGTCATTCAAACACCTCTTCTCGCTTCAGAGCACATCTCTAACGGTAGCCGGGCTAGCTCAACAGTCCACAGACTGAACCCAAAGCTAATTTCGGTCGACGGGCGTTAGCCGGCTACCCTATTCTCTCACAGAAGAGTATTATAGTCAACCTCGCCGTTCTTCCTCTGGAGTAAGGTAAGGTTTTGACTTCAAGTTAGCAACACACCAGTCGCTAACTTGTGTTTTTTTCCCCTCACTGCCGACACCACGGTAGCGAGGACACTTTTTTTTTCTTCTCTCTTCCACGGAGGAGAAAAGGATTACAGGAATATTACCATACCAGGTAATATCCTTGAGAGAAAAAGACCCACGCTGTCCTTTTTCCCCCGGATTAAAGACAGATCGGTAAACACTTTTTTCTCGAACGTACCTGTCATGAGCGGACCCTCTCCACGCCTCACGGCGAACGAGATGGATGCCTCTCTCCCTCACACCAGAGGAGTCAGGGGCTCGGCGCTGCGGTTGCGGGTTGAAAGTGTCAGGCACAGACTCACACCAGATCTGTTCGTCCTGCCTCGGGCTGGAACACGCCCAGGAGGCCATCGACAACCCCGGCTCGTGCGGACATTGTGCCCGCCTCACCGTGAAGAGCCTCCACCGAAGGTTAGGGCAACAAGCTAGCCTGTCGGGACAGGATCCCCTCATGTCCACTGATTGGCCGGCTGGCAATCAAGACACGGGGGCGTCCGCCGCAGAGACTGAGTCCCTCACCTCGCCATATCAGGCCGGGACCCGGTGGCGGCAAAGGACGCGGGAACGGGACCCCACGCTATACCAAGCTGGGGCTCCCGGCTGGACCTCACCATGGTTTCACCCGTGGAGGATGTCCTAGAATTGGATTACATGGAGGACGAAGAGGATGCCTCTGAGTTCCTCATGTCTGATTCGGACGAGCAAGAAGACGACGTCTTCGTGTCACCAGCTCAGGCTGCAAAGCCGGGACCGATGGCTGCTCTCTCGGCGATAGCACACCAGCTTCGCCCTGTCTCAGTATGGACCTACAAGCCGTGTGTCAGCGCGCTGCGGCCAGACTAGACAAGTTGGCCGAGAAAATCTCCGGTTCCGGCTGCAGCTCAGGCTCAGCCAACCCAGAATTTCGGCCAGCAGTCGAGGAAGAAGAAGCGAGCGGCGTGACAGCCCCTCCTTCTCCCCTCCGTGAATGTGTTCCCGCCGCCTCGAGAGATGCCTAAACGCCATCCTCAAGTCCGCACAAACACATGTCACACGTTGGTTGATTCCTCTGTCATTAAACATTTTCCGCTGACGCATCCAGGCCGAGGGCCGAGGGCGCAGCTCAAAAAAATGAATAGAAAATCAATAAAACCAATAAGCAGCCCGCCAATTTTCTCCCCTTTTGAGAGCAGCTACGGCATCTCTCAAAAGGCGGATTATTGACGGGTCTGTGAAGGCACCACCGCCACGCGCATTGCCGGCTGGAGCTGTAAGCGTGACATCTCAGCCAACCCAGAATTTCGGCCAGCAGTCGAGGAAGAAGAAGCGAGCGGCGTGACAGCCCCTCCTTCTCCCCTCCGTGAATGTGTTCCCGCCGCCTCGAGAGATGCCTAAACACCATCCTCAAGTCCGCATAAAACACATGTCACATCTTTCTTGTCTGAATAAACCATTTTCCGCTGACGCATCCAGGCTCCGGCCAAGGGCGCAGCTCAAATAAATGAAAAGAAAGACAATAAACAGTCCGTTAACTATAAATCCCCTTCTGAGAGCAGCTACGGCCTCTCTCAAAAGGCGGATAATAGACGGGTCTGTGAAGGCACCACCGCCACACGCATGTGCAGTGCCGGTTGGGGCTTTAAGGGCACTACCGTCACGCACATGCGCAGTGCCGGCCAGAGCTGTAATGGACAGCCCGCCAATTCTTCCCCTTTTTGAGAGCAGCTACGGCACCTTTCAAAGGACGGATTATTGACGGGTCCGTGAAGCCACTGCCACACACATGCGCAGTGCCGGCCGGGGCTTTAAGGGCACCACCGGCACGCGCAGGCGCAGTGCCGACTGGAGCCGTGAGGGCACCACCGGCACACACATGCGCAGTACCGGCTGGAGCTGTAAAGGCACCTCCGTCACGCACATGCACAGTGCCGGTCGGAGCCATAAGAGTGACATCCCAGCTGGCTCTAAGGAGCATACAGCAGGAGATACTCACGATGTCTGCCTTGGCTTCTCAAACCAGTTATAATTTATCTGTTTTCACAAACCCAGAGAGAGTCAACCCATATTCTGGAGAGAGAGGTTCTCTCTCTCCTAGAAAGAAGGGTTTTATCTATAAAACCCACCGAGCGGAGTCAGATTACGGAGGAAAATGTCCTCGTAAAGCACCCGCTCAACATGGGCCTCATAATAAAACTAAACCCCGAACGCCACGGCTTACGGAGAGTTTTGGTGATTATGAAATGCGTAGTGGCACTACACCCGACTTTTCCAGTGCGGGACGCGCCTACGGGTGCAGTCCTTTCACGGAAGGTGGTCACCACGGACGCAGGTCAGACGGGCTGACAGGGGACTTACGAAGGTCGCCCGGTGAGAGGTCTCTAGAACAGAGACTTCCAGCGGGCACGCGTAAACTACCCGGAGCATTTAGCGGTGTTCCCCACCCAAAAATGCTTCCTGCCTTCTCTCAGAGGACTTCATGTCCCTGTGAGGACAGACAACACGATATCGTGTATGAACCGCCAGGGGAGATTGCGTTGTCTCCAGTCACACACACTGGCACACAAACTGATCCCTTGGAGCGGCAGACGTCTCCTCTCTCTGAGAACGACACAAGTATCGGGAGTTATGCACCTAGGGACAGAATTACTGTCAAAAGGTGCACCACTCTATGCAGACTGGACTCCTCATCCAAGGATCGGGAGTCCGCTGTGGGTGCGTTACGGCGGAGCCGCGTTAAGTCTGTTCGCAAAGGGAGAAAATGCTCAATGACAGCTGTTCTCTTTAATGCACGATTTAAACGCACCGTTAGGCGGGGACGCACTCGTACACAATTGACCTCCGGGTCCTCTGTACACGTTCCCACCCCTGGTTCTGTTACCCTTAACTCCGGCCAGAGTGAAAGAGCAACGCCACACACTTACTCTGATGTTTCCACCCTAGCCCGCAATATACGGGCTGCCGGAGATATATCAGCTGTTGTGCGGGCAGCCATGGCAGCCCCCACCACGCAGGGACAGATTGTCTCAGGCGGGGAGGGCGATCCTTCACCCACGCCCAGAGCACGGGGCACTATGGGCCTGACCCGTGAGTGGTACAATCTGAATACAGTGGGACTCCCTCGGAAGGTGATAAACACTATTCAGAGTGCGAGAGCTTCCTCCACCAGGTTTCTTTACGACTGTAAGTGGAGGGTGTTTGAGGAGTGGTGCCTTCAAAAAGGGCACATCTCTTTTCAATGTCCTGTCGGGGTGATTTTTATCATTTCTACAGGACTTGATCGATAAACATAGAGCTTTCTCCACGATCAAGGTGTACCTGGCTGCTATTGCTGCATGCCATGTGGGCTTTGAGGGTAAAACGGCTAGCCAACATCCTTTGGTTTGCCGTTTTATGAAGGGAGCGCGCAGGCTCCTCCCTGTCTCCAGGTCGCTGGTGCCCTTATGGGACCTGGCAGTGGTTTTAAATGGGCTAAAAATGACCCCATTTGAACCCCTGGAAGGAGCTGACATGAAACATCTGTCACTCAAGACAGTGCTGTTACTGGCCCTGGCATCCGCTAAACGGGTCAGTGATATCCATGCACTGTCTGTACATCCCTCATGCACTCAGTTCGCCCCAGGGCAAACGAGAGTGTTGTTGAAACCCAACCCTGCCTTTACACCAAGGGTGGTTGGTGTACCCCGATTGACATTGAGGCATTTCCTCCGCAGCTGGTTTCCTCCAGGGAGCAGCAGCAGGATCTATTGTGTCCAGTCCGGGCTTTACACACATATATGGACAGATCAAAGGAGCTTCGTCTTAATGACCAACTCTTCGTGTCCTGGGCTAAACCTCACAAGGATAAGCCTGTTACTAAGCAACGACTATCCCACTGGATCGTGGAGGCGATTGCTTTGGCCTATACGAGTCAGAATCTGCAAGCACCTTCGGGTCTGCGGGCTCACTCGACTCGGGGCCTGGCTACATCCTGGGCTTTGTTCAAGGGTGTTTCCATCCAGGATATCTGTGCAGCGGCAAGCTGGTCTTCGCCGCTCACTTTTGTCCGCTTTTACAGGCTAGACGTCTCCGCTCCAAGCGTGGCCCGAGCAATGCTGGGCACCTTGTTGAGTCGGGACTCTACCTGTTAAATTCTGGTTGATCGGTGATCTTCGAGATAAGCTCGTCTGGCAATACGGGAGCTACAATATCCCATAGTGAGACATCGAACGGAGTGTTATGAATGAGAACTATAGGTTACTTACGTAACCCCAGCACTCAGAGTAACATGAAGTGAGATGTCTCACCAGACGGCCCTCCTTGCTATGGTGAAGCGAGAAGAGGTGCTTATTTTGAATGACGCATGCGTCGTGGCGCAGGCTACTTATAGGGGGTGATTTCCCCTGACGTTGACGTCAAGATCACCAGCCAATCAGGATTGGCGTAATGAGATTGATGCTTCTGTTTGCTCCGCAATGAGGCGCATCCCATAGTGAGACATCTCACTTCATGTTACTCTGAGGACTGTGGTTACGTAAGTAACCTATAGTTTTTGGTGGCCTTTCCATATAGCGCAGCGCCGGCTAGCAGGTACTTTTTCCCTCTTTTTCCGGCCCCATAAAATCGTGGTGCTATCAGGCCAGGGCCAGGGCTGAACTAGTGACGTCAACACTCTCGAATGCTGATTGGTCAGAGAGAATCGTCACAAGATCGCGCGCGAGATCATTCCTAGCTTCGCATATATATTTAGAAGCAAGCTTGCAACATTTTTATACACAGCATTTTTTTTAAACGGAGGAGCTACAAAAATGGCAACGTCAAAGAAAAGCACACCGTGGGCGACCGAGGAGGTGACGACGTTCCTACATCTCATTGGGGATGATAAAATCCAGCGGGAGCTCGACGGAACAACTCGAAATGTGAAGCCGATCGCCCCGCCTACACTGCGCTGCTACCCCAGGTCCTAAACTGTAATGGAAATGCGCCACGGCCTCGGACGGCCAGCGAGGCAGCCCGAGGCCTGAGCGAGGACGCTTAGGGACGCTTAAACAGGGCTACCCCGCTGCAGTGGAAATGTGCCATTAGTGGAGCTTTATCAGATCTCCTGAAGAAACTTGTATTTCCGGTAATCATCATCATCTATCCTCCCATTAACAGCGGAGCACCGCCTTATCAATATTATAGAACACATCCGTCAAATTAGTGTTTCACATTTGGTCTGGATCATCATGAAAATAGTTTTTTTTAATGTGAAACAAAACCACAATGTTGAGTCAATGGATTCTGATTTCTAGGGAGTGTTATTTACTTTAGCCACACATAATTTCTCATGTTGGACTATGAGTTAGAAGGAAAATCTATAAAAGTTCTGCTTTTTCCACTTGAGTCAAAACAGCGCTTTGAGCGGAGTACGCTTTTAGAGATCACAACTGTCAAAAATGTGTCACATTTTAGTGAGAGTGCCGCACTTCAAACTGGTTTCAATAATATCAGCAGGAGCCATGAGCAGCCTCTCCCAGGGGCGTAATGCAAGCTTTGTCTGTTATGATACTTCTGGAATGATGGCTTGTGAAACTGATTATTGACCTGCTCTTCTCTGAATATTCTGCAAAATGCTCACTATCCAGTTCTATTTAATTTCCCTCTCTACCTGCCTCAACTGGCCATTCCTTATTCATTTCATAGATATTTAAATCACACAGTCGCAGAGAGGCAGCACAATTAGGTTTCTCTCATGTTAAAGTGGGCTGGGCAGGAAAGATGTCTGGGGCCATTTCTTTCCTCCACCAGTCCGCCTCTGCTTGAAATACAATGTAGCTCGGAGTGTTAAGTGTGGAATGGTAATTCAACTGCTTCTCAGCTAACTCTGAGGTATTTCAATATTAAAAGTGTGTTGCAGGGAATTTAGATGTGTGCTGCTATATAAGTGATGCATGAAGTCATTTTCACCAAGGGCAAAAGAGTCGCGCACTAGAAATATGGTTTCGTATAGGGAAATGGAGGAGGATTTGTATGCACTACACAGAACTGGACCATGCACTGAATATATTTCTATGATTATATTCCTTGATAAATACACATTAGAATACAGAGCTTTGTTAAAAGTTGCTCTCAAGCTAAGAGGTTAACTGCAGTTCCCAAAGGCCCAACAGTCTACTAACCCACACAACATATAATCAATGCCTAAAACGACAGTTGCAACTCTGCAGGTTTTTTTATTTGTGTGTGTTCACAAACTTTGGGATCTATTTTTTTGCCCCTCCACCGGGGACGAATGGATTTTCTCCAACTGGCAGGAGGAGTGGCGACCACCTCACAACTTGAGCCCAGAAATCGAAATGAAGAAACACTGTTATCTGTAAGGATGAGAAGTAGGGCTCAATATTCAAGTCTTGGCTGTAAAGCCTCTCCGGTGTGTTCGGTGATCAACACTATAATGATTACCTGGGGATTTTGAGTTTGGCATTTCATTGTACATGATTACATAAAGAAAGCCTGTGTACTGACGCCAAAGTCTTGATATCAACAGCCACACAGCGAGAAGGAAACAACTAACGTTTGTTGTCAATTGATTAATATTTTATATTCAAATAAATGTGTGACATCCAATTTTGCTTCATGTAACTGCAGAATTATGTTGAATATCAGCTATTGGCATTACATTAAAACAATAGGTGACAGAGCAAGCTGGGGTATTTCTATACTTCCCATTAAGAGACGTGACAACATAATACTAGCTGCAACAACTAGTTGTCAAATTGAATGACAGACAAATAACCGGTTACTTTTTTGTGGTTTTAATTGCTGCTTGTAATTTGTCATGCAAAGATGTCTGTAAATGTTTTTTTATCCTATAAAATATAGGGATTTCCATATTTTTTCAGTTTTATATCAAACTAAACTTTAAAACACCATTTCGAATTCTGAGAACATTTTCTTTTTACTATTTTCTGAAATTTTTAGACCAATCCATCAATCAGGAAAATAATGGGCAGATAAACGATAATGCAAATAATGGGTAGTTGCAGCGCTACATTATAGCATACATCATATAACTCCAGTGTGTCTCTATCTTAACCCCTCAAGGTTGAAGCAGCTCATGCAATCTCAATTTTAAACCTTGGATCAGGAAAAAGAGACAGGGTTTTAGTAAGTAGTCTACTGTGATAGGAGGTGAGCTGAGGTTGCATATGATGTATGGATTGTTCTATCGGTAATGATATTCCGCTGAATAAATGGTCTCAAGCATAATCAGCTTCAGTCAATATAATCTCGCTGTGAAGGTCTCCATTAATCTCACAGGCTATGGATAATCACGTCCATCTACTTTAGTCCCCATGAGCGTCTCATCTACTTACTGTATGTTATTCTAATTAATTTCGTCCCTCTACGGTCTTCTATTGGCTGGAGAAAAAGCCAGAGACTCGCACATTGTCTCCCGAGCTGTGCCAACCCAATGACCTAACACACGTAGATGAGTTTCTCACTGTTCCCCCAGGTCTCCCCGACGTCTGCTTAAAACATGTCATCTTCCTTTAGCCTCACTTTCACCTCTGCTGTTAGTTCAGATGTCCCTCGTCTTTGCGCCATATAAGTCTCCTCAGTTGGTCATGACTTTGTTTATCGCTGAATTTCTGTATCAAAAGGTAATCTCCATTTGAGTAAACACACATTGTAACATGATAAAGACAAAGGAACAGGATTGGTTGGCTTTTTGTTCTTTGTTCAAGTATAAAATGGCCCTTGTCTCCTTTGGTGATGTTATCGGGAAGGCTGGTGATAAGACCTGAAACGATCACCGATGGCATTGCTCTAGAGTTCCCTAAAGCGCGGCAGCTGCAGCCCTTTCAACAACAATGAGTGGTTCTGATTGTGCACCCGCTGAAAGATAGGGATCAACGGGATCTGCAAGGGTCATTGCTTTTATCAGATGAAGGTGACAGCTGACAAGAGCAAGTGCCTGTCGGCTTCAGTAGTCAAACAAATAAAAGAGACTTTTCTTTTTTCAGCAGACTGTATTTGTCAGGGTTTAGCCCAAGCCTTTGAATGTTGTTTTCCTGGACTAAAGGAAAAGGACCTTTTTAGGATTTGCACAATATGTAACATAAGCTTATGTTTACAGAATAACCCTGTATGAAGTATAAGCAAAGACTCATAAAATAATAGTCCGGAAGAATGTCATTGTATTTATTATTTATCCACAACATGGAGTAAAAGCCAAAGCTATTTCAAGTTCTTCTTTTTTTCTTCAAGATTCCCTCATGAGTTGAATGTACATGTTTGAATGAACACTGAAATGCTTTCAATGTTTAGTGTTTTCATGGAAAAAACCGTAAGCAACCAACATAATGCAGAAACTGTAATTCTGTATGAACCAGCATTTTGTTTAATTTACTTTCCCCTGTCCAATGTTTCTTAGGGATCAGATTCTTAATGTATTAATTTGGCCCTTATTCAGGGTGCAATGATTCAATTACAAAAATCAAATGAGACTTTTTGCCCTGACTGTATTTTAAATGAATAAAGTCAGTGCAGCTGTCATCTTATAACAGGATACATTTATTTGTTCACACTCTGTTACATGTCATCACTGCTCTGTTGTTCTGTATGACATCTCTGTACACGTGCACCACTACCCTGCTGCTTCTCATATATTCAGTGTGAGAAATGGGATGAGTAGTGGGATGTGTTAAAGCCCCTCAATCCAAATGTGCATGGCAGCCTGTTAAGAGTGAGTCAAACTATAGGGGACAATACATAGCTAAGAATGAATCATTCATTTATCATGATTTTTTTTTTATTCCTTTTTTTGGATTATGCACATAACCAAACTTCAGCAGTTAACATTGTTCAACAAAAATACATGCCTATTAT
The DNA here is from genome assembly GCF_902827115.2 of Pseudochaenichthys georgianus. Classification (NCBI taxonomy): domain Eukaryota; kingdom Metazoa; phylum Chordata; class Actinopteri; order Perciformes; family Channichthyidae; genus Pseudochaenichthys; species Pseudochaenichthys georgianus. The sequence continues at coordinate 14,361,176 of NC_047515.1, forward strand.
GGTAAATCAATAACCGTGTTACCTCCCCTTTTTCTGCTGCTTAGGATTCCACTGCAGAGACAACAGATGTTTCCAACTCACATTTTGGTTGAATTTTGGAATACAGTGCACCTTTTTAAAGAGTGTCTCTTGGGTGCGTGCCGATCGCCTGGCCTCTGGTATTGCTGATTGTAACTTTCTTGAGAAGTGCTCATCCAAACAACTTTGACTGGTTTCTGAGCAACACACCCCGCCATGTGTGTAATCGATCTAATGAACAGTTTTCAGACAGTTGAAACGTCAGGCAAACGGGCAGACGGGCAGACATAAGACTGTGTGTCAGGCATGAATTGTAAAGATACAATTGTGATTGTGATTTTTCTTAGGATTTGTCATTTCCTTACACTACTGTTTTTAGAATTGATGTTCTTTTTCAAACATCCTACACAAATTGACCTCAATAGAAGGTAGGGGGCAAAACCGGTTAAACCGAACTGCCTAAAACCATGCAGTGAATCAATATTCTAATGCTCAGGAGCCTTTACATTGCAAAGAAAAGATGGAAAAACAGAAATAGCTAAACACATTTTAACAACTAATGTAATGTAAACAATAATTTACAGAAATAAATAATAACACATATTCAAAAGGAAAACGGTAGCAACACAAATAATGCAATTCATGATAATAAAAAACGTTCTAGAAAAGCCGTAGCCATATATTTTTTGTTTAGTCAACCATGAGCTAGGCAGCAGGAAAATAGTCGACTCCTCAATCCAGCTGATTCTCAGCAAGATAAATTATTAAACTGAGTGCCAACCAACTACTAATTGCTTTGCTTATCAATTGTTAAACTCATACCTTTAATTTTGAACGTTGTTCCATATTCTGCTTCTCCCCATATCAATAATTGCCTGCTCCCCATGTGTAGATAGGAGTACTTTTGCTGCTGACAACTCCCCAAGGGCACATAATTATTTCTCAGTTTTGTTCAGTTCTTTTATAGCACTTTATCATGTTGTGCAAAAACACTCACACCGCGCCTTTGCAGAACTCTGATTAGACTCTTGCTGGGCTTCCAGCTTCTAGTGTTTTGCATTTTCTTTAAGCAGAATTAGTTCCATTTCAGCAGTGGTTGTTAGCTTTTTCTTTCAGCTGTATTGCACAGCCGCTTTTGGAAAATACGTACCGATGATCAGCTGTCACGGCTGGACTAATTGTGCTTGTAATCTTGACTTGTTACATTTATAGTATCATAAAAGACAACACAGTGGCACATTAGCCTACTTAAAGTGGATTGAATACCTCAAAAGTGAGTAGTAGAAGAATACAGTGACTGAAATATGCAGTGACAGCCTCAAGTGTAGTTTACATTTCAGAGAGGATATTTGTGAACCTCCGGTGACTCGTACTTTAAATGATACAGTTTCTCGCTCAGCCTGTTACTGTACACCATTTTGTTCAATTTGAGGCTTTGATGACGGTGGTTTTCAGAGTGTCTTGTAAGATGTGTATGTTTCCACCTAAGGAATACCTCTAATGGTGACTATATGTTACTGTAGATGCTCCAGAAAAAGACTGACTGACTGTTTTGAAGCCAAATGGAAAATACTCCAAGCATTGTTATAGAAATGAAAAAAAAAAGTATTCACTATTTGAGGTATGTCTTTGTGTTCATCTGGAATGCTTGCTCCGTCAAATGGATCTCAGCCATATGAAAGGCATGATTATAGACTCAACAAGGCTTCAAATGTTCACCTTTTTGCCTGGATGTAGATATTTATTCAGAAATCCTTGACATTACAGATTTTTTTTAACAGTACTGTATGTGCTTTTTCAGCAGACTGTAGGAAATGATTTTAGGTTTTTCCACCTACAGTAGCTGTCTCTGAATTGTGACACCTCCTTATCCTGCTGTCTCTACTCTTTGTTTCTGTTCAGTAAGATCCCCGCATGTAGAAAACAATTTTTTGCAAACAATTTTTTATATAGTAGCAAGGGAAACCGGATTGTTAAGAGTACTATCAAATACAGAGGCATTGGCAGAACAATTTCTTTTCTTTTTGAAGAAAAGACACAATTCTTTGACCAAATTCTTGTCACATTTGACTGGTAAATCAATCTTACTCAAATGGCCATCTGTTTAGAATATGAACCCCTCTGTTACTAGTCCTTCAGTTTTGACGCATGACATTTAAAAAAAAAAAGCAACTGAGGAAGGGATCACTCTCCCAGGATGACAAACAATACCGAAATCACAGAATATTTGATCTAACTCGGCACTGTGTTTCTTATTTTCCTCCAGACCTTGCGAGAGCTGTTGCAGCACGGCCTATATCATATGCAGCAGTATTACGAATGAAAGCCGACAGCTCGTCAGTGCTGGGCTCTCGCAGCAGACCTCGACAGCACCACGGTGGTGGGCTGGGGACTCCTGACTGGCCTGCTTTCTACAGTCATCCTCTGTCAGCCCTGAGTCTGCTCAGCTCTCAGGAGAACTACAGAAGTGAAGGTAAAGCTAATGGTGCGGGCAAGCCACCCGTTTGTTTGCTCTTCTCTGAACCAAAATATTCAAGTTTTTGGGGTTTGTTAACGTTTACACTTACAAGTACATTCGCATAAAAGTCGAATAACCTCACAAATGGATGACATTTGTAAACTTTCTTTTAATTTACATCTTCAGCCAAGGATAATGAAAGTATAATTTGCCAACTGTAGTGTTCATTAGGTAAGAAAGTGAGGAAGAGGAAGCTGAGTATAATTATCCGTTATTTTGTTAAATGTTATTGCTATCTGAAATGTCAACATGTGCCTCGTCCTATACCAAAAGTGGATTTTGAAGTCCCCCATTTCTTTTTCTGGTAATGGAATTTTCAGATAGTGCGAACAGAAAGTGTTACTTGAGTTCAGATGACATAGTTCCGACGTGCCAAAATGAACCAAAGTAAAAGAGAGGATATACTCCATAGTTGGGGAAGGTACACACTCCAAACATGATTGGTGTTATGGCACTCGGCTATCTCTACCAACACTCTGCACACTTCATGTGTGCAGGCTTCCTGTCTGTTTGGATTGGTCTGGAAATTAATCTCATATATCCATCATCACCGTGCATGGTCTGCAGTGACCAGGGTCATGCCCTCTGTGAAATTGAGGGATTATGGCAATATCCAGCTCTCTCCGTGTTCCTGTCAGTACAGAAACTATAGATATGATGGATATCTTTGTCAAAAGGGAAGATTTAATATCGAAACGTGGAATCACACTGTCATAAATCTACCTGGGTCACTTGCTCACATCCTGACTTACAGTATGAATAATTCTAGAGGATATAATGACATGTTGATAATTTAATATACGATTAATCACACCATGCTTTTTGCATCCCAAGTGCTTCATTAATGGAAATCTGAAGTAGCTCCTGAATTGGCAGGACACATTGAGAGTTATGGGTTGATCACAATTAAAACAGGAAGAATTAAGGAATGAAATTGTTTTATTTTTCTCTCTGGAGTTTCAGACTTTCCCTATTTTCTAGCTTTTTGCCCCTACCCCAATCTTCCTATCTTTCTGACAGCATTATCACTACGTAGCCATCAAACGACTCACGTCTCTATGACCAAGGTGAGAGTAATGTCTCTCCATTGTCAGTGGTGACAAGAGCATTATACCATAGCACTGGATTGATGTTCGGTGGATGAAATGGATGCCAAAAAGTAATACACCTTTGGCGGCTTAAAGGGAATATTGCTTTTTTGGGTTCTGTGACTGACAGATGGCCATGGCACTTGAAGTTAAGTGATGTGTTTATAGTTTGTACACACACACACACACACACACACACACACACACACACACACACACACACACACACACACACACACACACACACACACACACGTCCTTAAGCACCGACATATGGCTCTTTCATCTGACTCTTTAATGTTTCCAAATGTTAACATATATATTGTAGGTGTACAGTATATAGCTTCAGATATTAGCAGAAAATAAGAATAACGTTGTCAGCCACATACATTTACATGTAGAAACACCTCCTTTGATGAAAAGGAAATCCAAAACATTTAGTTTTAGTTTTCAGCTGAATCAAAAGCCATAGCTTTTTTCATGTCTCTCTGCAGTTTATTTACTAATTTAGATTTGGTTCACCTATGAAAATAAATTAAAAAAGGCATGGCAAAAAGTAGAGAATAATGATTTGAAAAAACGTTATAGGAATGTTTGCCCTTTTTTATGCAACAACCCCCAATTTTATAGAAATAATCAATGGGAAAATATAGGACAGAGTGGAACTGAAAGTCCACGTATTTAATGATATATAATTATTAGCAGTTAATGACTGCCTGCAGTCTTTGACCCACAGACATCAGCAGACACTTGTTATCTGCATTGGTGATCCTCTGCTGGGCCGCGGTGGCACCTTTACTTGTTCTTTGTTTAAACTGAACCCCTAGTATTTCGTTTGAAGTTGAAATCATTTCATCATACATCATAGCCCACCCCACTCAACATGCTAATTGGTGTCAGGTGGATCATTCTTGAATTGTTGAAAACAGTATGAATTGATAGAGAGATGAACACAAAAATTGAGTGCTATATTTCAGCACTTAGAAACCATACAAGCACTGAATTGCTTTTGTTTATCTGCACAGCAAGTGTTACAACTTAATATCGGTTCATTTCCTCCAATCTTATTTCACAGCCTTTTATTTCCCGGCCGAGCAGTTAATTGATGCAAAAGGAAAAAAAAAAAAAAACACATTATTATTTTTCCGTCATCATATTATTCCTAAATAGTGAGAACTACTAAAGACTGATGATATTAATTCCCAAAGAAATGCCATTGAAGCGTAAATGCTTAATAATATGATGACATCTTTTAAAACAAACAGCATGCACATACTGCCAGAAATGCAGCTGCTGCATAGTGCCATCACTAAGACCTCCACATATGTTACTGTCTGTTTACTTGGCTTATATTCTTCATAAATTAATTATCTTACAGTGAGATAATTATTCCGAAATACACAAGATTCAGCTGTCTAGTACAGGGGTTCCCAAACTTTGCCATGCCAAGGACCCCCATATAGCATTATCCTCTGCATTATCCCCCTGTTGCAATTTGTTGCCTCCCGATGGAGCATGCAGTGCGTTGCCACTACATTTGGGGCCTTCTGCCTGATCAAAGCTGTCAATCCGCTTTTTTTGCCTGTCATAGCCCCACTGCCCCATCTGAACACACACCCACACAACGAGACCATTCAAGTCCGTTTGAGATGATGTACTCATCTAAAACTTGGAAAATGTCTCTTCATGTGGTCCTACCTTCCAGTGCTTTGCAAAATAATATTTCCTCAACAAAGTTGTCTTCTGAAATAAATCTGATGTATGCAAGCAATTCTGCGACATTTGCTACATCCGTGCTCTCATCCAAACATTCACTAGCTCTCACTTGCTCCAAAAGCTGAGCAAATGTTCACTCGCAGTAGCGGCAGCTCGATTCTGATTGGCTTGAAGGGTGGTCGTGTGATTCAAAAACAAAAAATATGAAAAGATTGGCATCAAAGGACACATATATTGATAGATATGCAGTTATTAATAACATATACAAAATACAAAAAGCCCCCACTTTGAAAAACACTGGTCTAGTAGAATCGGAAGATCCGAGGAGCAATATACCTAGAAACAGGAAGCCTTCTACAATAAGTCCATCACTTGTGTGTTAACATCTAGATCAAAGAGTAAAAGCACTCTAAAGGAGCGGCAAGCATATCGATAAGTGGGCTCATTTGTGTCGAGGAGAGTTTGAATTATCCTACATGAAACCACTTTAAATCACCAACAAGAGCACCTTAGATCAGGAAACTTCATGGCTTAGGTCAGGGGTCGGCAACCCGTGGCTCTCGAGTCGCATGCGGCTCTCGAGTCGCATGCGGCTCTTTAAGCCCTCTGCTCTGGCTCCCTTGAGTTTAGACATAAATAAGAAGGTAATTACATAGAGGTATTTGTAGGACTATTTCGGATCTTGTATTTTGAGGTGATACTGTGACACATAAATAAAAAACAAAACGGTTTTAATTAGGTCAACTTAAAATGTGTCACATCCTGCTACTACGGTCCCGCGCCAGTGCCTTTTCTTGCAGGTGAATAACCTGACCCCCGGCTCGATGAGCGAACTATGGATAAATCAAAGAAAATAAAAGTATCGGAGGAACACAGGATTTAATTCTGCATGGACACAGTTCTCATTCATAACACTCCGTTCGATGTCTCACTATGGGATGCGCCTCATCGCGGAGCAAACAGAAGCATCAATATCATTACGCCAATCCTGATTGGCTGGTGATCTTGACGTCAACGTCAGGGGAAATCACCCCCTATAAGTAGCCTGCGCCACGACGCATGCGTCATTCAAACACCTCTTCTCGCTTCAGAGCACATCTCTAATAGTAGCCGGGCTAGCTTAACAGTCCACAGACTGAACCAAAGCTAATTTTCGGTCGACGGGCGTTAGCCGGCTACCCTATTCTGCCTCGCAGAAGAGTATGGTACTAACACACCAGTTAGTATTATAGTCAACCTCGCCGTTCTTCCTCTGGAGTTAAGGTAAGGTTTTGACTTTCAAGTTAGCAACACACCCGTTGCTAGCTTGTGTTTTTTCCCTCACTGCCGACACCACGGTAGCGAGGACGCTTTTTTCTTCTCTCTTCTCACGGAGGAGAAAAGGATTACAGGAATATTACCACACCAGGTAATATCCTTTGAGAAAAAAGACCCACACTGTCCTTTTTTCCCCGGATTAAAGACAGATTGGTAACACTTTTTTCTCGACGTACCTGTTACGAGCGGGCCCTCTCCACGCCTCACGGCGAACGAGATGGACGCCTCTCTCCCTCACACCAGAGGAGTCAGGAATTCGGAGGCTCGGCGCTGCGGCTGCGGGTTGAAAGTGTCAGGCACAGACTCACACCAGATCTGTTCGTCCTGCCTCGGGCTGGAACACGCCCAGGAGGCCATTGACAACCCCGGCTCGTGCGGACATTGTGCCCGCTTCACTATGAAGAGCCTCCACCGAAGGTTAGCACAACAAGCTAGCCTGTCGGGACGGGACTCCCTCATGTCCACTGATCTGCCGACCGGCAATCAAGACACGGGGGCGTCCGCCGCAGAGATGGAGCCCCTCACTGGGTCGGTCTGGGGCTCATCGACAGCGGCACCCGCAGAACCGGAATCCCGCGCCATATCAGGCCGAGACCCGGTGGCGGCAAGAGACGCGGGAACGGGGCCCCACGCTTTACCAAGCTGGGGCTCCCGGCTGGACCTCACCATGGTTTCACCCGCGGAAGATGTCCTAGAGTTAGACTACATGGAGGACGAAGAGGATACCTCTGAGTTCCTCCTGTCTGACTCGGATGAGCAGGAAGACGACATCTTCATGTCATCGGCTCAGGCTGCAAAGCCGGGAGCGATGGCTGCTCTCCCGGGCGATAGCACACCAGCTTCGCTCTGTCTAAGCATGGACCTGCAGGCCGTGTGTCAGCGTCCAGGCTAGACATCCCGTGGCCCGAAATGACCAAGGAGACCTCCAGGTCCCGTTACGAGGGGAAACTTTTTTCCCAAACAACGAGGACAAAGAGGCAACTCCTTCCGGTCTTCCCGGAGATGTTGGATGAGGTGTCGGTCTCGTGGACAGACCGGCCCTTTAGCAACAAGGCCCCAATCCAGGGTGCCTACTCCCTTGACTGTGACGGTATGGAGAGGCTCGGCCTGCTCCGCATACCGCCTATGGAACCGCTGGTGGCAGCCCACCTCCTACCGAGGATGGGCCAGCCACCAAGCAGGAACCCCACGCTGCCAGCAAAAACGGACCGATTCCAGTTGACCATGACTGAACGGGCCTACAGAGCCGCAGCATTGTCCGCCAGGGCTCTGAACGTTTCCTCGATGCTAACCGCGTACCAAGCGGAGCTCTGTGAGGATATGTCGAGCAATCCTGCACCGGCCACTCTGGACGAGATAGCCGCGGTCACAGACATTTGTCTCCGTGTCCAACGCTGCGCCGTCCAGGCCATGGGCAAGGTAATGGGGATCATGGTGGTGCAGGAAAGAGCTAGATGGCTCAATCTCACCAACCTCCCAGACCGGGAAAAGGAAGATGTGCTTGACATGCCCATCGTTCCCGAGGGGATTTTCGGCTCCGCTCTCGCTTCCATGCATAGGAAGTGCGAGTCGAAAAAGAAGGAAGACGAGGCCCTCCACCTCTGTCTCCCTCGAAGGGTCCAGCCGCTGCCTTCGCAACAGCGGCCCTTCGCCCAAGCTGCACCGAACTCTGCTAGGTTCAAAGTACCAGGACAGCAGAGGTCGCAGCCCGCCCCGAGTCCCCAGCCCAGGCAGGAGATGAGGGCGAGTTGGCCTAGAAAATCTCCAGTTCCGGCTGCAGCTCAGGCTCAGCCAACCCAGAATTTCGGCCAGCAGTCGAGGAAGAAGAAGCGAGCGGCCTGACAGCCCCTCCTTCTCCCCTCCGTGACAGAGCTGGAAGTTCTTTCCCCAGCTCTAAATGTGTCCCCGCCGCCTCGAGAAATGCCTCAACGTCATCCTCAAGTCCGCATAAAACACATGTCACATCTTTCTTGTTTGAATAAACCATTTTCCGCTGACGCATCCAGGCTTCGGCCAAGGGCGCAGCTCAAAAAAATGAAAAGAAAGACAATAAACAGTCCGTTAACTATAAATCCCCTTCTGAGAGCAGCTACGGCGTCTCTCAAAAGGCGGATAATAAACGGGTCTGTGAAGGCACCACCGCCACGCGCATGTGCAGTGCCGGTTGGGGCTTTAAGGGCACTACCGTCACGCGCATGCGCAGGCTAGAGCTGTAATGGACAGCCCGCCAATTCTTCCCCTTTTGAGAGCAGCTACGGCATCTCTCAAAAGACGGATTATTGACGGGTCCGTGAAGCCACCGCCACACGCATGCGCAGTGCCGGCTGGGGCTTTAAGGGCACCACCGGCACGCGCAGGCGCAGTGCCGACTGGAGCCGTGAAGGCACCATCGTCACACGCATGCGCAGTGCCGGCTGGAGCTGTAAAGGCACCTCCGTCACGCGCATGCGCAGTGCCGGCTGGCGCCGTAAGCGTGACATCCCAGCTGGCTCTAAGGAGCATACAGCAGGAGATACTCACGACATCTGCCTGGGCTTCTCAAAACAGTTATAATTTATCTGTTTTCACAAACCCAGAGAGAGTCAACCCATATTCTGGAGAGAGAGGTTCTCTCTCTCCTAGAAAGAAGGGTTTTATTTATAATGCCCACCGAGCGGAGTCAGATTACGGAGGAAAATGTCCTCGTAAAGCACCCACTCAACATGGGCCTCATAATAAAACTAAACCCCGAACCTAGTGCCTGACGAGTTTTAAGCTAATAGCCTCTACAGTTATGGATATTAGAAAGTTATCGTCATCGAAGCAGGCGCCACAAGCTGCAGCAGCAGCAGTATCAGCAGCTGACAACAATGTCATCCCCAGCAGTGAAGAAATGGATGATGTTTCAGGTTTGTGAATCTAATGGTGATATCTGCACTCTGGCTGACTGAGTAAGAAGTGAAAAAGAGTGATGTAACGTTAATGTAATAGCTAGTAAACATGGAGTAACCACACTAAGTATACCCTTATATGTCAGTATGTATACAGAACATGAACTCTCTGAATCAGACTCCGATTGGCTGTGACTGCATCCACTCAAGAGTGTCCGATTCAGAAACGTGACTCTTACACTCTTTACGTCACAAACAAAGATGGTGGATGAGAATAGATCTATAAAACGATAAGCAATGCGCCATAATCAAGGTGAGACTATCCGCATCCTTTAAAACTCTACGCACATTCGTTTCACCTTAATAAGTAAAGGACTATTTGAGTGAGTTAAGGCATTAGTTTGCTTCATTAAAGGGTGTTAATGAGTGTTCTCCAGTGCCTTTTGTCCGCTTTAAGGTGTTATTAAGGTAGGGTTAATGTTGCTCTCAAAGTGCACCAGATTGATGCTTTCAACTTCAATATTTAGGCGGGGACGCACTCGTACACGATTGACCTCCGGGTCCTCTGTACGCGTTCCCACCCCTGGCTCTGTTACCCCCAACTCTGGCCAGAGTGAAGGAGCAACGCCACACACTTACTCTGATGTTTCCACCCTAGCCCGCAATATACGGGCTGGCGGGGATATATCAGCTGTTGTGCGGGCAGTCATGGCAGCCCCCACCACGCAGGGACAGATTGTCTCAGGCGGGGGGGGCGATCCTTTACCCACGCCCAGAGCGCAGGGCACAATGGGCCTGACCCGTGAGTGGTACAATCTGAATACAGTGGGACTCCCTCAGAAGGTGATAAACACTATTCAGAGTGCGAGAGCTTCCTCCACCAGGTCTCTTTACGACTGTAAGTGGAGGGTGTTTGAGGAGTGGTGCCTTCAAGAAGGACACATCTCTTTTCAATGTCCTGTCGGGGTGATTTTATCATTTCTACAGGACTTGATCGAAAAACACAGAGCTTTCTCCACGATCAAGGTATACCTGGCTGCTATTGCTGCATGCCATGTGGGCTTTGAGGGTAAGACGGCTAGCCAACATCCTTTGGTTTGCCGTTTTATGAAGGGAACTCGCAGGCTCCTCACTGTCTCCAGGTCGTTGGTGCCCTTATGGGACCTGGCAGTGGTTTTAAATGGGCTCAAAATGACCCCATTTGAACCCCTGGAAGGAGCTGACATGAAACATCTGTCACTCAAGACAGTGCTGTTACTGGCCCTGGCATCCGCCAAGCGGGTCAGCGATATCCATGCACTGTCTGTACATCCCTCATGCACTCAGTTCGCCCCAGGGCAAACGAGAGTGTTGTTGAAACCCAACCCTGCCTTCACACCAAAGGTGGTTGGTTCGTGTACCCCAATTGACATTGAGGCATTTCCTCCGCAGCTGGTTTCCTCCGGGGAGCAGCATCAGGATCTGTTGTGTCCAGTCCGGGTTTTACACACATATATGGACAGATCAAAAGAGCTTCGTCTTAATGACCAACTCTTCGTGTCCTGGGCTAAACCTCACAAGGGTAAGCCTGTTACTAAGCAACGGCTCTCCCACTGGATCGTGGAGGCGATTGCTTTGGCCTATACGAGTCAGAACCTGCAAGCAGCTTCAGGTCTGCGGGCTCACTCGACTCTGGGCCTGGCTACTTCCTGGCCTTTGGTCAAGGGTGTTTCCATCCAAGACATCTGTGCAGCGGCAAGCTGGTCTTCGCCGCTCACTTTTGTCCGCTTTTACAAGCTAGACGTCTCCGCTCCAAGCGTGGCCCGAGCAGTGCTGGGCACCTTGTTGAGTCGGGACTCCACCTGTTAAATTCTGGTTGATCGGTGATCTTCGAGATAAGCTCGTCTGGCAATACGGGAGCTACAATATCCCATAGTGAGACATTGAATGGAGTGTTATGAATGAGAACTATAGGTTACTTACGTAACCCCAGCACTCAGAGTAACATGAAGTGAGATGTCTCACCAGACGGCCCTCCTTGCTATGGTGAAGCGAGAAGAGGTGCTTATTTTGAATGACGCATGCGTCGTGGCGCAGGCTACTTATAGGGGGTGATTTCCCCTGACGTTGACGTCAAGATCACCAGCCAATCAGGATTGGCGTAATGAGATTGATGCTTCTGTTTGCTCCGCGATGAGGCGCATCCCATAGTGAGACATCTCACTTCATGTTACTCTGAGAACTGGGGTTACGTAAGTAACCTATAGTTATATGCTTTCACAGCAAACGATTCTGGTTTACCGGTATGTTTGATATGTAAGAGAGAAGTTGTCAAAGGTGCTGCGTATCGAGGAAAAAAACGGAAGAGGAAAACTGCTGACGATCTTCAGTCATAATTCAATCAGTAAACTCTTTTTAGGGTGCAGATATGTTTTATTTTATTTGTATTGTTTTTCCTTCAAATGTGCAGAGGACTACCCAAGTGCTGTGTTTAATTTATTTTAAACTAGGCCTGTGTATTTTTTTTAATTATACCTAACCTTTAATTACTCCTTATAAGAGTTCTTTGTTTTTTATTAGAGGTTAACAGTGTTATAATGTAATACATAATAAATGCAAAAAACTGTAGTTTTTGTCTATGATATAACAATAAATACAACTTTATAAGCTATCAAGTATGTTTTGCAGCTCCAGACAAAACAAATTGTTGGAAAAGGGGGAAAAATGGCTCTTTTGGTCAAAAAGGTTGCAGCCCCCTGGCTTAGGTGTACTCATAGCTGTAATGTAGGTCTTTATATCACTTCAACAATATTATATGATATAAGCCGGCTTTAAATGGCCTCCTGCAGCAAAAACATATACCAATAATAAACGTTTTATAATAATTGAATCACATTATTCTGTAACACATATTAGCAACCCAATTTATTGCTAGGAAGTAACCAATGTACTCTAATTTGTAAATGTTTTTTTTTTATGTTAAATATTAATCAGGCCTTGGAACTACTTTCCTGTGTAATCTACACTATTGGATTGTAGAATCTTGTCACTTTTATTTTTTCCATAATGATATTGTATGGTGTCTTTCAATTATATATTTAGAATTCTGACACCAATGATGTATTACATACCAGTGTACAAAAATGAATTGATTTATGTAGAACTCTCCCTCCATTTGTATGCCATTAAAGCCTATTTGATGAGGGTTATCTGATTCTAGTGTGCATGTTCCTCTTCACTTTTTATGGCCATGGTTAGTAGCAACTCCTGGTAATGTATCACACTGTTTCCATTTGTGCTCCCAGGGCAACACACCCTTCCAGCCACAAACACAAGTGTGTCAGCACGTCTGCACTTCCCTTGCACACTGTATATATAGCACAATTGATAACGGATTGCATCTTGTGCCTTGAATTAAAGTTTGTGTACTTTTGAAATACCTGCAATATGCTATGATATAGATGCTATGAGAAACACAATAATAATGCCCAAGGATAAGAGCCACGTACAGAAAATTCCAAGAATTGACCAATCACTGAGTTCCAAATGGAGGCAATTTTTACCACAGGCTTGTTCTTTTCTTGCCATTTTGCCTGTAGAGCTAGTAATAAAAATAGAAGTGTGCCACAGAATGTTGAGGATAGCAAACAATGTTGCAGCACTGACACAAAGAGAAGATTGGATTACTGTAACATTCCCTTCCTGACAAATACAAAACAAACATATTTTCAGTAGTATGGTGGCAATAACTCTTTTACTCTTTAGAGGAAAAATAAATCCCTTATTAATGTTACCACTCACTTGGGTTTATACCACTGTTTGAACATATGTAATACACTGTGAATCTGGGTCATAGGCAAGTTTATAGTGGGATACAAGCCACATATGGCAGATGTTTTCACTATCAAACCTGGCCAATAAATACTACTTCAAAGCTGGAACACAGAGTGTTAGGACTCGTGTTATTAGTGTTGTTGGCTCATTACTTGGCACCTCAAGGCAAACAACAGCCAGCCCAGATGAGGGTTACAGTTACAGAGTGACACCGTTAGGCTTAAGATACTGTTGTATCTTGTATGTGACATTTACAAACATGGATCATGTCTAACAAATAGGAACAGCCTTGGACTTTTTGGTCAATACCGTCCTACCGTTACAAACGTATACATATATATATATATATAATTTAATTTGCCATGTAATATATATTATACCATTATTGTTATTTTCAATGTCAATTACATGGTTAAAGAACACACTTTCAATGTGTTATGTTGTTTGTCTTTTAAGGAAATTCTCTCATTTGTTTGGACCAGCACCATATAGATAGAAGAGTTACGACAACGGAAGTCCAAAAACGGTTATCGTCACGTGGTTCATGTAGACGAGGATCGTTCCCCGGAAGTTCATGACGGGCAATGTGAATGCATTGATACTGTAACAGGAGATAGAACTACGATTTTCGGTAATTATTAGTGAATAAAGGTTTTGATTTGCAATATTTATACAACAAATCGATATGTGTATGTATTTACATCAATATGTTTTAAAAAATAAAATAGAATTTGCTAATATTAAGTGATAATATTAGAATTAGTGTGAACAACTAGTTTACATGTTAGGCTAACAGTGCCTTGGTTAAAGAGCCTGTTGCTGTTTATTTATAGCTTTGAATTCTTTAAAACCAATATTATCTTCTTAAACTTCTATGGTAGTCAGGAGCATCACTTTCTAATGTTTATTGATATATTTAGAGGGAGGGGATCTAAAGTAATGCTTTAACATTCAGATTAGATTAATTTCTACCATTTTCTTGAATTCATGGTAGTTTCAGTAATCCCATGGTAATTGAGGACAAAAGTTATCTAAATGACTAATGTCATCTTTATGGCTTTCAGAAAGGACAGGAGACCGACAGGTGACTATCAAAGGACTAGCAGCAGCAGCAGCAGCATGATGATGATGATGTTAAATGTGTTGTTTTAGGAACATCCATTGCAAATACATGGAATTCAATAAACATTGAATAGCATATCATGCAGTTTGTCTGTGCCTTTTCCTCCGTGTTGTCCTGGTTTGCTGTGCTGCCTCCTAGTCACCACCATGGTTTGCTGTGCTGCCTGGGGATGCTCAAATCGTTCCGAGAAAGGAATACGAATGTACGGCTTCGCCACTGACACAGAGCGGAGGAAAAAATGGCTGGCTCAAGTCAGCAGCAGCAATTTCACGACCAACAGCAAAAAAATATGTGATGTAATTATATACAAACATTGCATTTGCAATTTTTCACAAAACGAAAACCACACCATTGGGAAAGCTTAATGTTTTGTTTAATACAAAAAAACAGGGAAAGGCTTGAAAAACACAGAGTTGAGACTCAGGGTGCAGGGTGAGGGTCTCAGTGCAGGTATTCAGGCTCCATTGAATCCCCCTCTGGTTCTTGTGCTGAAAGAGGGAGTAACAGACAGGAGAAAGGGTTATACACACACAGCACACCTATTGGATGGGAAATGCCTTGGGGAGATAAGGTGTTTACTTATATAAAACAGTAGTATTAAACTTACCTTGTGTTTTCACTCTCACTTAAGTCCCTCTCCCTTTGCCATCAATCCAAAAATCAGCTGAGCTGCAACATTATACAGACAGGTAATAATCAACATAATCACAAGGACACAATATGGCTCTGCTAAAAACACTCACTCTTACACGCACCAAAGTTATATTTATCTAATATTTAACTCCCTCCACCCCGCATACAATCCCGTTTAGAAGCCCCTCTTCTCTAATTCAACTACGTTGGACGAAATGACATTAAGAGAACAGAATTTACAATTAAAAGGCTGTTCAACGTATGTTGCTAACTTGATTCGGTATCCTAGCTTAATCTGTTATCTGTAAACGTTCCCTAAATCTACTAATTTAGGGATAATCCACTGACATCCTTTAATACACATGTTCATTAGAATCAGATGTACTGATAATATCCGCAATATACATCTTTAAACTTCTTCTTACCTTTAAAAGTCCGTCACGAACGGTCTATTATGCTGCAACTCTATAGTTCTGCTAGCCTTGGCGCTAACTTCCGGGGAACGATTGAGAGGCTCCACGATCCGCCATTGCTGTAAAAAAGTGGTCCATTGGAGTGAACGGAGATGACGTAACTCTCAGTCTATATGGCGCTATTTGGACTAACTTGTCCATAATCATGAGCATTCATGCATAACAATAAGTTCAATATTTTAAAAGCTAGCTGTAGCACAATGACCTTTTTGGTAGGTTCATAAAAAGGGACATTTCTGAGGGCATGAACGTCATGAAATGTTAAAAGATTAAAACACATGTTTCCAAATGAGGCACAAGATGAATCTGCTAGCCAAACCCACACCTTGCCAGTCTTATCCCTTCTGTTTCTTGAGTGCACCACCAGTTGACCTGGTATTGGCTCACTGGGCCGTACTCTCCCTCTCCCCCCACCTCTCTGCTGCCATTGCCTTCAGACTCACTAGGCTGTGGGCATTTACTGGCAACAGCGCAGCATGAATAATTAGTTATTTTTCAAACATTTGGCTTCCTCAGCCTCAAGGGACTTATACCTCTTCTACCTCTTCAGCTCCACCATTATGTTTTTCTTTCACTTTTTGTTTCTCAGTCTTGCTTCAATATTTCTCTAAGTGTCACCAAGCAGGAATGGGAAAAGGGCCAGAGAAAGTAAGAATGGTCAAACCAAAAGTAACTGGCTGGGAGATAGAGGCTGACTGACATTATATCCAAACAACCTCCAACCAGTTATAGAATAAATCACAAAAGTGCCATTAATTGTCAGAAAACAGGTCTCTGCTGCTTTAATGCTGCTTATGGTTAAGGTCTTATTGTTGTTAATAATTGTATTTCACCATTGAGCCTCTTCTCTTGTTACCGATAACAGAGGTTGGTTTGAAATATGCACTTGTACTAACCAAACTGGGGAATAATAGACGATGTAATTGGATGTTTAAAACTGAGCGGCAATCATGTTGTGATAATTGCAATCATCCCTGTCTTTATCTCTCTTTTTCTTCATAGAAAGTGAAGAGTTTGGGCCAGTTTTTATCCATGAGCCTGGCGATGTTATCTTCCCTTTGGATTCTGATGAAAAGAGAGTAATGATGCACTGTGAAGCACGGGGGAATCCACCGCCCACATACAGGTGTGACATATATCTGTCTCTTTCCTGATTGCTCTTGTTCCAATGCAGCTCATTAGCACAGCATTACTCACATAAAGATCCTATTCTTGTTGTGTTTTCCAGCTGGTACATCAATGGGACAGCATTGGATACAGAGGCAGACTATCGCTACAGCTTTATTGATGGAAACTTAATTATTACCAATGCCAGTGAGATCACAGACTATGGGAGGTACCAGTGTAAAGCAGAGAACAGCTTCGGGAACGTCCTGGGTCGAGAAGCTCTTCTGCAGTTTGCGTGTGAGTAGACTCTCTATTTTATTAATTCAAACGTTGCTACAATCTAATAATATATCGTTCTCTGTACAGAAGCGTGTAGCCCTGCGTCCATGTTGGAAAAGTGTATGTTTTCCTTTTGTCAGGGGGTTGAAGTATATGGCTCTCATATAAAACAAAAAATCAGCTGAAAGCTCTTTGTCTCTCTGAGTTAAAATAAACCTGTTTGCTTTCAGGCGTAAATAAACACTTGGCTGTAAGATTTGAATTCCCATCGGCTCAATCTGATACTGTTGAGTTGCACTGCTAACAGGGTATGTGCCCTCATAGGCCATGTCTCAATGGTAAATGAGGACAAAAAGCACATTTCTTCCCGAGTAATTCTCTGGCCTAACTCCAAAACGTCATCACAGGCTAAGGCGGCACACACACAGAGACCAGGGTTACTGTGCTCAGAGGGAAATGCAATGTTGGTTTTCTCTAGTGTTTCCTCTAGTCTAGAGCAATGACCATAATTGCCTTGTTGGTATGTCTTCAGGGAGCATACTGTGCGCACTCCTTGAAATGTTGCTAAAAGTAAAGGACGTGCTCTCATGTGTTGTTATGGGGACTTGCCGTCATTACAGGAATTACTTGGCTGGAAAAGTCTGAAACAATGTGAAGAGAAAAAAAGGAAATGGATTTCTGCTTGATAAAAGCACTTTTCTCTTCAGGCTAACACAACCAAAGTTGTTGTTTTTTGGTCTTAGTTTGTTTTCCTTCACAAAGTTGCATGATGAAAAACAAATCAGAGGAAGAGTTCAATTAAATGTAAGCAAGACTGCGTTGGCACTTGGCAGCAGAAACGTCCAGATGGTAATGCTATGACACACGCTTCAAAATATAAAAAAGTGATGCTGAGGGACAGAAGCTGTACCTCAACATTTACTCTTATCTGTTCTCTCAACTATCCAGATCCCTTCATCCCCCTCTCTCTACTCAAGTTGTCACATTTGTATGTAAAAAAATTAGATTAGCCTTTTTTTCTGATTATTTAACTTGGAGCCTGGAAATGGGCTATAACACATAGACACTCATTTATCAGTTTAAACATCAAGCTGTGACACAGGCAGCTATTTTTAGTTTTGCATAAATACTGTGCATTTGCTTCACACTATATCATCCACCAGATTCAAAGTGGGGATATGTTTTATGGTAACAATTCCAATGCACCTTATTTACTGTGCATTTCACTTGATGAAGTTTAAAATCCTGTCGTTTCTTTCCACTTCTTTATCTGTTACCAAGGTGACGGCAGTATTCACAGGTGAGTATTTTCGCAATTTTGTGTTGTTTTTTCATCACGCCCCCGGTGTGTGAAGGCCTTTAGTCTGGCACATTAAGATGCAGCACCTGTAATGGCTGGCTGATCCTTGTTCCAAAGAAAGCTGAATATATTAGCGTTATCAAAACCACCTTTTTCAAATCCAAATCATTTATTTTTTCTCCGTTTACTCCAAAACAACATTCGCCTCTAGTAAATGTGGACTCTACAGGTAATTCTTCTAAATCGGCCAGGCAGAATCTTGGTCTAAGCTTATGAAGGCTTAGGCAGAGGGTGTGTTTGGGGTCATGTTGGTTGATTGGCAGGTGTGTCAACTGAGATGATGGCCACTTGTTTGTCACACATCAGCTTCACCCAGCCCACCTTTCCACACAAATTTGATTTTCTAGTTCTAATGACAGACAGACCAGTCAGTATCCTTTCATTGAGGGAATGACAGGTTGTTTTGTGAAGAGTTGCAGCACACACAGGTCCAAGGTCGCACAGCAGACATCTCAGATAATCTGCTATAAAATGATATCATTAATATTCCTCTCTGTAGCTAAAACATATCATTTCCATGAACTGCGGCACAGAATCATTTTGTAGCCACAGCCCTAAATAGCACTAACTCAATAAACATCTCATACTAATGTGTCGGCAGCATCTCACCAACTGTTGAGATATGAAGGACCAGATTCTCTGTGTAATAGAGCGTCATTGTCTCCTCTTACTGGTAAAAAAATCATAATTTGTTCTATTTGGGGTTATGTGAAACAGATTCCAATTTACGAAATATAAGATGTGTATCACTGGTAATATAATCATTTCTGATTACAGGGTAAATCTGTATATTATGGCTTCTATCCCTGAAAAATGCAAATGCTGATGTTTTGTATCAGGCTTTACAGAAAATGTGCAAGTTTATACATTTAATTCACATTATTTGCATAAAAAAAACATATATCGTTCAATAAACTTAACATCAGCGCTCACTAGTTGCCTCTTAAACGTCCCTTAGCTCTATTTAAAAAAACCTGTGGAGTAATTTCATTCCATGACCAAATGTATTTCCCTATAATTGGCTATTACTTGTGGGAAAGACACATCTGTGTGACACTTTCTTCAGCCTCATGTGGTACAAATATTCAACTGCATCAATGTTTAATAGTCTCACTCTCAGGCTACTTTTCTTTTAAATGCGACCCTTCAAAAGGCTAGCCACAGAAACAAAGAGAGGTGCCCTGCAGCACACATTTGGATGCAGAAGCTTCCCTCTCTCTTTCAGCATAACAAATGTTGGGCATTTATCACCCAGCGTGGAGCTCAACTCTTTCCTCCCTTTTCTCGTTGGCACTGCACATTTTCATGCATTGACACAGGTGTGGACTGCTTTATCTTGTTTGGATTCACATGGGCAATTCTATCCTTTTTAAACAAGTAATTGTATGCCTTTGTATTAGATAGAAATATTATTATATGTTCAAGGAGTCAGCAGGCTCCTTGTAACTTGATTTTTATTTTGGGAACATTACGTATCAAATTAATATGTTCTATATCCTCCTGGGACCCAGCCCATTTGAAGATCTGGAAAGATTCATCAAAAACCAAGGGTTTTAGTGACCAAATAAACAGCAATGTTCAGACAATTACTTATTCATGTTTTAAATTAAGGTGAATGTATTATTGTATTAATATCACTCTATAACCATAATATGTTACATAGTCCATCTGTTAATTTTGGCTGTCTTTTCAAACTAATATGGTCCCGACATCCTCTACAGTGGACATACTGTAACATTTTAAAATAAAAATAAATAAAAAAAGTCTAAATTGCAAGATGTTTTTTTAACCCTAAATAAGTAGGAAATCACAAAAAAAAGGAAATTGGAAGACGCTTTTTTTCCTCGGGTCCCAGGAGGATATGACATGCTTATTTGTAGAGTTATGAAGTAAACATTATGCATGTTTCAGGATGGATTCTGCCCAAAAATATACAGCTTAATATGTTGAATATTATAGTTTTAGCTCATTTACCTGAATGTGAGGTAAAGTAAGGGGCATACACACAATGATTTTGTTTTGATTTATTTAGCAATGACTGGCTTGTGTGCACTTTTCTTGTTGAATATTGAGTATATTACTAGTAAGTTATATATATTAGTGAATAGTTTAAGATGTTGTCTCGGTGTTTAAGATTATAGATTATATTAATCCTTAAATGGAGTATCACATATAAATATTGGAAACATAATTGATTGCTATTTTCTGCAATGCACCAATATTTTATCACCATCCCCACACCCATGTTATACCATTATGACACCCTTATTTTACACCCAGATTAAGTATTATTAGACCCATAAAAGACCAATGTAAACCGTTATTATGCTGTCATTATACCCCTTTTACACCATTATTAAAACCCTCATACACCTATATTGTACCTAAATTACACTATTATTACACCTATATAAGACCCATGTTGCACCTATGTAACACAAATATAACACCAATATTACACCATAACTGACTGAATGTATCCCCCAGGATACTGAACCCATTTAAGGGTTAATCACATTCATTTTGTATGTTTATAAGACATGTTTGAGGTTAAATGTTAAATGTGTCGTAGTTGAATCTAATCTGAAGGAAAACATGTTTGGTTTAGTTTAGTTTAGGTTGTCTTGAATTTCTTTTCAACACTGGTTGTAGTCATCCTGCTGCAGCATACCCTCTGGGGTTGAAAAGACAAGCTTTCGAACAGAAAACAGCCCCATTTCATGCTAGCAGTCAACATGTATTAATATAGCATGCTTCACAGGCATCAGTCAACAAGTGTTTCAAAGAAATACAATCAGATAGAATGAAATATATAATACAAAGATACAACACCAGTTTAAAAAATCAAGAGAACAAACCTCAGAGAAAAGTTAAAACATGAACAAATATAGACAAAAAAGAAATACAACATGCTACAGTACCTGAATGACAGAGCAGATGGATTGTTGGCTGCTTATCAAAATAGTCTACAAGCCTTTAAGGAGATTATTTCAAAGCTTTGTAAGAGTGATGTTGGTATGCAAAAGGTCCATGATGTACACAAACAGTTTAAATATAGTTTGAAACTTAAAGTGAAGCCAGTGCAGAGAAGTTCAAATAGGTTTCATATGTGACCATCTGTTGGAGCGTGGTGAGCAGTGCAGGTTTGTTTGTAGGTTGAGACAAGGTTTGGCGTTTTGGTCGTCCCCTTTTTGACACAAAGGACTCACAAAGACTCAGATGCACGATTATTTCTTGATTTCAAAAAACACCTTTTAATATACAAAAAGTTTCTAGGATCTACTAGGATACTCAATAGTTCACTAGGTTCGACTAGTATGCTCAATGTTTACACGAGGGAGTACAGACATGGACTTGGTAGACAAGACGAACCGACAAAAGACAACAGGAGAACAGGGCTACATATACACAACAGTTAATGAGGCAGAGATGCAAACAATCCAGAACAGGAGATCACAATCAAGCTGGCAAGTGACACACCACGACAGGAAGTGATGACACCTGAAACGAGAGGACAGAGCCAACATCAAAATAAACTGCAAGGCCACCAGAATAAACACAAAACAATAAGCTTACAGACTCTAACGCTGAAACCTTACACTTTTAATGCCAACCGGAGGATAGAACAAAGTATATCTGAACAGTGGAACAAGATATTTTTTTAGGCAAACAAAAGGTTAGGATTAACTTCCATGAACTGAAATGCACAGTGAAATATTAACGTTGTAATATTAAAACACAGGGAGCACCATGTTTAGAGTCACAGAGTAGCCATACCTTTGCGCACATGATACTTTATCGTCTATTTTACTTATTTGGACAATGATATGCAGAATGGACCTCATGCTTTAGTGACAAAGTTGTAAAACTGGCGAATTAGACAATATACTCATCAGGGAAATATTTACTGAGGCAATAAACAAGTCAGAAGTAGCACATTTTCCCACAGACTTCAATACAATTAGACTTTGGGTTGCAACCAGATCCCCTGTTGGATGTTAGAGAGAATGCAAGTGTGGGGCACTTTTGCTTCACTCAAATGTGTAAACTTGGAGGCTGCTGCTTGAGTTTATCGTTATGCAGGGAAGCATGAAAGAGATACTCGACATGTAGACTTGCAACAGGATCCTGGAGTTCACAAACAAGCACTGATAAGGTTAACATCAAGGAGAGGAATCTTTGTAGATACCAAAGCTCGACATGATCCTCGAACAACAACCTGGCAAAGAAAGAATTGATGAGCTAATTGTATCCGGATGTGTTGGCAGGCAGGGTCAAGGTTAGCAGATATATACACGTACAGAAAGGTTAACCTGGGACATGGAAGACACAAGGGATACACAGGGAAACAGGAGGAAGAGACGGGCACAGACATGTGGGGGATCTGCAGGGCAAAAAGAGAGAGGACCGGCAGGAGTAAGAAAGGTTCTGTTTTTCAGGCGTGACTTTGAAGACAGCAGGCAGAAAGGAGGCCTCTGATCTTCCTCCCAAAAGAGAGTTCCCTCTCTGCAGACGTGTGTCTGGCTGAGGTTCAGGTATCGAGCCACTCCGAGCAGTACAGTCTTAATGAAATGAATGGGATGCTTTGACTTGAGCACTTCCTCTCACACACTCACACACACACACACACACACACACACACACACACACACACACACACACACACACACACACACACACACACACACACACACACACACACACACACACACACACACACACACACACACACACACACACACACACACACACACACACACACACACACACACACACACACACACACACATACACACATACATACATACATACAT
Organism: Pseudochaenichthys georgianus; assembly: GCF_902827115.2. Lineage (NCBI taxonomy): Eukaryota > Metazoa > Chordata > Actinopteri > Perciformes > Channichthyidae > Pseudochaenichthys > Pseudochaenichthys georgianus. The sequence goes on from NC_047515.1 coordinate 14,384,305, forward strand.
ACATACATACATACATACATACATACACACTCACACAACACATCCTTTTAAAATGTTCCACTGATCTGTAAATGCCCATTGATTGAATTAATTCTGATCTTGATATAACTCATTTGTATTGAACACATACTCCTGTACTTGCTGCAAATTTCATCACGGCCTGTCTGGCTTTTAAACATTTATGCAGAGTTGGCTATACAGGTGAACGAAGAAGACAGGGTTCCCAAATGATTAAAAAAAAAGTCATTCATATTGACTCACTTACATAACTGTAGTTTTCAAAGGTAATGCTAGGTCAGAATCCCTCATCTCCTGGTTCTCAAACATATACCTTTTTTTAATTGATGATATTAAAATAAGAAAGCTTGGATAGATCTGCTTGGTGTTTATTTTAGTTTGTTGCAGTTACGTTTGCTATTGTCCTTCTACATTTTAATATTCACTTGACTATCAAGCATCATTTTAGGCTTATATATATATTTATATTTGTTACCTTATAGGTATTTTTGTTTGTGTTTTGTTGGCTGCTACTGCATACTAACCATGACTTATTTATCCCAAACAACCAGCGTTGCTGCTGCCATAAATGTAGAATGTGAAGAAAAACAATATTGTGCCTAGAGATGTTTCCCAAGAATGATCCTCCCCTATTTTCTGGTTGTATATTAATATGGATGTACTATACTGTAGGTAGAGTTGTTATCTTGCTACAGCAGTTGGGTATACAGAGTGGAAGCTGGAAATGCATTAAGATGACAATGATATTCAGTATGATTTGAATAGGCAAGCCTTCTAGGAAGACTAATATGTCCACTATATGTATCCTGATTGAGTCATTGAAGTGGAGGAATATCTGCTGAAACACACACACTGACATCTGGTAGCTGCTAAGTACAACAGCCGTGTTGCTATTCTGTTCAATGATTCCCCTCAATGCAGGAAGACATCGTATGGAAACTTTGATTATTTTGAATATGTGGCCCTTCAGCTGAAATGCTCCTCTCGAGCTCTGTTCCTAAATATCTATAGACCACCCAAATACTGTGCAAGCTTTTTTGATGACTTTACTGAACTGCTGTCGATAGTGTGTATTGACTTTGACCGTCTAGTCATTGTTGGTGATTTTAACATCCATGTTGACAACCCCCAGGACAGATGGGCAAAATAACTGTTTTGTGTTCTTGATAGCTATGGACTGACTCAGCATGTGACGGAGCCCACGCACAATAAGGGGCACACTCTGGACTTAATTATCTCAAAGGGTCTGAATATCTCTAAGGTTGTGGTGACTGATGTTGCACTCTCTGACCATTCCTGTGTTTTCTTTGAGAGCTCTATTTGTGTTCACAAAAATGTTCAAAAAGAGGTAACCACAAAGCGATATTTAACTGAAAATACTAGGGAAATGTTTACTCAGAATTTTTCTTCCACACTTGCCCCTGCTAACATCTCAGTAAATGAGCTAGTAGATCATTTGAATTCAAAAATTAAAAATGTTATAGATGCCATTGCTCCAACTAAGGTAAAGGAAGTGTCTGGCAAGAAAATATCTCCATGGAGAAAGGCCATGACCGTGAAAACAGAAAAAAGAGAATGTCCAAAAGCTGAACGCAGGTGGCGAAAAATAAATCTCCAGGTTCACTTTGGAATCTATAAAGAGAGACTTGGCCTTTATAATTTGGAATTGAAAAACGCACCACAATCATTCTTCTCTGACATCATTACCAAAAACAACGCACGTGCCTTGTTTGCTACCGTCGACAGACTAACTAACCCCCCAGTGTCAGTAGCCTCTGAATTTCTATCCACCAGGGCGTGCAATGATTTTGCCTCCTTCTTCACTGACAAAATTCAGAAAATCAGACAAGCAGTCAGTGCCTCTGCATCAGGAACAGCACATGTGTTGTCTCTGTGTCCACCTAATATCAATTCAAACACCATGACACAATTCCATCAGATAAATGATAAAAACCTAGAGGACATGATACAACTTCTGAAATCCTCCTCCTGCTGCCTTGATATTATTCCAACAGGATTTTTCAAAGATATTTTGCCTTGCATGGCCTCAGAACTACTTCATATAGTAAACAAATCTCTTCACTCAGGTATTTTTCCACAGGCCCTGAAAACTGCAGTCATTAAACCGCTCTTAAAAAATAATAATCTAGATGCTTCAGTAATGAACAATTACAGGCCCATATCAAACCTCCCATTTCTAGGTAAAATCATTGAAAAAGTTGTTTTTCAACAGTTGAGTAATTTCTTGCATTTAAATAACTGTTTCGATGTGTTCCAGTCAGGCTTTCGTCCAAACCACAGCACTGAGACTGCTCTTGTAAAGGTCTTTAATGACATCCACTTAAACACAGACAGTGGCAGAACTTGAGTGTTAGTATTATTAGATCTCAGTGCTGCGTTTGACACTGTTGACCACAGCATATTACTAGACCGACTGGAAAACTGGGTGGGACTTTCGGAAACAGTTCTAAATTGGTTTGAATCCTACTTAAAGGACAGAAACAACTTTGTTTCTATAGGTACATACACATCTGAGTTGACAAATATGACATGTAGGGTTCCTCAAGGCTCCATCTTGGGGCCTCTTCTCTTTAACATCTACATGCTACCACTGGCTCAGATAATGAAAAACAACAAAATAAGTTACCATAGCTATGCAGATGACACACAAATGTACGTAACAATTTCACCAGGAGACTATGCTCCAATTCAAACACTGAGTAAGTGCATTGAACAAATCAATGACTGGATGTGTCAGAACTTTCTCCAATTAAACAAAGATAAAACTGAGGTAATGGTTTTTGGAGCCAAGGCAGAACGTATAAAAGTTAGCGCTGAGCTTCAGCCTGTAATGTTCAAAACAACAGATAAAGCCAGCAATCTAGGTGTAGTCATGGACTCTGACCTGAGTTTCAACAGTCACATTAAAACAGTTACTAAATCAGCCTACTATCACCTAAATAATATATCTAGGATTAAAAGACTAATGTCACAGCAGGATTTGGAAAAACTTGTCCATGCTTTTATCTTCAGTAGACTTGACTACTGCAATGGTGTCTTCACAGGTCTCACTAAAAAATATATTAGGAAGCTGCAGCTGATTCAGAACGCCGCTGCTCGAGTCCTCACTAACACTAAGAAAGTGGATCACATCACTTCTGTTCTGAAGTATTTACACTGGGTTCCTGTGTGTCAAAGAATAGATTTCAAAATACTGCTGCTGGTTTATAAAGCACTGAATGGTTTAGGCCCAAATTACATTTCTGACCTCCTGCTAAATTATGAACCATCCAGATCTCTCAGGTCTTCAGGGAGTGGTCAGCTTTCTGTCCCCAGAGTCAGAATTAAACATGGTAAAGCAGCATTCGGTTATTATGCTCCAAATATCTGGAACAAACTCCCAGAAACCTGCAGGTCCGCTGCAACTCTGACTACTTTTAAATCCAGGCTGAAGACTTTTCTTTTTGTCGCTGCTTTTAATTGAACTATTCATATCTTAGACTGCACTGTAACTTTTATCCATGTATTTTTTCTTTTAATGTTTTAAATTTAAACATAATTAAACTCCATGAAATGTATGAGAAGGACTGCTCGAAAGTAGGATATTTGGGATATCCGTCGTAGCCAGGGTTTACGATCAGTTTTTGGGTGATTTGTACTGAGGAACAAGTATCACATCACCGACGGGTGAAAAATAGTGTTTTGGTAACACGGGGTGTTCAGGTAACACTTAAAGACTTTGTTATGGAACGCAAAGCAGAGTAGGGGGCTAGTACACCCTCCTGAGGGTCCGATTGTGGATGTCATGCGAGCAAAACATGGTGAAAACCGTCTGTAATTAAACTCCATGACATTTATGAGAGGGACTGCTCGAAAGTAGGATATGTGGGATATCCGTCGTAGCCAGGGTTTACAATCAGTTTTTGGGTGATTTGTACTGAGGAACAAGTATCACATCACCGACGGGTGAAAAATAGTGTTCTCATTCATAACACTCCGTTCGATGTCTCACTATGGGATGCGCCTCATCGCGGAGCAAACAGAAGCATCAATCTCATTACGCCAATCCTGATTGGCTGGTGATCTTGACGTCAACGTCAGGGGAAATCACCCCCTATAAGTAGCCTGCGCCACGACGCATGCGTCATTCAAACACCTCTTCTCGCTTCAGAGCACATCTCTAATGGTAGCCGGGCTAGCTAAACAGTCCACAGACTGAACCAAAGCTAACTTCGGTCGACGGGCGTTAGCCGGCTACTATTTCTGCTTCGCAAGAAGACTATAGTACTAACACACCAGTTAGTATTATAAATAATCAACCCCGCCGTTCTTCCTCTCGAATTAAGGTAAGGTTTTGATTTTCAAGTTAGCAACACACCCGTTGCTAGCTTGTTTTTTCCCTCACTGCCGACACCACGGTAGCGAGGACGCTTTTTCTGTTCTCTTCTCACGGAGGAGAAAAGGATTAAAAGAATATTACCACACCAGGTAATATTCTTTGAGAAAAAAGACCCACACCGTCCTTTTTTCTCCGGATTAAAGACAGGTTAGTAACACTTTTTTCTCGACGTACCTGTTACGAGCGGGTCCTCTCCACGCCACGCGGCGAACGAGATGGACGCCTCTCTCCCTCACACCAGAGGAGTCAGGGACTCAGAGGCTCGACTCGGAGGCTGCGGGTTGAAGGTATCAGGCACAGACTCACACCAGGTCTGCTCGTCCTGCCTCGGGCTGGAACACGCCCAGGAGGCTATTGACAACCCCGGCTCGTGCGGGCATTGTGCCCGCTTCACCATGAAGAGCCTCCGCCGACAGTTAGCACGACAAGCTAGCTTGTCGGGACAGGATCCCCTCATGTCCATTGATTTGCCGGCTGGCAATCAAGACGCGGGGGCGTCCACCGCAGAGACTGAGCCCCTCAGCATTACGGTCTGGGGCTCATCAACAGCGGCAGCCGCGGAACCGGATTCCCGCACCATATCAGGCCGGGACCCGGTGGCGGCAAGAGACGCGGGAACGGGGCCCCACGCTCTACCAAGCTGGGGCTCCCGGCTGGACCTCACCATGGTTTCACCCGCGGAGGATGTCCTAGAATTGGATTACATGGAGGACGAAGAGGATGCCTCTGAGTTCCTCCTGTCTGATTCGGATGAGCAAGAAGATGACATCTTCATGTCATCAGCTCAGGCTGCAAAGCCGGGAGCGATGGCTGCTCTCCCGGGCGATAGCACACCAGCTTCGCCCTGTCTAAGCATGGACCTGCAGGCCGTGTGTCAGCGCACTGCGTCCAGGCTAGACATCCCGTGGCCCGAAATGGCCAAGGAGACCTCCAGGTCCCGTTACGAGGGGACACATTTTCCCCAAACAACGAGGACGAAGAGGCAACTCCTTCCGGTCTTCCCGGAGATGTTGGATGAGGTGTCGGTCTCGTGGAGAGACCGGCCCTTTAGCAACAAGGCCCCAATCCAGGGTGCCTCCTCCCTAGACTGTGACGGTATGGAGAGGCTCGGCCTGCTCCGCATACCGCCTATGGAACCGCTGGTGGCAACCCACCTCCTACCGAGGATGGGCCCGTCACCAAGCAGGAACCCCACACTGCCAGCAAGGGCGGACCGATTCCAGTCGACCATGACTGAACGGTCCTACAGAGCCGCAGCGCTGTCCGCCTGGGCTCTGAACGTTTCCTCACTGCTAACTGCATACCAAGCGGAGCTCTGTGAGGATCTGTCGAGCAATCCTGGACCGGCCACTCTGGACGAGATGTCTGCGGTCACAGACATTTGTCTCCGTGTCCAACGCTGCGCCGTCCAGGCCACGAGCAAGGCAATGGGGATTATGGTGGTGCAGGAAAGAGATAGATGGCTCAACCTCACCAACCTCCCAGACCGGGAAAAGGAGGATGTGCTTGACATGCCCATCGTTCCCGAGGGGATTTTCGGCTCCGCTCTCGCCTCCATGCAGAGGAGATGCGAGTCGAAAAAGAAGGAAGACGAGGCCCTCCACCTCTGCCTCCCTCTAAGGGTCCAGCCGCTGCCTTCACAGTGGCAACCCTTCGCCCAAACTGCCCCGAAACCTACTCGGTTTAAAATACCGAAACAGCAGAGGTCGCAGCCCGCCCCGAGTCCCCAGCCCAGGCAGGAGACGAAGGCGAGTTGGCCTAGAAAGTCTCCGGTTCCGGCTGCAGCCCAGGCGCAGCCAACCCAGACTTTCGACCAGCAGTCGAGGAAGAAAAAGCGAGCGGCCTGACAGCCCCCCCTTCTCCTCTCCGTGAATGTGTTCCCGCCGCCTCGAGAGATGCCTAAACACCATCCTCAAGTCTGCACAAACACATGTCACACACTGGTTGATCACCCTGTCATTAAACATTTGCCGCTCACGCATCCAGGCTTCAGGCCGAGGGCGCAGCTCAAAAAAATGAATAGAAAATCAATAAAACCAATAAACAGCCCGCCAATTCTTCCCCTTTTGAGAGCAGCTACGGCATCTCTCAAGAGGCGGATTATTGACGGGTCCGTGAAGACACCACCACCACGCGCATGCGCAGTGCCGGCTGGGGCTTTAAGGGCACCACCGCCACGCACATGCGCAGTGCCGGCTGGGGTCGCGAAGGCTCCACCGTCACGTGCATGCGCAGTGCCGGCGAGAGCTGTAAGGGCACCACCGTCACGCGCAGATGCAGTGCTGACTGGAGCTGTGAAGGCACCACCGTCACACGCATGCGCAGTGCCGGCTGGAGCTGTAAGGGCACCTCCGTCACGCGCATGCGCAGTGCCGGACGGAGCCGTAAGCGTGACATCTCAGCTGGCTCTAAGGAGCATACAGCAGGAGATACTCACAACATCTTCCTGGGCTTCTCAAAACAGTTATACTTTATCTGTTTTCACAAACCCAGAGAGAGTCAACCCATATTCTGGAGAGAGAGGTTCTCTCTCTCCTAGAAAGAAGGGTTTTATCTATAATGCCCACCGAGCGGAGTCAGATTACGGGGAAAAATGTCTTCGTAAAGCACCCACTCAACATGGGCCTCATAATAAAACTAAACCCCGCGCGCCACGGTGTGCGGAGGGTATTGGTTATTATGTAATGCGTAGTGGCACTACACCCGACTTTTCTAGTGTGGGACGCACCTACGGGTGCTGTCTTTTCACGGAAGGTGGTCACCACGGACGCAGGTCAGACAGGCTGATAGAGTATTTACGAAGGTCGCCCGGTGAGAGGTCCCTAGAGCAGAGACCTCCAGCGGGCACACGTAAACTACCCAGAGCTTTTAGCGGTGTTCCCCACCCTAAAACGCTTCCTGCCTTCTCTCAGAGGACACCATGTCCTCGTGAGGACAGACAACACGATATTGTGTATCAACCGCCAAGGGAGGTTGCGTTGTCTCCAGTCACACACACTGGCACACAAACTGATCCCTTGGAGCGGCAGACGTCTCCTCTCTCTGAGAGCGACACAGGTACCGGGAGTTATCCACCTCGGGACAGAATTACTGTCCAGAGGTGCACCACTCTATGCAGACTGGACTCCACATCCAAGGATCGTGAGTCCGCTGTGGGTGCGTTACGGCGGAGCCGTGTTAAGTCTGTTCGCAAAATGAGAAAATGCTCAATGACAGCTGTTCTCTTTAATGCACGATTTAAACGCACTGTTAGGCGGGGACACACTCGTACACGATCGACCTCCGGGTCCTCTGTGCGTGTTCCCACCCCTGGCTCTGTTACCCCCAACTCTGGCCAGAGTGAAGGAGCAACGCCACACACTTACTCTGATGTTTCCGCCCTAGCCCGCAACGTACGGGCTGGCGGAGATATATCAGCTGTTGTGCGGGCAGCCATGGTAGCCCCCACCACGCAGGGACAGATTGTCTCAGGCGGGGGGGGGGGCGATCCTTTACCCACGCCCAGAGCGCGGGGCACTATGGGCCTGACCCGTGAGTGGTACAATCTGAATACAGTGGGACTCCCTCAGAAGGTGATAAACACTATTCAGAGTGCGAGAGCTTCCTCCACCAGGTCTCTTTACGACTGTAAGTGGAGGGTGTTTGAGGAGTGGTGCTGTTACTGGCCCTGGCATCCGCCAAGCGGGTCAGCGATATCCATGCACTGTCTGTACATCCCTCATGCACTCAGTTCGCCCCAGGGCAAATGAGAGTGTTGTTGAAACCCAACCCTGGTTGGTGGTTGGTTCGTGTACCCCAATTGACATTGAGGCATTTCCTCCGCAGCTGGTTTCCTCCGGGGAGCAGCAGCAGGATCTGTTGTGTCCAGTCCGGGCTTTACACACATATATGGACAGATCAAAAGATCTTCGTCTTAATGACCAACTCTTCGTGCCCTGGGCTAATCCTCACAAGGGTAAACCTGTTACTAAGCAACGGCTCTCCCACTGGATCGTGGAGGCAATTGCTTTGGCCTATACGAGTCAGAATCTGCAAGCACCTTCGGGTCTGCGGGCTCACTCGACTCGGGGCCTGGCTACATCCTGGCCTTTGTTCAAGGGTGTTTCCATCCAAGACATCTGTGCAGCGGCAAGCTGGTCTTCGCCGCTCACTTTCGTCCGCTTTTACAGGCTAGACGTCTCCGCTCCAAGCGTGGCCCGAGCAGTGCTGGGCACCTTGTTGAGTCGGGACTCCACCTGTTAAATTATGGTTGATCGGTGATCTTCGAGATAAGCTCGTCTGGCAATACGGGAGCTACAATATCCCATAGTGAGACATCGAACGGAGTGTTATGAATGAGAACTATAGGTTACTTACGTAACCCCAGCACTCAGAGTAACACAAAGTGAGATGTCTCACCAGACGGCCCTCCTTGCTATGGTGAAGCGAGAAGAGGTGCTTATTTTGAATGACGCATGCGTCGTGGAGCAGGCTACTTATAGGGGGTGATTTCCCCTGACGTTGACGTCAAGATCACCAGCCAATCAGGATTGGCGTAATGAGATTGATGCTTCTGTTTGCTCCGCAATGAGGCGCATCCCATAGTGAGACATCTCACTTCATGTTACTCTGAAAACTGGGGTTACGTAAGTAATCTATAGTTTTGGTAACACGGGGTGTTCAGGTAACACCTAAAGACTTTGTTATGGAACGCAAAGCAGAGTAGGGGGCTAGTACACCCTCCTGAGGGTCCGATTGTGGATGTCATGCGAGCATAACATGGTGAAAACAATCAGTCTAAATTAACAATCGGGACGGAAATGTTCAGATTTCCAAAGGGAGGTACTGTGAATAAATTAAAAATCAAGAACCGAAAGAATTGAACTATTCATATCTTAGACTGCACTGTAACTTTTATCTTTTAATGTTTATTTTATTAGCTTTTCTTTTTAATGACTGATTTTAAATGCCATTTTCTTAATGTCTTTCATTTTTTGTTTTTCTTTTAATGTTTCTTTTATTATCTTTTACTGTTTGTAAATGCCTTTGTCTGAATATCTTTCATTTTTGTAAAGCACCTTGAATTGCCTGGTGCTGAAAGGTGCTATATAAATAAACTTGCCTGGCCTCGCCTCGCCTGGCCTCGCCTCGCCTCGCCTTGCCTTGTAGGTCACTAATTACAGTTTGATGTAAACATAGTCCTTAGACAGCTGGTGTATCTGTCTTTGTGTTATGTATTCACTTATTTACCCAGTCAATCATTTCAGTCCTTTATAAATAGCTAAAAAATCAATTAAGCCCACCTTTCGTCTGTTTACGCATTCAAGCAACAGCACAGAGAACATTGATCTGCACATTATTTGAACTGGATTTATTTACATCATCAATAACAGAGTATGATAATCACAGTATTCACATAGAGAAATATTGACTTGACTTTCACATATTTCCATACTGTATGACTACACAATTCTCAATGACAGAGAGCAAATCATTTACAACACATCAATTGCAAGTATATAAATTACATTAAAATGATCATAAAATACATAAAATATATGTAATAAATAAAATTACATATATAAAATATAATGTGCAGTAACTGATCTGCAAATAAAAAAGGGAATATATGATGCAGATGCATGTTGACAGCTGCTGGTGAATCAATAGTGAACACGGCCACAATCCGCAGCTCTCCATCCCTATACTCTGGTGGCAGGTTGTTAGCACAAATACATCAGCACTAGTCACACACAGCAAATGGGCCAAGATGATGGGATTGAGTATCACAAGGAAGCAGGCCAAGCTGTCAAGGTCCAATATCGAAACGCATTACAATACGGTACACCCCCCCCTGTTTGATTGGAGGCAGCTAACATTGCATTGACAGTCCAATCTGTGGTAAATCAATTTAAGATAAAAGGTTCAATCAATCAAAGTTACATTTAAATGAATCGGTCTCTACAGTCATTTGCATTACAGGATTGTTAGCTTTGTGTGGTGTTTTAGCATTGTACTCTCTCCAGTGCTAATAATCTGTCTGTTCAGTGTTGGATATTCTTTCTCTCAAGTACAGGAAGTGGTCGGCATGGCGGATTGATTTCTTGTGTGGAGTGAAGGCTTCAAATTCAGATTGTATGACAGGCTACTACTCTCCTGGTTGAGTCTACTGAGGGAGTGCATTGAACAATTGAACCACATGAAATATTTACTCGCCCTCCACTCTTTTTTTGACAAGGTTAAGGTAATTCTTTTTTTAATGGTTTTAAAGTAAACTTTAGTTTAGTATTGTAATTATCGTGTGCTTTTTTTCTTCTTGTGACGAAGGTAACTTTTGCACTTTATTAGCGTGATTGCACAGTACAGTTTGGCATTACATATTTGCACATAATTTATACTAATTATTGAGTTAGTATTTATTAACTGATTAAACCGTATTGATTGGAATGTCGTCTGGCAGGTGCTGGTTGGGTCCTCGGCTCCGCCTGAAAAGATAGGGGAGTTAGCGAGAGCGCCGAAAGTATTTATGCTGGTGTAAGAATGACAGCGGTTGAGAATAATCAGGGTGCAAATAATATGTTGAGGGTGTATAAATGATGACATTAAGTTGCATTAATTGTACAAGTTACCACTGTGCAAAGTTGACATATCACTCCCCCATGTCTGTTGCTGCTGATTGTGTGCACCTGGTGCCCTGTGTTGTCTCCTCCCCCCTCACCTGTGTCTTGTTGGTTTGATTGGTCTGGGTCTATTTAGCCTCTGTTTTCCTGTCAGTGTGGGTGAGATTCTTGTGGTTGGTGATGGTGTTCACATGGAAAGTCAGATTGAGGCTGTGTCATGTGTCTATGATTAAATAAATGCCCACACCGGATATATGTGAACTCTCTGCCTCTGCCTCCTTGCTTGGTCGGGCCGCTCAACGGTCATTCTCACACTTCTCAATTCAAATGTATTTTTCAAAGTTACATTATCTGTCTACAAAAACGACACAAATTGAAGGTGTCGTACATTTGTAGATAAATAATACAAACCATTATTCTCATAAAATAGGCCTAAATAAATTAAGTACAAAATGCAGGTTTCACAAGTTGCTCGGAGGCATAATTATCCTACTGTTCCAGGGTTGTGGTAAACACTGCCTCTCAAAGTGATCATATGAAAGTGGTGGAGACACAGAGACCCGCCCTGGTTCAGCAGCCTGTCGCTTCATTTCCACACGTTGGCATCGCTTCAATTAGAAATGAAACAGGCAGTATCAGGGTCTAAAAGGCTGCAGTTCTGGGATTTCAGATTAAACATGCTTTGTCCTACTTCCACAGATAAAGAAACAAAGTGAAAACTAAATCTGTCACAATAGTACATTAAAAAATGAAAGGTAAAGTAAATCTGGCGTCCAGAGCATGAATTCATTGATCGAATGTGATCATTTCAAACTCCTTTTTTCCACTTAGACACCAGTCTTATGCCTCTCTCGTGCCTGCCCAAGCTTCTCTATTGTCTCTTGGTATGTTCACATTGGACAATGTTGATGCATTATGTGCATGAGGATCAGGAGTTGCTGGTACAGCGACAAGCGCTAGAAGCAGCGAACACAACCATCTGTGTGGGAGAACGTGATCGGGAATCAGATGGAAGACAAAAGCTTTTTCTGTGTGTCAGCAACTCAAAATGTTTCCAATATTCTTTATCGAGCCAACACTGATACGTCAGCACATCTTTTGTCAATGCTCTCTCCATCTACGCATACAAAAACGCATTCATGTGAAGTCACTGAACAAGATAAAATAAATAATGCAGAATGGTATTTGTTGGACGAGTATACAAAATAAATTAAAGGGAAATGAATAAATAAGATGAAATGAATACGTAATTCCAATAGCATAAAAGTCCCTTTTTTTATTTAGTACACAGCTTCTCTAAATCTAAAAAAGGGAAACATCATCCTTACCAACTCAAATGTTAACTGTTATCGGCTGTGTCCCTATGTTTAGGGATGGGAGCAATTTTTGTATACAAATGTTTTTATCGATTCCTTTAATATTTAATAATAATAATAATTCATTATATTTATTTAGCGCATTTCCAGATTCTAAAAGCGCCTCACATTACATTCATTACATATATTAGACCATGTAACAATGAATACTGTGGACAATACCCACAGGAGCAAATGAGGGTGAATTGTTATGGCCAATGACACAACAGCATGTTGACCCTTTATCAATTGCCCCTGACATTATTGTAATAAACAGAATTGTACCTTTAGGAGTTAGACCAGTGACACCGCTGACACTACTGGTTTGAGGGGATATGTTCCTCACACTTCGGGTATCAGAAACAAGACCTTTCTGCCCTATAAGGCACACTGTGTTGACAAATGCTCAGCATATTTCCAATTGTTCCTCCCTTTGGAAACTATATTTATATAACAACTTGCGCTGTGAATTGAAGCTTTTTATCATACCTTTGTCTCCCTGTCATTGCACCAGTCCGAGACCAACTGATGTCGTTAGGTTTTTGCACATGTAAAGGCAATTCAAGAACCGGTTCTGTGTTCGATCACTTACCATATGTCATAAATGTGATATATTTTTGCTGAAAAATATTGTCTTTGTGTTCTGTTCCAGATCTCGGGGCTTTCAGTGGGAAAACCAGAGGTGGAGTTTCTGTGCGTGAAGGCCAAGGGGTGGTCCTCATGTGTACCCCTCCTCCTCATTCACCAGGTAAGAGGTTGACCTTCAGTCCCAGCCAGAAGAAAAAAACATGCTTTTTCTCTTCTGCCTTTGTCCATAAACCCATTCATCCCAATTGCAATATCAACAAGGAGCAATGATTTGACTTATCCTAGGTCCCTTATTGATAATTTAGCATTTCATTTTCATGTTGCTCTTTTTGTATTCATCCATGTCGTTCAAATGAGAGCTATGGCCAAAACAGAGTTATGGCGACAACACAGCCAGGGCATGGATTCTCTGAAATCAAATTTGCTGGATCATTAGAAATGAAAAGAATGTTGCACAGCCAATTATTTCACATAGACAAAGCATAGTGCATCACTGTTTAATGGTATATCTAGAATATCCCACTCTGCAGTTGTCCTCTAATGTGGGCTCTTATGTGAGCCATGAATCATCCAGGCTTTCTGTTTGCATCAGCTCGTACCGCTGCACTGCACCCTCTGGAAAGTTTGCCAACAGCTCTCCAGCCCTGCTTTCTGGATGCTTTTTTTAAAACATGCTTTCAACCTTAAACTCACTGACCAATATATGTGATGAATAAAGATTAATGATTCATGATTGACAGATTAAAATGAAGTACAGATGGTTCTCATCCTTAAAGTTCTTCATCCATCACACCACAGGTGTTGCTTTGGCTCACAGTGGATGCCATTTTTCACTCTAAACAAAAGGTCAACCCACAGTACATACAGTACATGCTTTTTACCCACATTTCAAGGTTGGAAATGTGATTGACATAAAATTGGAATCGAACACTGCAGATGATTATGTTATATATATATATATATATATATATATATATATATACACTGAACAAAAATATAAACGCAACACTTTTGTTTTTGCTCCCATTTTTCATGAGATGAACTCAAAGATCTAAAACATTTTCTATATACACAAAATAACAATTTCTCTCAAATATTGTTCACAAATCTGAAAAAATCTGTGATAGTGAGCACTTCTCCTTTGCCGAGATAATCCATCCCACCTCACAGGTGTGGCATATCAAGATGCTGACTAGACAGCATGATTATTGCACAGGTGTGCCTTAGGCTGGCCACAATAAAAGGCCACTCTGAAACGTGCATTTTTGCCTTATTGGGGGGGTCTGGGGGGGTCCGAAAACCAGTCAGTATCTGGTGTGAGGGGTAGGGGTAGGGTTAGGGTAATGTTGTGAATCGAGTGGCCTGTGTTCGTCGTCCATAACATACGCCTGCCCATACCATAACCCCACCACCACCATGGGCCACTCGATTCACAACATTACCCTAACCCTAACCCTACCCCTACCCCTCACACCAGATACTGACTGGTTTTCGGACCCCCCCAGACCCCCCCCAATAAAGCAAAACTTCACGTTTCAGAGTGGCCTTTTATTGTGGCCAGCCTAAGGCTGCGGCCACACGAGGACGAAAACGGTCGTTTGCGTTACTGTTTAGTGTCATATAGACCGTTCGGCCACACGAGGACGACCGAATACGGCACTAAACGACTGAGGAAACGATAACGGGTCCCAAGGTGGATAGAACGGCATACGCAACGCTCTGGGGGGTCCAACGGCTCCGTGTATACGATCATTTTCTGATAATGATGGCAATAGCCCCGCCTCTCCCCACCTCTGCTGCTCACCCCCGCGTCAAAGTAAACTGCACACTGAATTCAGATTATTTATCTTTCTCTCGATATGGACCTAAACGCGAGTGAAGTCTAATCTGACAGGACGGAGACACGCAGCTCTGCTCACCTGCAGCTCCTCCCGCTGCAGCAAAACACACACTTCAAGTCAGATCATCACCCTTAGCTATTTTAATTACCTCTCAAACTACCTAAACTAGTTATAAATATGTTTATTTTTACTGTCGGCCGGGTCACTCATTACTGGATCAGCTGCTGCATGAGACAGACACTGACGCTGTCTGAAGAGAGGGAGGAAAAAGAGAGGCTCCGTGTATTTTATTATTATATTATATAGAGTCGTTATTCATTTGTTTTAAAGCTCAATAAATAACAAAGAAGACCTTTGACCGGCACTTTTATAATTTTGTCCGGAAGATTTCAACTTTAATACACGTTGACTGGCGAAAAACTCTGCCCGGTTCCCTCGGCCCCCACCGCGGAGAATAAACAGAAGGGCAACCATGACAACCATGCTTCTTCGCTGCTTTTGTGGAGGAAGTTACAGCGCCACGTACAGGCTCCTGCATATGTACTGCAGCTTCTCCAGCGGTTGGAGCTAAACGGAGCGGTCTCGTGTGGGCAGACACTATCCGGATAACTATTGCGTGTGGACGGAAGCTTTTTTGCGTTTGCGTTAATCCTATGCGTTTAGCCGTTTTCGTCCTCGTGTGGCCGCAGCCTAAGGCACACCTGTGCAATAATCATGCTGTCTAATCAGCATCTTGATATGCCACACCTGTGAGGTGGGATGGATTATCTCGGCAAAGGAGAAGTGCTCACTATCACAGATTTTTTCAGATTTGTGAACAATATTTGAGAGAAATGGTTATTTTGTGTATATAGAAAATGTTTTAGATCTTTGAGTTCATCGCATGAAAAATGGGAGCAAAAACAAGTGTTCCGTTTATATTTTTGTTCAGTGTCTATATATATATATATATATATATATATTAGGGCTGTCAAACGATTAACATTTTTAATCAGATTAATCACAGCTTAAAAATTAATTAATCATGATTAATCACCATTCGAACTATGTCCAAAATATGTCATTTATTTATGTATATTGTTGTGGGAATGGAAAGATAAATGAAAGAAGGCGGATATATCCATTTAACATACAGTATCTATGTTTATTATAACATTTTTCTACGTGTCAAAATGAAAGACAACCCACACACACACCTATCAATCATCAAACCATGGGGTCTTAATTCATTACGTGTTGATTTCTATCAACGGGGGAGTACTTCAGGAAAGTCGACAGAGGGGTGGGGGCTAGTGGAATACTTTGTGACCACAGAGTGTGAACGTTGTGATCAGCTGTTTTAGCGCAGTTCTCCATTGAAGGGGGGAGTCTCCCTCCGCAGCCGGTTGGCGTAGTTTTGGCACAAGTCCGTTATACAGACCGACGTTAACAGCAGCCCTGTTTGTGCACACGGAGACCGACTCTGTCGTCCGGTGATCTAACCGCCTTCTGGAGCTTCACAAGTATGTCGGTACGCAAATGCGCTTTGTGACACAAGTGACGGTACGCATTTCAGATTAGGCACATACCCTGCGTACCAGTTATGTGCACCCCTGTACTACAGCAAAAGTATTCTCCGTCGGGACTTCCTGCAACAACACCACGCCGTTATCAAAGATGTTCTATTGAGAAGACGATCACTACGTGACAAAAGTTTTCAAAACCGTGGCTACTGAAATCAATCTTACTAACTGCTGTCTGTGCAATTTACTCCACGCGAGTTGGCAGACTTTATTTTGCTTACTTTAACATCATTTTTCATGGTGGGGCTAAGCCATTTCTTGGTATGGGTGTAGCCTACCCCAGCCATACCCTGGCGCTGCCACTAATGGCATGTATGGGGCGGGCCATTCTGCACATGCGTTAAATACGTTAAATATTTTAACGCAATTAATTCAAAAAATTAATTACCGCCGTTAACGCGATAATTTTGACAGCACTAATATATATATATATTATGTTATGGAGCGAGATCTGTATAATGGAAACAAGGATTTTCTGTCATTTAAGGTTTGTTACAGTCTTGCTGCTGTATGCTGTAAAATTGACCACGGGTCAATTACATTCTGTAAGACCCTCATGTTACCTTGCTGGGATTAGATTGTGGGACTGGATCGATACAGAATACAGTGGCGGCTGGTGTAAAATATTTTTGGTGGGGCTGTTGATATAGTGAGTAAAACAATTTTTTTTGGGAGAAATTACCCCTTAAATTAGGACATCTGGTGATAGAATGGCGCGTTGCCAGTGCAGCGCGGAGCTCGCTTTAATGCTGCGTTCAGACCGGACGCGATGCGAATATTCGCTTCGCTCTAAACGCTCCTATCGCATCGCTCTAGTCGCTCGAGTTTCACCGCGGCTGCCAGCTGTGTTTACTCGCATCATTCAAACAAGACGCGCTGGCTCGGGAGCTACAACTACAACAAAATGAACATATTTTACCGTGATTAAATTGTAATACACGTTTCTAAATGATGCCGACATAACAACATACTGATACCGGTTAGTTAAAACCATGAATTAATGCTTTGACAAGTCTTCAGACAGACGTCAGGCGAAACACAGTCTGTGGTTTGTACTTGTTTAACTTTTGTCTAGTTTCTGAACAGATCGTATCTGTCCCCGGCTGTTTGAAGAGCAAGCATGGGAAACAAAAGATAGCATTTACCTGTTTGCATCGTTTGCATCCAGCTAGCCATGTGAGAAGCCTTTTTGATATGTTGTCTTTTTCACGAGCTTCCTGTGATATATACAAATCGGGTTGGTCCGGTCCAAGGTCTTTAAGTATCAATTTATCTCCCAAACTTCTCCTTTCGAAAGGATTGGAGAGTAGCTCTTGCACGGAATTGGGTGCGGACCGAGGTCCGCCGACTCCACCTGCACACCATTCTCATCCAACTACTACGTCACCTTGGTCACTTACGAGTCTAAACAACAACTCACATAAGCAACGTGGGCTCCAACGTGGGCTCCAACGTGGGCTCCAACGTGAGCGCCCTCGTGACCAAAATATTTGACGGCGCTGATTGGCTGAAATTATGTTTCGGCGGCACAGTTTACTATTGACACTTTTGCAACGTGCTGGTTGCTGCTGTTTGGCTCGGGGGCTCCGCCCAGTAATGATAAACTAATGCCATGGGCAAGGCCAGGCAGGAAACATGTGACTTTTCAGTAACTTTAGACATCGTAACACAATTTAAACGAGATTTTATTGTAGATTATACATTTTAGTGATACCAATTGTATGATATTTACCTTGTTCATTAAAAATAAAAATATAAAATATATATTTTTTTTTAATATTTTTTTTTAACTACATATTTTTTTTAATATTTTTTTTTGTATGTGGGAAGAGGTGGGGCGGCGCCCCTATGGGCCGGCCGCCACTGACAGAATATGTTATATAAATAATCATTCAACTGCTAACATTGCATTTAGGAATCATACGATTCAAAGGGTAAGCTTTCCTATTCCTCTTAAAGTGTGGTTTTTCGATGAATAAAAAGCATTTCAGGTTTAAAAGCAGGAAAATCCAAAGTACTTGACAAGGTAACCTTGGCTAACATGGTTGTTAAGAAATAAGTGGTCGTATTTTAATTTAGTTTAAGTGGTTCCTCAATCAAATCTATGTGTTGGTGCTGGTTACAGTTATCCTGTCAAACAGCAGCCTAAGTAATCATACTACACTCAGAAAGTCACAGTGCTTTGTTCAGGTTTCACATATATGTAGAATATTTACTTAATGCATATTGATAAATGGCAGTTAAATGGCATAATAAATGGCAGATAAATGGCACTCAACAGGGTGTGAGGGTTTTATTTTGTTACCTATTATTTCTCATGTATGAATATTATGCTCAAATACACAAAACAGGTACTATTATAATGTATTTGTTCAGCGTTGACATGAAAATGAAAAATGATCTCCAACAGCAAACAAATGATTTAACTACAATGCCACAGCCATAACATTTGCCGGTGTGATGAATGCGTTGGTGAGTCCGACCGTGTCACAATGGAAATTAACATTGTTGAGGGAGCGTTAAACAATGCTTGGGTAAAATTGGTTGTGGGAGGATTCAAAGACATTAAAATGCCACTTAAATTAGATAGGTCTCATGAGTGAAAATAATGTGGAATCACTGGGATGTGAACAGTGTAATATTTTCTATTTCATGGCTTCGAACGCTCGTAATTACTTTTTATGTGTCTTTGGTAAATAGTATTTGACTTTTATGACACTAAAGTAGTTTCAATAAAACCTATTGGGCCCCTGGTGTCATTGATAATTGTTATTCTCCCCCAAAAAATTTGTTTATTATTCTATATATACTATATTTTAACATTATCTGTTTTTGTTACAACTGTACGCCTCAATCCCGGCTTCCCTCATTAGATTGAAGGGTTCTATTATGCTCATTTTCAGCTTTCATGATTGCATGTTGTGCCTCTATTGTGACATGTTTACATGTTTTGCTTTCAAGAAGGGGGGAGTGTGTGAGAGACAAACTCCCTCCTGAGGGAACTTTAGGATTCCAGCCTTTACAGACTATTTACGTTCACAACATCCTATATAGACTCGAGAGCAGTGCTTCTCAAAGTGTGGTTCCGCGGACCACTGGTGGTTCGTGAGCGCCCCCTAGTGGTCCGTGAGTATATTGGTAACATTTCACAATTTAAATAAATGTATTTATTTAAGTTTTCCGCACTCTCGCGGGGATATCTCCGCAATGGAACAAGCTTAAGTTTCAAACTTTCGATTGCATGATATAGCCCAGCGCAACACCTTCATCACACATGTTGTGTGTACCATTTTCAGGCGATTTGTAATCTGTTCTAGAAAAATTATGTGTTTTTGGATGTTTGTGGAGTTAGGTGGTCCGCGAGTGTTTTTTTTATTGGTTAAGTGGTCCTTGGTATGAAAAAGTTTGAGAAACACTGCTCTAGAGCAGGGGAGTCAAACTTCATCACGGGCCACATCAGCATTATGGCTGCACTCAAAGGTCCGGTTGTAAATGTAAGACTATATAAAAATACAAATATAAAATAATGTATTAACATTATTTTCCTCTGCATTGGATTACTATCGGATAGGGTAATAACTTCATAATTAACTATGTCTGAAAGCAGAAGTAAAATAATTGCAAGTCTCTTCAGTGACAATTTCACATTACATTACATTACATTGCATTTAGCTGACGCTTTTATCCAGAGCGACTTACAATAAGTACATTCGACCAGGAAGACACAACCTTGAAGAAAACAGAATCATATAAGAACATCAGGTTTCAAAGAGCCAATCGTTTCAAGTGCTACTCAACTGGCTTTAGATAAGCCAGTCCTTTATTAGTATATAAGTGCTCTGTTAGCAGTTCTTTGTTAGTCATTCTATCGCTCGAAGTGGAGTCGAAAAAGATGAGTTTTCAGTCTGCGCCGGAAGGTGTGTAAGCTTTCTGCGGTCCTGATTTCAATGGGGAGCTCATTCCACCATTGGGAACTTGGGTCCCCCTCGCAGCGAGGGTGCAGCGAGCCGTTTGGCTGATGCAGAGCGTAGAGCACGTGCTGGGGTGTACGGTTTAACCATGTCCTGGATGTAGGAAGGGCCAGATCCATTCGCAGCATGGTACGCAAGTACCAGTGTCTTGAAGTGGATTCTAGCAGTTACCGGAAGCCAGTGAAGGGAGCGGAGGAGCGGCGTGGTGTGGGAACATTTTGGAAGGTTGAAGACTTTCGCAAAATTATAAAATAAAAAAAGCCAAATTCTGGAGAAAAAAGTCAAATTTGAGATGCATTGTGGGACGTGCTTATAAAGCGGCATGTAACCCTATAATAAACATATTATTCTTTGCAAGCTCTAGTGGGGCCACATAAAATGAAGTCACAGGCCGGATTTGGCCCCCAGGCCTTGTGTTTGACAGCCCTGCTCTAGAGGAAAGGTACACCAAAAAAAATAGGGCCTCTTTAAGCAAAGGATGCTGATTTTGCTAATTCATCTGTTGACTTACACTAAAGGTAAAAGGATCCTGAATTTGATTCAGATTTCAACCTCATTGCGTCACTGACTTTGAGCCCTCATTAAACACAGCATTAACCTGTTCAGAGCATCTTTGAAACATCAGTTAGTTATAATTGAGAATAGACATTGATAATCTAAAGAAGACATACTGTCAAATTGTCCTCCTGACCAAATAAAATCAAGTTTTATTTATATAGCACATTTATAAACGATTTTTACTGCCAAAGTACTGTACATATGATAAAAATAGCCTACAGACACTTTACAGCAAATACAACAGCACAGATTGTTCAGAATATCAGTATGAGAAAAACCACACCCTCTGTCCTTAGACCCTCACATCGTACAAGGAAAAACTTCCAGAGAAAACCCACAGTTTAAGGGGAACATGGGAGAAACCTCAGGGAGAGCAACAGAGGAGGGATCCCTCTCCCAGGACGGACAGACGTGCAATAGATGCCGTGTGTAAATCGAAGAGATAATACATTTTACAGCATATAGACCGAATGTTAGGAAATGCATGTGTCTGTAATAAGAAGATGAATCCACGAGGATGTCAGCTACAATCCTGTGGGAGCCATCAGGGAAGCAGCATGACGAGACCCAAGGCAGGACCGCAGAGACAGGTTCAGCCACGACCCGAAGTCCACGACTTAATCCAGAACTCAGGATAGAGGATCCAAGACAGATAGATTATGAATGTGAAATCAAAGAGTTGTAAAATATTGAACAGATTAACTTGTTCCTTACTTTAAGAGTATTTTGTTATATATAAAATGATGGATGTGGCTGTGTAGGGCTTTGCAGAACAGACGGAAAATAAAACAGAAAGTCTACACTATCTTCATCATATTGCATTGATCCATCCATCTATTTAATTACCCACTTATATCCTATTCAGGGTCACTTAACCACTTAACCAACGATTTCTGGCTCTTTTTTATAGCCATCTTTCTGCAAACCCACATGTTATTTCAAACAACTTAATGTGTGTAGCAGCAATCATTGTAAAGCACATCTGTGCTGACTATGGATCAGCAATTCAATTTGCCTCTATAACATATACATATACAAACTCAACCTAGAGGCAGTTACCTTTTATAACTAGTCTAAACAGTTTTGGCTATAAAGTCAGAACTATTTTCTGTCCTTTATTTTTGCTGCTTACTGAAATAATTTCACCCTGAATCTCAGTTGTTATGCCAGTTTTACCTATGCAATGGTAAATCCATTCATTAGATAACTGAGCTGCAAATACCAGGCTCATTAAAGCCCTGTATAATTGTTTTTGTTCACCTTCAGGGACCTCTTTATTTGTTTCCTTGACTTTAGCACTCATTTCATGCTGAAGAAAAGCTGATCCTTTGCAAATCCCATACTCATTACTTATTTTAATGATTATTCATACATTTTGAGCAGTGGTAAACATGGCTTTGCTGAATTATCAGCTTCTAAACATTTTCATAGTGTTTTGCAGTTAAAATACAACATAGTGTATTCTACTCTAATGGATGTGAAAAACCCTAACTATACTTCATAACATGGCAATATTCAACATGCTAGATCAATCTGATTTGTTTTGCAGCAAAGTCTTGCCAGTTAAAGTTGAATGCTTATACAATGCATGTACTATTCTGCATGTGTTTTCCACCTCTGATTAAATCCTCAAGGACGGACTAGATTGACTACTTTTGATCTCTGACTGCTCAAGTTCAGAGTTCACTCTTGCATTCTTCACACTTTATTATTCATCAGGGAGCGACTCCAATGCTTAATAAACGCAGTAAGATTGTAAAAAAGTCTATGAAATAGTAACCTTACCTCAAACTACTGACCTATGTGGGGTCAGGTGATCTTAGATGCCATGAAAGGTGTATTATTGCATTTTCTAAAGTCACTAGAGATTATATGCCAAATAATTAAATGCATAGAAGACTATGAAAACACTTAATATAACCACAAATATAGGTTATTTTTCATTTCTAATCCGTACGTTCTCCACTTTCTTTTACAGAGATCATGTACAGCTGGGTGTTTAATGAGTTCCCCTCGTTTGTTGCTGAGGACAGTCGGCGCTTCATCTCCCAGGACACAGGAAACCTGTACATCTCCAAGGTGCAACCCTCTGACGTGGGAAGTTACATCTGTCTGGTGAAGAACACGGAGACAAATGCCAGGGTTCTGAGCCCTCCAACACCTCTAACACTGAAAACCGACGGTGAGGCACTCACACACCATGGGCCCTGATTTGTATAAATGCCCTAGGCGGACAAATCTAATGGATTATATTGGATAATCCACGCGGAAAATGCCGCACTCCTCTTTCTTTTCATTTAAAAGTATGATTTTGTTTTTCTATTTATTTTTAGATCCATTACAATGCTTCCTCCCTCTAAACTTGTTTAGCGCAGATGAAAATCGAAAAGCATATTTTGTATTCGGCTGGTGCATTTTATTGTGTTAGAATGCATTTGGATAAAAAAAAAAAGTGTCTGATCAGATTTATAAACGTGGGACGGTCTTCTGCATTTCGCTGAGCCTCATGTTAGTGGAGGACGTTATGAATTCCATACACACGGTAAATAGATATTGAGCAATGCTTTAACATTAGTGTGGGGAGCCTTCTTCTCTCACAATGTGCTTTGGCGAAACTGCCCGTCAGGGAAATCATTTTCCAGCATAAAATTAACTGAATCAATGGCCCTCGCTGTGGATGGGATTTCGCTTTTGTATACTAGCCTCTCAGGAGCCATGCCGTGGAGTTGTTTGTCAGATTCAGGTGTGGATTTCACCTACAGGCTCTCTTACATCTGACTACACAGAGAAACGTCCATCACATCACACAGGTGCCTGTCATTGTCAAGGTTTCAAAGAGCCACTGTGATTACATCCCCAGTGAAGCTGTGAAAGGGCCTCTGGAACCAGGTTTGTTCCAAATGCTGCAACACACATTCACCTCATAAGGATTACATCCCTCCTAGCACGATTCCCACTCTGTATTTGCATAACCTTGTATGAAATGGCCCTCAGACACACATAATACTGACCACATAACCGTGCTAACTTGGTTTGCGTCTCTCATGAACTGGGATGCAATACAGTCAGAACAGCATGTGGTCCGTCTGCTATCAGCATTTTAATGTTGTTAATAGCTAACACAAATGTGTTTTCTGTTCATTTTTTCAACGATAAGTGATGGAACAAGAACTTCCAGCATACATATTTGGTTTTCCCTCCATAATGTGGCCATGATGCTTGGGCTGAAGGACGCCACACTCACCTGCATCACAACAGGGCCAAATCAAATCTCTACAGCTGTAGCTCCACTATGCCAGAAAATGCCTTGGCGTCTGAAAATCTCATGATGTTCAGCAGGCTTTTATGTTGGGTCTAAAATGCTGAAAATTGCATTGGCACACCTCACAGCAGACACCAAAATGGTCCTGCTCTGTGTGCACCCCTCAGACTTTGGAGTCCGACCAATCAGACAATCTGCAATCTGTTCCTCAGTAAAAGTGAGTGATTATTACACAGCAGACAGTTCAAGCTGGATGTGTGTGCGGCTCACCACTGTCAGCTCCAACCCTGACTCTCTTAATCAAAAGAAGCATCTGGGCTCCATTATGCCCTGCTGGAAGCCATTGATCGTCAATTCACAATCCACCTTGAGCTGAGTGGAGCTAAGCACCGAACTCTGCGCTAATGCACTGTTTTAAAGCAGATATACAATTCATCTCAGCAACACACTCCCTTTGATTTATCTGCTTTGGGTGGATAGAAGGAGGTGCATAATATTCCTGTGGATATCAGTGACTTTGAAATGGCTCTGAATCAGACAAAATGAAATGAAATTGCTGTGTATGAAATTGCATAAATAATCAGATATGTTCTATCATCCCCCCACTCATTTTCGACCTCCTCCTGACTGCCACTGTGTTTTGTTTTGTCGTTTTTGTTGTTTTTTCTTAGTCTGTTGTCTACCTGCCCCAGTCTATCTACCCCCCCCCCCCCCCTCATATTGTAAAGCGTCTTTGGGTATTATAAAAGCGCTATATAAATCCAATTTATTATTATTATTATTATCCATCGGTTCAAATAATGATCTTTTAATTAAAGGAATAACGGCTGGTAGAGTTTAATCATTCAGGAGTGGTTTTCACTGTTAACATTATGTTTGCTTGCAGTTTCACTCAGAGCGACGTGGCTCACATACGCTATTGTTTTACAGTAAATACATGATTATAAAATGGTCACTATTTCTCATTATAAGACTGTTAAGCAGAGACAATGCTTTTGCTGGCAATTGTTTATTAAACAAATATTTGAATGCAAACTTAATTAGGGCTTTGGGATAATGCAATATGATATTTATAATCTGTTAATGGAATAATAAAGTGATGGAATATATAGAGATATTTACGCCATCTAAAATGTATAGCTGAAAATATATATTAGTTTATTCTCTATAATTTGATTTAGGGTTTCATATTCATGTTGCATTCCATTTAATTGACATAGGATACAAAAAAGGCTTAGTGTACTAAATTAATATTTATATAATCAGGCATGCTATTTTCAGATGTGTATGTTATAGAGACATTACATTAAACCATATCATCATAGAAGATTTTGAACACTGTAAATTAATTTGATTGACAGGTCATTTAATACATGGAGTAAACACCACTAAATCTGAATTACATAAGGACTGTTTTTGAAGAAGTAAACAATATAAATCATCCATCTATGACTACAATTCTTAATTCATTGTGTGTGTGAATATATCTAATTGATTTAGGAAAAAACATGCAGGTGGGTTTTGCTCCTTGTTGGTACAGTACACGCACAGATAAATGGTTAAGCTTCCAATTGGACTGCAGTACTCGTAGTGTTATTGTTGTCATGAGATATGTTCTCTCTCCACACTGACGGAGAAATCAGTGGAACATAATATTTTCAGACACATGTCATCTCCATATGGGCATGTTTTCAGACTATAAATTGTTATTGAAGAAATAGGCCCATAGCCATATTGGATGTCAGCATTATTATTTACTCACCAACATATTCTTAGTGTTGTAGTCAAAACATCTCATTGTCCTTTACCCTGAGTGTTCACACTCTGCTATCCTCAGAGCTGTGAATGCAAAACTGTTATGGTAAAGAACTGCTT
The DNA here is from genome assembly GCF_902827115.2 of Pseudochaenichthys georgianus. NCBI lineage: Eukaryota > Metazoa > Chordata > Actinopteri > Perciformes > Channichthyidae > Pseudochaenichthys > Pseudochaenichthys georgianus. Next base: position 14,410,333 of record NC_047515.1, read on the forward strand.
AATGGATTGTGTGCATTGAAAAGATGCAGCAACTCCAAACACGACATGTTACCTAGATTAACCCCAAGGAATCTAATCATCACAAATCGAATCAACAAAAATCAATAAAAAAAAAATCCCATTATTAGAGATTGACTGGTTTATCACAACCTTCTGTGTAATGTGAATCATGTTCCTGGTATGAAACATGGCTGCATTGCGTGCAGATGGAGGATCTCTGCCTTTAGGGCCCCATTGAGTACATCAACACGGTCGTGACAATCCAATTACAAAGAGGAAACCAGTCCAGCTGTCCAGCAACAGGCTGCACCAATTCAAATGTATGGAGATGGAATATTAAGTGCTTTTTTTCCTATATTTTTTCTACTATTTCACAATTAGACAGTTTACACATCCAAAAAACACAAATGTGTTGAAGTGGGAGGGCAGAAAGCATAGCTTATACAGAAGTAGCCCTCCTGTTAGTCATCCTGTTGCAGGATAAAGTAAAACAAATGATTTACTCACATAGATAAACACAATACTGTATATATACATATAGACAATGATAGGCTTCACAAAGACAATCATAGAGATACAGTATGTGCATGTGGACGTTAAAATTGAAATAAGCATAATCAACACCAACTCATATTAAAACCGGTTAAGAATTCAGGTTTATTTAAATTCACCCTCATTATATTGATTGCATTTATTATGAATAATGAAAAGCAAGTAAACATTTTTCGAAAACAGCCTGGCTTTCTTAAAAAGTTTCAAAAGTTATCTGCGTCTCAGGAAATGGCCTGAGACTATTTCAGAGACTCATAAAAACAAACTTTTCCCATTCTATAACCTTGCTGCCGCAGGAAATCTTAAAAAAAAAAGCATTTTACTCTGTTTTGATCACTTTGCAGAACAACAAAGCAATATAAAAATGTAATTTCCATGTGATTAATAAATTATACTGGAACATAAAATGTGCTGTTAATGTTTTAGCTCAGCAGGCCATGGCAATATTTATTTCGATCCTGTCAAGTCCAGCCACTGACACTGAATATGATATTGAATATACTATGGCATGAGCCTGTGAAATATTGCAAATTCATTATATGGGAAGGGCTTCTTTGGAGCTATAAATGTTGAGAATGAGATTGAAATTGAAAAGTTATTTGGAACAAATATCATAAAACACTTTTCCCATACAGAGTGGGCCACAACTCAATACCCCCGCTCCTTCTTTCCTGCTGTCACATAAAACGTGGCAGGTACACGTAGGGGCAGTAATTATAGTTTCTCAAATGTCATGCTGGTCATTTGTCTTGCTGATCATGTGCATTTCGGTGCTTGTGCAGGTCCTGCAGGTCTCACTTGAAAAAGAGATATATGATCTCAATGGGACCAATCTGGTTAAATAAAGGTTTGAAAGGAAATGAAAATGTGTCGGGCACTGCTAATGCTCTGATATGTGTTGTTGTGAATTCAGGAAGGGGTTAGCAGTTTGTTCACCAGTCATGCTCACATGCAATAATGGTGTGTACATTTAAAATGCCTCTGTAAAGAGTATAATGCTCATGTAATATTCATAAGGCAAACTCCAATTTAATAAGAGCGATAGTAGTAATTACATCCCGGATGAGGGTGTTTTATTTTGTTACTCCAAATTTGCTCAATGCCATCTGACTTATCATTGTTGCAAATGGATATTAATAGCCGCCTCAACATACAGAAGAATAAACAAAGAAAACGTGTCCTCTAGCTGTGACTTAGAGCCGAGGTGTTAGTCATAGTGGCTAAGCAACACTGATAACACGTTATCACTTGTGTCCTTCTCAATGTGTTTGGGAACTGTGGAGTGACTCACTCATGTATGAGGACAATACACTCCTTTTCCCTGTTGTCTGGGGAAATGTTTGTTAGTTCAATATCCTTATGGTTTGTTTATGAGACTTGTTTATCCACCATTTCTTAGCTACACAGAGTATGGCTGACATGACTGCATTTTCTGATTTGACTACAAAGTGCTTTGCAACAATTCAACATGATAATTCATCCTCATTCAACTGTATCATATTCTGATCAAATATATTATTTAATTAATGAGATATTGTGACACGTACCGATAATTTCACTTGAAACCTTTGTATGAATTGTCAGTACTGTTTTATTTGCCATGGTGTATACAAAAACAGGCTTTACAAAATGGCCTACAGCAAAGATGTTGACCCTATTAACCAGCTCAACTAAACAATACGATACTAGAAAATGTTATATTTTTCTTGCATCACAGCAGCTCCATTTGTAACATCAAACAAGTACAAATATTAAGACACGATACAAGGAAACAAACATTTAAGATAACATTACCACCACAGAAGACAACATGTTCAAGACCCTCCAAAGTACATTTGACCTGGGATTTAACTTTAATTTTGGGATTGACTGAAAGGAGTGCTTCAGTCCAACCTTATTAAATTGTGGGACCCCGTTCCTCCGATTTAATGGTAAGTTATACAGTATTCACTGTTCAGGAGATGGTTGAGGCCAGAGAAAATGTTGTTGGACAGCCTAAATACTGTATGGTATTATGGTAGGTTAATTCCTAGAGTTTCTCACAAGGGATTGCTGATTTTCAATTAGTGGAGCAGTTTTGACTAAAGCATTAGAGAAACACTTGCATGTAATATTGCAATACCTATATTCAAATTTCATGTACAGTACATGCTTTATTCCAACATGCTTCTCTGTATGATTATTCAGTCGCTCTGTATTTGACGTAAACCAAAATGACTAATGCTATTAATAGTCAGAGTATGAACTAACTGTGGGTAGTTACATACTACAGATGGTGTTCATTATGTCCAGTGGCATGCTGCAGTGTCATTCAAAGAACAATTGGCCTCTGAAAGGCCTGGAACCCTCAAGATATTTTGATCTGCTGCTTCATTCTTTTTTCTATAAGAGTTGCATTCTCATAAAACAGGTACAGAGGCAATAGTAAGAGAGCCTCCGTATTATTTTGAAATCAATGTGCCCCGGCTATGTTCACCACACTGCAAGAAAGGACCAAAATGATGGGAAATAGGCGGTGGGGGTTGGGGGATAAGTAGCCGTTTCAATCTGCCTGGTTCTAATGTCTGCAATTCCTCTTTCTTAACCTTTCCAGGTGTCATGGGCGAATATGAGCCCAAAATCGAGGTGCATTTCCCACCATCTGTTCTGGCTGCCAAAGGACTCACTGTCAGACTGGAGTGCTTCGCTCTGGGGAAGTAAGTAAACAAGGCCACATTGCACAAATAAAGGTAGTTGTTTATTACTGCGGCATCATACTAATCACCAGCAACAGTAAACCACAGCCCGCTCTGTTGCTGAGAGATCCTTCAGATCCTCGTGTGCTTTCCCTCTTCTTTAAATTCCATTATTCCATTGCCTGAAGGGGAAGCAGGCATATCTTGTCTTCAGGCGGGATGTTAAGTGAGTGTAGACAAGTGCAGCATCGTAGCTCGGCTGTTAGATTGCATGTTAGTGCATGGAGGAGGGGAGGGGGACTGAATAGGGAATTCAGCCTTAGGGACCCATGTGTTCTTATAATTGAGAGCCCAAATGTATCTGTGTATCCTGGGTGCTTTCAGAGTCTTTCATGAAAGTAGAAAGCCAGGGTTACATCTTTGGAAAAGATGAAATTGGTAATAGTTGTCTGCCAGGAGGGAAAACACACACAGAGACTTCAATCCACTTACCACAGTTACTAAACTTAGCATTGCAGGCTCTATATTTAACAAACTGTCTCTTTTCAAATTGAAATAAATATGTTTATTTTCTCCGAAGCAAGGTTGAAGGTGTGTCACATAACAATAAATATGTTTACTTGAGGAACAAAATCATGTGTCATCCCCACTCCATGTTGTTTGTAATTATTAGTCAACATGAATTATTCATTGCTGACTCATATCTTAAGTGCAAACAGTCTCTAATGTACAAATGACTAAGGGCCTGATAATAGTTTTCTTTGATTTCAATTAAGCATACACATTATGGTAAGTCATTTCCTAAATATATAGACACTGCATTATAATCTTGCACCGTTTTTATTTTCCCTATCAAGCTAAGCAAGCGTTTTTTGGATGCTTTTTGAACACCCAAACAGAGCCAGTCCTTGCTCTGTACTTTCTTCAATGAAGTCAATCCTTTCAGTCAGACAGTGATAGCAGTCACTTACCCCTTCACAAAGAGATGAATGATTTATCAATGCACCTATTAAGTAACGCCTGGCTCTAAATAGCCCTGAAAATGAAGTTAAAATGGGTTTTGTTCTCCTGTTGTTCAATATTTATAATGGCACCACTATCTAAGAAAGGGCAGAGGAGTTATTTGTGTGTGAATGCAGAAGCTCCATGATATGATTGCCTGGTGTGATATTTACCAGTTACAGTACTTTGTAGGCCACAGTCAAGGGCATAGAGAACAATGGGACAATAATAATGAAAGGGATAGCAGTAAAAGATAGTCCAATGCTTTCGCTAGTCACTATGTAATGTTGTAGTCTCTAGTATTTTCGGTTTGTAAAAGTGGATTCTCTTTAATGATTTTTCTATAATTGCCAATAACGGCGTTGCTTGTGTTTCAAATGACCTTATATGAAAAGAGGCAGCATTAGCACTTTTTTAATAGACCGATCACATTTGTAATGTGTGTATTAGCTATTGAAAACATGTGCTGATGTGAAACAGCTAGCCAGCCATTTTAAGATGATGATATAATTCATATAGTTTTTCTAACAAAACAAATTACATTCAAAACTTCGTTGTCTGACTTACAGGATACTCTGGAAAGTGCTGTGATGTAAGCTGCATTTGTTTTATGGGAAATTGGAGTATGTAGTTCAAAAGGCATTTCACTTTTGATGTGCTACACATTCGCCCACTCAATTTCACTTAAAATATAATATGTGACATGTGGTGGGTGCTTTCATCCAAATTGCCCTAGAGTGGTGGATATACTTTTAGTTTCAGAAAGGGAATCAGACTCTTGAAACCCTTGCAGTTACATCCCTCTTTGAACTATACAGGGCCACAAAGACCACATTGTCAGCAGCAGCAGAAAGAGCCTCTTAATGAAAATACATTTTATTCTCTTGTTAATGTCTTTGACAGATCATACACATCAGTGTAACCATATTAGTTTCCAAATCGATCAGTAAGCAATTTGAATTTTTAGCCATAAATATAGAAGTGACAAAGGGTCAACAGGTCACGGTGGTGAGTTGTTACAGACCCCCCTCAGCTGTCAAAGACTCCTTGTCTTCACTAGCAAATCTTTTATCACAACTAGACTACAAGGCAATAGTGCTACTTGGAGATTTTAACTGGGACTGGTTAACTGCAGTGTCAGAGGATTTTAAAAACCTTTGTATCTCATTGAATGTTACTCAGATTGTTGACAGTCCTACTCTCCCAAATATTAAGTCCCCTAATAAATCCTCCCTAATTGATCTCATTTTAACTAATGTTCCCCATAAATATTCATCTGTGGGAGTATTTGCAAATGATCTGAGCGATCACTGTGTTGTAGCCACAATTAGGGACACTAAGGTCCAAAAGGTTAAACCTCGCATTATCATTAAGAGAGACAAAAACATTTTGTGGAGCAGGGTTTTGTGCATGATCTGTTTGATTTTGATTGGGGTAAAATTGAGCTGTGTGCTGATGTAGAAACCGCATGGTCTTATTTTTATCTTGGTTTTATGGAGATCATTGATAGACATGCACCCCTGCGTACATTTAGAGTAAAGGGACGAGACAATCCTTGGCTTTCTGCTGAGCTGTCTAGTCTCCTTCATGAGAGAAACAAGGCCTGGGCAAAGGCTAGGCAATCAGGCTCAGAGGTAGAGTGGCTGCGTTTTAGGCAGCTAAGGAATAGCTTTACTTCAAATGTCAAAAGTGCAAATTCGAAGTACTATTTGTCAGTTACCACAGAAAACCTAAATAATCCTAGGAAATTTTGGAAAGCAATAAAATCGTTATCCACCGGTGAGATCCGTAATGAGCTACCTCCGTGCCTTACCACAGCATCTGGCTCTATATCGGACAGGGCCACTATGCTACATTGCTTTAATGAGCATTTTGTGTCCTGCGGTTCTATGTTTGATTCTGTGACTAACTCTGCTTCTGTGAACACCCCAATCCGTGACTCTGAACAATGTGGCCTGGAAAACCCTTTCAGTTTTACTCCTTTTACTGTCAATGTTGTTCATGAAGCCTTATCTAAGCTAGATCCTAGGAAACCGGCTGGCCCGGACAACTTAGAACCTTTCTTTTTAAAGATAGCTGCAGATTTTATTGCTCCACCTCTTACTTCTCTTTTTAACCTCTCCCTCAGCACAAATACAATTCCAAAAGTATGGAAGTCTGCTTATGTCTTGCCTTTACTGAAAGGAGGGGAGGCAACTATTTTAAATAACTATAGGCTAATCTCTAAATTGTCAGTTCTGGCTAAGGTGCTCGAACGACTTGTGAGTGAACAGGTAAAGGAGTTTTTATGTACAAATGACATCCTGTCTAATCATCAGTCAGGATTCAGAAAGAAACACAGCACCATCACTGCGACAATGAAAGTGGTAAATGACATTACTAGTATTTTAGATAATAAGCAGAGTTGTGCAGCTTTGTTTATTGACCTTTCCAAAGCGTTTGACACCGTTGATCATCGCATCTTAAAGCAGAGGCTACTCAGTATTGGCCTATCCAGCCTTGCAGTGGGGTGGTTTGTGAACTACCTCTCTGAAAGGTCCCAATGTGTTCATTTTGATGGACTGTCTTCTGAGTGGTTAAACATTTCTAATGGTGTACAACAAGGTTCTGTTTTAGGACCACTTTTATTCTCCATATATATTAACAGTTTAGGTGATAATGTGGATGAAGCTGCTTTACATTTTTATGCGGATGATACTGTAATGTATTGTGCAGCTCCCTCCATTAAAGAGGCTGTTGTTAAATTACAGGCTGTTTTTAACACTATTCAGACTCAGCTCTCTGAATTAAAGCTTCTTTTAAATGTGGATAAAACCAAGGTAATGCTCTTTTCAAAAGCAAAAAAGATACCAGAGCCTGTTTTTGATATTGTAACTACGCAAGGAACAAAACTTGAAGTTGTTGCCTGTTACAAATACCTTGGTATCTGGCTTGATGATTGTCTTACTTTTAAACTTCAGGTCACTAATCTGCTTAAAAAGCTGAGGGTAAAGGCCCTGTCACACTGTCCCGAAATTGACACCGGATGGACATACGATAAAGGAAATGTTCAAATTCGGCTGTGATCGTAGCAACATCGGGCCGTTCGTGAGGGCATCTAAGCCATCGTATGACCGCCGGTGGAGTTTCTCAGGCTCCGGCAGCAACTTCGTGAGCGGCAACTTCGTAAGGCACTCGTGAGGGCATCTTGTCAAATCGTGTCATCTTCGTGTTATCATCGGTGCATTCACATTCACTCTGATCGGGGCGAATGCCCGATGGCACCGAGGATAACAAGATGCCCTCACGATGGACTTACGAAGGGCAAAATTGACACACGAATTCAACACGAAAATGAACCTTTGCAAGGTCCTTCGGCAATTTTTTGGCATGCCAAAGATTTTGCCTCCGCTCACGAAGTTGCTGCCGGAGCCTGAGAAACTCCACCAGCGGTCATACGATGGCTTAAGATGCCCTCACGAATGGCCCGATGTTGCTACGATCACAGCCGAATTTGAACATTTCCTTTATCGTGTGTCCATCGGGTTGTTTTATTGCACAACAAAATCATATAAATATATTATGTAAATAACCCAATTTGTGTTCTATGAAACTAAAAAGGATATAATATATTATTTTGAAGGACAGTGGACAGGAAATTGTTGTTGTTATGGAAACAACATTACGGAGAAAACGTAATATTTTCTACATATAAAGACGGATAAAGTAAAGAACAAAGTCTGAAGATATCAGTACAGTATCATAGTACTGTAACATAATTGTTTTTGGTACTTTCATTGCAGTTGTATGTCTTAAATGTAATGTAAATGTTGCCTTTGTGTGTGGTTCGGGGCCATCTTCGTGCGAAATTCACAATTCCATATTCGTGTGTCCATCGGGTGTCAATTTCGGGACAGTGTGACAGGGCCTTTAGGCTAGGTTTCTTCTACAGGAACAAGTCCTGTTTCTCATTTGAAGCCAGGAAAAGGCTAGTCACTGTGACCTTTTTACCTGTGCTGGACTATGGTGATCTGATCTATATGAATGCACCTGCCCATTGCCTGGAAAAGTTAGATGCTGCGTATCACAGTGCTCTGAGATTTGTTACTAACTGTAAAGCACTTACACATCATTTCATTTCATTTCAAACCTTTATTTATACAGATAAAATCCCATTGAGATCAGTGATCTCTTTTCCAAGGGAGACCTGTTCAAGTAGTTCCACATGAAACATAAAAGCATAAACAGAACAACAAAAGGACATCATCCAGCATCATTTACATAATTATCCACATAAACAGGTACCAATAGCTTCTGATTGACTAGCATCCAACCGAGCTTTAAAAACATTTAGTGGCACCAGATTGTTCAGTTTCCATTTAATTTGCAGACTATTCCAAGACAGAGGAGCTGCGCATCTAAAAGCCGTCTTCCCTAAGACAGTCCTAGCAGTTGGCACATTTAATAAAACCACAGCATTCGATCTCAGGCAGTAGCCACTTACAATTTTCCGTGAGATCAGGGAGCAGATATAAGATGGAAGTCTCCCTAGCATGGCTTTGTATATAAAAATGTATATACACATCACTGTACCCTGTATGCCAAGGCAGGTCTGCCTTCACTAACTGTACGGAGGCTCAGTCATTGGTACATGTTCATTTATAAAGCCATGTTGGGTAAACTACCTTTTTATATCTGCTCTCTGATCTCTCGACAAATTGAAAGTACGTATTGCCTGAGATCTCATGATGTTGTTTTATTAAATGTGCCAAGTGCTAGGACTGTCTTAGGGAAGAAAGCTTTTAGATGTGCAGCTCCACTAAATTGGAACAGTCTGCAAACCTGTTTAAAACTGAGCACTTTGGTTCCCCTGCATCATTTTAAAACTCGGCTGGGTGACATGCTGTTTGATACTCATGGTACCTGTCACTGTAAATAGGGTTTTGTAAACTGTACCCTGTACATTATGTTGTATGTCATCCTTATTGTTGTTCTGTTGTTTTTATGTTCCATGTGTAACAAATGTCCTGCAGGTCACCCTTGAAAAAGAGATCTTTTGATCTCAAGGGGTTTCACCTGGTTAAATAAAGGCTACAAACAATACCAAGGGTTTGGGGGACCAAAACCTTAAGATTTCAGAAAAATTAACTAATTGATGGAATAATATCTATGTCTTAATGATCTGAAGCAAACCAGTTCTCCACTAAAGTTTGGTATTGGATTTAATTTTCGACCTTTTAAATAGAACAAGTCCAGATGAGGGCGCAGCAATTGTGAGGAATTCTAATTAAGACGTATTCTACAGAGCCTGCCTATGGGCACTTTGTTGAATGGAAAACGATAACATCTTACATAAACTCCGGTGTGTAACACATTTTGCGAGTATGAAAAACTCTGATAAAATGGACATCAGCTTCGTAGTTGTGGAGTTACTGCCCACAGATTCATATGGAAGACATTGACAGGCAGAGTTTCTTTATCTGAGAGTGAGCTTATTCCCTCCTGCCCGCCCCCAGTCCTGTGGACACGTATAGGCGCTCATTATTCAGCCTCCAAAGAGAAATCCGACCACGGACTCAGGAAGATTCACCCTCATGTTCCAGCCCCTGGAGGTTTCTATAGATTTACTCTGTTCTCTGGCTCGTCCAAAGGTCTCCCGCACATTTCTCCATCAGTAATGTCTAAGGAAGGGCTTCGACACAACTGCATGCTGTATTGAGCGCTCATTCAATCTTTTTTTGTCTATCGTTAGCATGTGCTTATGTTGTTCCTACAGCCCACAGCCATATTGGAATGAAAATGCCAAGTACTAACAAATGGCCCATGTAAAAAAAAAAAAGATATTTGATTTCACCTGAGTCCCCACATGTTGCCCCTGGTAACAAATCTGTATGGGACGATAGGTGCTGTTGATTCACCACCCTTTTAAAATGTATAGCTTTCTGTACTGCAGACGAGGAGATACTAGTTTGTATGATGTAACATATTTGTAAAGCCCCCTGAGGCTAATTGGTCATTTCTGATATTAGGCTATATACAGTAAATAGAACATGTTTTGATTTGGCCAGTGATGACACCGACTTACTTTTCCTACATTATTCGAATAGATTGATGTATGACTAGAATTCATGTTACATACATTCCAACTCAAGTGACAATTCCGTATACATATTTTAGAGTTGTTATTCATGGTCAAGCACTCTAACACAGGGGTTCCCAACCCCCGGTCCGGAGGTGTTACTGCCGGGCTGCGAAATAGCTGTGAGTTTATCGTAATATTTGCAGAATTATAAATATATACACATATTTTATCATATTTTTTTCAAAAAGTGTTTAATTTTCGCACCTATACCAGTGATATTATTTCATCCAGTAGCCTAGTTAATCTTTCACCAGAAAACCGTTGAAAATGGCTTTTATGATGTTCCGAGGGATTCGGCGGCTCAGCCTGGTCTCAGCCTCTCGTGCGCACGAGAAAGTTACCGGTGCGCCAAGTAGGAAGAGGAGCGGACAGGAGACAACCGTTTAATTGCAGACCGTTATGTTTATGTGGGAAATGGCAGTGCATACTTGAGATATATTTCAAACTCTGACTTCATTTTAAGGATATGTCGGCCAGGGGTGTAGAGCTATTTGTTTAAGCACCGGATTGGCAAAACAGGAGAGTAAACCAGTCTGCCTTGATCTATGAATTCTCACGGTATCTGCTGCACACAGCTGTTTTATACAAGGAAAACCTCCTTCACTTCATGAAATGGCTGCAGCATCAGGAGGCAGCGGGACGTATACTCCGCCTCTGAGAAGTGCAGCACCAGCGCACCGAGAGCTGTGCCTTTTTACGCACCGCCTTCGCTGTGTTTACCTTCATCAGAACAGCTTAAGAGTGACTGCACACACACCTCTAACCACACACACCTCTACACACATCAAACTGCCCGATTACTCCCCCTTTTATGGTGTGTGTGTGTGTGTGTGTGTGTGTGTGTGTGTGTGTGTGTGTGTGTGTGTGTGTGTGTGTGTGTGTGTGTGTGTGTGTGTGTGTGTGTGTGTGTGTGTGTGTGTGTGTGTGTGTGTGTGTGTGTGTGTGTGTGTGTGCGTGTGTGCGTGCGTGCGTGCGTGCGTGCGTGCGTGCGTGCGTGCGTGCGCGCGCGCGCGCGTGCGCGCGTGCGTGCGAGCGACACCGGTTCTTTTTTAAACGTTGTTAATATGTTTGGGATGCATATTGTTCTAGTATTTGTTCAGGCTGTTACAATTAGCCTCTGTTTCTACCTGCTGGTGGTGAGTAAATATTAAAATCAGTTCAAATTGACAACCGGTCCGCGGTTCTAATGTATCTGACGGTCCTTGGCACAATAAAGGTTGGGAACCCCTGCTCTAACACACAAATATGAATAATTGATACATTTATTTAATCAACAGATCTCCTCAAATAATTATGCAATGTTTACCAGAGATGTGCTCATTATTTTCTCAGAAATAAGTCATTCAGCAACAATAAAACAATAAAAAAAGGACTTATTTACAAAAGAGATGTTAGCCGACAGAGACCAAAGTGACCAAATAGTGACTGACATGGGGCAGCCTTTTTTATTTTTGACTAGGGCATCATATATTGTCATTATCAAGTGTATCAAATTACCACTTGCTTTACTTGTCAAACTTTGGATCAAGACATAGTATTTTAGTGATCACAGTGATCCCTAAATCCATGTGCAGAAATGTGAGGCCCTAATAACTGAAGAAATCCCTTTTTTAAAAGTGTAAGTGATGTCAGGACACCTACATGCATGCATTACAGTAATGAGGTGGCTATTAAAAAAAAACGAAATATAAAGTCTACACAAAAAAAAGGACACAAATCTCCTGCCTAATGTGAAAGAATGTGTGTGTGTGAAGTAACGCAGAGTATAATATAAAACACACTCTGAATCCTTATTTCAGCGCACTGCAGCCAAGAGCTCTTCAATGTCCTTGTGAATTTAGAGCAGATAAAAAAGCTCAGGGATGTAACATTTCCATCTTGGCTAAATGATTGATGGGTTCAATGGAGGTTTGTATGGTGTCACATTTCCATCTTTCAGACACCTGTCAAATCTAGTTGTCATACAAGAGCACTACCGATACCGAGCGCCTAGTCAGACGTTCTGTCTCCGCGCGTGCAAGTCATCTATCATACGGATCTATAGGGCAACCCATGAATAAACAGGAATGAATGACATTGCCTGAACACTAATCATAAAAACCTTGTTGGCAGTTAATGGCCTGATTTGAATCTTGTCCCTCTGAAACCCCGGGGTATAATGTGTGGGTCATTTGGTATAGCAAATATATCACAAGTGGTCAAAAGGTTAGTGATTCACACTTAAATACTTATCATGACGTGTCAACACGTAATTACAAATGAAGGACTTATGGAAACTAGATCATTGGTGTAGTATGTTACAGTTAGATGTTATTATAGTATAGTAATTTGATTATTGAATATCCGGATGGTTATTTTTTTCAAATAATCATAAAGATAAAATGTGACAATATCGACAACAATATCCAAAAGGCCACAGGCATGTCTTGAAATGACATTAGGTTAGCATTAAACTTGAGTTAAGTCTATAATAGCTCACACAACCAATATAAGAAATGGACTGAGGTGCAATTTGTTTTCCTTTTATTTGTCCTTTGTTATATTCTCACATAGATGCAGACGAGAGAGAATCTAAACATAGGGAATCTATAGGAAATTGCATTAAGATGAGGGTACATTAACTATTAGTTTAATTATTGTTTCAATGTCATTGATAGATGATGGATTCATCACGATGTTTATATTTATCTATTATAATACAATCATTGCAGTTCACATCCTACTGTGTGTAAATACTTCCTTTATGACTCTGAAGTGTTGACTTTATATTTCCACTCTTCTTTCCTCACAGTCCTGTGCCAACAATCACATGGAGGAAGATTAATGGCAACATCCCAAAAAAAGCCAGACTCCGGAAGTCCCAGGCTGTGCTGGAGATTCCCCACATTCAACTGGAGGACTCGGGAACCTACGAATGTAAAGCTGAGAATCCAAGAGGAGGCACTGCATTCAAAGGACATCTACAGGTCTACAGTGAGTCGTCTTTTACTTTCCATTAGCCATCAGACATCTTACAAGAGCAAGTGTTGTGTTCTGGAATATTGGTCTGAATAGAGCAGTCTAAAGTAGCAAGTTGACATAAGCTGTGTCATTCAAGCTGCTGAGTTTTCAAGATTCAATTTCTGGCAGATACCCCATTAACAAGTGTTCATCACTTCAACCAATGAGCTGTTTCTTTGAGTTTGGGTCGATATTTTTTCAAGCTAACGGGTGTTTTTTTTCTTGAAATGTTCAAAATGATGTGATACCTCTCTACAAGTTGTTTTAATAGAGTGTTGTTCTCTGTATTTTCTTCATTTATAAGATCAAAATATATACAATTTTTCTCTAGTACTTACATCCATGCCGTTGGACATTGATTTCCAAAATGCGTGTTTGTAATTATTTTGTAGCTACAAAATATTTTTTGAGTTAACAGATTAGACTAATTTCTTTAAATTAAATTATACATTCACAATACAATCATTAAAGATCTGGATTATCAATCATTCGGACCAAACAATCTTGACCAATCCACTTATATTGTATCTTACTCATGTTAAAGTAGACATTTAAATTATTAATATTGCAAAGTATAAGCTTATCAATTAAAAACATTGAGTTTTGAACAATTATAAAATTTTAAATTCAGGAGAGAATTCCCTTAAATAACAGTTTTTCGTTTTCTAACCACCTTACAATTTATAAAGTGTGCCGAGTTATTTCCTTTGCACACCATGGTAGACTTATACATGAGGGTGCATGTCCACCATTCCTCTCTTCCTGTGCCGTGTGCAAAAGTCCCAAGATAATGGACTTCCTGAGCCTCTGTGGGACATACAGCCAAGACCCTGCACTTCTTGGCTCCCTCCATTCATCACAAGGAGAATAGGGAGCTAATTTGAAGCAGCCTCTCACTGAATGTAATTTACACAGGTCCTCTGGAAGCTTCAATTCGCATTGTGATCAAGACCTTGACCATAACCATTTAATCAAACCACACAAACACATTCTACCAAAGGCGCCGTATGCAAAGAATAGCAAAGAACGTGCTTGGCATGTTCCTGCAGGAGAAGCAGCTCAGTGGTGGGGTTTCCTCCTTTCTACACACACTGTAAACACACCACAATGCAATATATATAATTGGATACAGAAAGATGTTTGTATTCATATCTGGAAACATCGTTCACATTCAGTCTTTATAAATTGGTTGTTTAGTTCTGGTTGCATATGTTATTTTAATAATGTATACACACATTTATAAAACTATTTTTTTCGTATTACTATTATTATTATTCACTTCACAAAATACAACAATTGATGTCCCCGTATTACTGCTATTACAGATTCACTTCATAAAATACAACAATTGATGTCCCCGTATGCATTTGTAAGTGCCTTACTTGAACGTGAAAACACGGAGCAAAAAGTAATATGGTAAAGGAGATTAAGATAAGAGAGGAAAAAGGCTTGGATTAGGGATTAACATTTCTTTACCTACACAAGACCGCAAAAATGATCCTTCCCTGGGTAAAAGGTTCTTATAAATGTTATATTTGTGTAAATGTACTGGAATGGAAGAATGTGCAACCATATGCAGCATAGGCCCCAGTAGATGGAAAGAGACTACAAGATGAAAAGAAAGTACAATCAGCCCATGCAGCACACTGCTCAGATCTTGAATTGCGACAGAGTCTTTGCAGAATGTGAAGTGGAGGGGAAAAAAGGAAAAGAAAAGAAGGTTAAGGGTTCCCCGGGAAACACAGCTGAGTTTGTCTATGGCATGGATCAGCCATTCAGAGGGAGAAGAAAAAAGAACAAGCACACGTGTCTAACAAACGTCGCCCTGGATCTTTTCTTTCTTTAATAAATGCCCATAAGGCAGTACTGTAGTGTCCAATGTGTATGGGCTTTGAAAAATATCCTATATATACAAAAACTCAGCAACATGTATTTTTGGAGCATAAGTGAGAACGCCTCAAGTTATTTCCCATAACAGCCTGCCCCACCTCCCTTAAGACATTACCAATAAAAAGCTGTTCAATCCCATGAAAAAGGAAATGTCAATCTAAAAACCTATCTCAGCATAATGGCAACATAAAAAAACAGAGACAAGGGGAAAAGTGGAAAAAATATAATATGTCAAAACTAAAATGGTATCTTAATCGATGGGCAATAGATAAATAAATTAACAACAAGACAACTTATAATGTCTCTAATAACTACAGTTACAATAAGTACCATACATAGTCAGACATTAGATACAGCTCAACAATAAAAGCAGTATCATAGAGAGAGTGTATACAGATACGAAAATACAAATGAACAAACAATTCCTCATTAATGATCATTATACTCAAATATTTGGTAGCAAAACATATCCAATTTGGAGAGGGGCTTTTGTTCTCTGCTGCCAGGTATTTCTTTAAACTATTTTAGTACATTTTAAATGTGCGGTAGCAAAACTTCCCATATTTTAAATAATCTGAACATCACAGTATGTAGCTTGTATCTGTTTTTGATACAGGAAGTGAAAAACAACCTCATGATGTATGCCTTGTATGGGAATGTTCTATTAATATCACGAAAGAAAATAAGAAAATGTGATCAAATATATTGCATGTGTTGCTCCTCTCAAAAAGCATTTGTGTGGTATGTGGTGCTTGTTGTTTTTACTGCCGTACACCAGCCCGTTAGTTCTCCACACCACTTAACACCTTTCGGCACCTTTATTTGATGTCTGGCTGTGAGCCAGCACCTCATTAGAAAAGGTTGGGCATTTTCACTCAGTTCTTCAAGGTCTAAATCCAGAACAGAGGACATGAAAAGGAGATGCCTTATTACTGGATTAATGTGTTGTATATAAGGTAAATATGTTAGATGCAGTGCAAAAGTACAGAAGAAATCAACGTTATTTTGCCTAGAGAGGATTCAAGGATTTCTTTTATAAAGAACAACTAAAACAAATATGCAATATGAAAAGGCATCAGATAAAACCGAGGCTTAAACAAACTATGGCTTCTTTTGGGACTTTGCTACTAAAGGATTACAACTGCAATACATGTATACTTTCATGGATAGATTATTTACCAGGCCTGACAGACGCAGAGCCATTGGCCTTCACTTGGAAAATGTCAATTAAAGTACATTTTCACTCAGTTCTTCAAGGTCTAAATCCAGAACAGAGGACATGAAAAGAAGATGCCTTATTACTGGATTCATGTGGATGTGGATTCACCTACCAACAAAGAAGAGACTCATAATAAAAACATACATATTTACAAATACACTCAAAACAACTATGGAGACATAAAACAACTACAAAGACACACAAAATGACCACAAACAGACACACAATAACCTCAAAGGTACATAATATTATTTATAATTATTACAATAGGGCTAAAGACTTTTCTTTTTGCTGTTGCTTTCAATTTAATCCAAACAATTTCTAAAATTGCACTGTAATTATTTTTATTTTTTTATATATGTATTAGCTTGTGTTATTTTGTGTAACGCTTTTAATGATTGTTTTGAAATGTTTCTGAATGCCATTTTATAACGCCTACACTATATCTTAATGCTCTTAATGGTTTTCATTTTTTGTAAAGCACTTTGAATTGCCTTTTGTTAAAAGGTTCTATATACATGAACTTGCCTTGCCAAAGAGTGGCGAAAAAATTAACACAAAATAGCATGAGCACTACATTGAGACACACATTTACTACAAAGGGACACATGATTTCCCAAGGCTCACATACTGTAATTACCAGAAAGATACAAAAGACACTTGAAAAGAGATGAAAAAAAATACTAAGAGACACACTATCACCCCAAAAAGACTTAAAGGTCCCATGTCATGCTTTTCTGGTTATTACTTACCCGTCCCCTTGTGTGTTACAGTATGAAGGTTTTTCTGCATGTAAACGGTCTGCAGAGTCACAAACCCTCAAAGTACACCCTGTAGCGAGTAAAACTCTAACACAGAAAATACCTGTCTGCCCCAGAACGCCTCGTTGGAAATTTCTCTTTTTCCATTTGTTTCTTCCTGGAACCAAAATGGACCAATCCGCGGAGCTCCTCACACACCAGGACCTTTAGCGTACATTTTAAACTAACAGGGAGTCCCATTGACTTGCATAGAGCTCCCTGGTTGGTAATAGACAAGTTGGGATCGCGGAGAAATGCTTTCCGCGATCCATTCTCACAGCGTTTATAAACGTTTTTCTTACTCAATGTCAAGCCACACTTATTGTTTTTACTTCGGCTTTGAGTGTTTGTGTGTGCCCAGGATGAGTTTTGCTTGTTCTCGCTGTATTGCCGACCCGGAAACCACACCAGTAAGCCAGATCATTGAGCCGCGAGCCTCGCAACGTCCCGACCAATCAGAGTACACTGGGCTCACAGGGAGGGGGGGGGGCCGGAGCTCCAACAAGCCGTTTAGGACATACACATACTTTACAGAGATGCTGTATGAGAAACCAATGTGAGTTTGGAAAATTGCACAATATAAATCTATTTGAGTATACCTCAACAATGGAATTATGATCAGTAGAAATGGCCATGACATGGGACCTTTAAAGAAGACACAATAAAACAACACAAAAGAGGCTCAGTAGCAGGGACGGACTGGCCATCGGGACGTTCAAGACAAATCCCGATGGGCCGGTACTGAAGTGGACCGGTCGGACGATGTGGGCCGGTCAGATAAGTCCCTATAGCACCCCCCCCCCCCCCCCAGTTGTAGTCCCGCTCAGATATGCAGTGAGCCGGTGGGGGCCCTGATCACTCTCACAGTGTTCCTCACTACAATGAATTTCATATTATCTGGCATTTTACATGGCTACTCACTGAAAATATCAATCATTTGACACACGATCTTGATTTAAACATGTTATTTATTTAAAAAGAACAACCTGATCTCACCAGAATGCGTGACTCCACCACGACTCACGAACTCACGAACTTTGTTACATTTACGTGTCTGCACCACGCAAACAACCCCAATGTAAAGTGAATGAGGCTCTTTTGTCGTGGTGCACACACGCATTTCTGCAACGTCCTGCAGTGAGCTTTTATTCTATAAAACGTTTTTAAAATCTACTTTATAGCTTGTAGTAACTCACGGGAGGCTTCTTTTATTTTATTTGTATTCATAATAATTTTTATTTTTCGTCAGAATGTATTATGGTTAGTGCTGTCAAAATGATCGTGTTAATTTTTTGAATTAATTGCGTTAAAATATTTAACGCATTTAACGCATGTGCAGAATGGCCCGCCCCATACGTGCCACCAGTGGCAGCGCCAGGGTATGGCTGGGGTAGGCTACACCCATACCAAGAAATGGCTTAGCCCCACCATGAAAAATGATGTTAAAGTAAGCAAAATAAAGTCTGCCAACTCGCGCGGAGTAAATTGCACAGACAGCAGATAGTAAGATTGATTTCAGTAGCCACGGTTTTGAAAACTTTTGTCATGTAGTGATCGACTTCTCAATAGAACATATTTGATAACGGCATGGTGTTGTTGCAGGAAGTCCCTACGGAGACTACTTTTGCTGTAATACAGGGGTGCACATAACTGGTGGTACGCAGGTTATGGCGTAATTTGAAATGCGTACCGTCACTTGTGTCACAAAGCGCATTTGCGTACCGACGTACTTGTGAAGCTTTTCCAGAAGGCGGTTAGATCACCGGACGAGCGAGTCGGTCTCCGTGTGCACAGACAGTGCTGTTAACGTCGGTCTGTACAACGGACTTGTGCCAAAACTACGCCAACCGGCTGCGGAGGGAGACTCCCCCCCCCTTCACTGGAGAATTGCGCTAAAACAGCTGATCACAATGTTCACACTCTTTGGTCACGAAGTACTCCACTAGCCGCCGCCCCCCCCCCCCTCTGTCGACTTTCCTGAAGTACTCCCCCGTTGATAGAAATCAACACGTAATGAATTAAGACCCCATGGTTTGATGATTGATAGGTGTGTGGGTTGTCTTTCATTTTGACACGCAGACATTTTTTATAATAAACATAGATACTGTATGTTAAATGGATATATCCGCCTTCTTTCATTTATCTTTCCATTCCCACAACAATATACATAAATAAATGGCATATTTTGGACATAGTTCGAATGGTGATTAATCATGATTAATTAATTTTTAAGCTGTGATTAATCTGATTACAAATTGTAATCGTTTGACGGCCCTAATTATGGTGCATTAGTTACACATTTTTGTTCTAAAAAAACAGTGCATTGTGTGTAATACAACTGTGATTTTTATTACATTAGTTTGTTTTTAAGGAAGGCCAGAGCTGTGTCAAATAGATTGTTCCCTTTAGTTAACGTTTTTTAAAAGAACATTATATTCCGATCATGTCCCCTTTATTGTATTACGGAGAGCAATGTGAGCGTCCATTCCCATTGGATAACGGAGGATTTTACACCCGGAAGTAAGTATTCTCTTTACTGTCGATTGATTTTACAGTGCTATCTGCACTACTCATCAACTCAAAAACACCAGATTATCCTTGTTGATTACACAACATTGATTGGTTTAAATTGTGTACAATGCTTTTGTAATTTTCCCCTTCGATTCGGAGAAACAAATATTTGTTCAGTTTAGGATGTTCGAAGACACTACACTACCCAGAATCCTCAGCTATTGTTTGGGACTACACCATGTGCTTTGCTTGACAAACCCCATGGTTTGTCCTCAAGCTCTGTGATTGGATGTTGGATGTTGAAGTTTACGCTGAGTGACAAACAGCATTTTGAAATGGAATGAAACCCATCGACAGCACACTATTCAAAACAGGAATCGAACGTCTCCTACCCCCCCCCCACCCTTAGGTCACAGGCTCCTCCAACAGTGCAACACAATAAAAAAGATAAACAGAAAGAATAGTGCAAGTCAATACAAAAAGAAAAATAGTAAAAAGTGAAATAGTGCAATAAGAGTCTATACAAGTGATTGGAATATGATATATTAGACAAATCATTTCTAAGTAGCAGCCAGATGAATGTTATGGATGTTATTTCAAAGTGCAGGTGTTTAATAGTCTTATGGCCTGTGGGATGAAACTGTCCCTGAGTCTGGTGGTTTTAGTCCGGATGTAAGATAAGATAAGATAAGATGGTACTTTATTGATCCCAATTTGAGACATTGTTTTTGTTGCAGCAGCATAAAAGACAAGGCATTTTACAATAAAACAAAACCACAAATAAACAAGAATAGAAAGAAAATAAAAGAAAATAGAAAATATACGTGTTGAAATAGAAAACATACATGTAGATATTATATATGCAAATATACATATTCAAAAATATATGACAATGGAATATGGAATATCAAATATTGAACAGATTATATATGTGTAAAATGTACAGCGAGGTTGTATTAGAGAAACTATGGAGCAGAGAGTTCTCTCCAGCCAGAGGTGATTTATTGTACAGAGTTATTGCAGTGGATAGGAATGTGTTCCTGTATCGGTCCTTGTGACAGCGGAGCTGCAGCAGTCTGTTGGAGAAGGAGATCTGTTGACTGTCCAGCTGCAGGTGGAGAGGATGGTTGGGGTTATCCATCATGGACAACAGCCTGTTCAGTGTCCTCCTCTCCACCACAGCTTCAAAGGGGTCCAGCTTGATGCCGATGACAGACCCAGCTTTCCTGATCACTTTATTGATCCTGCTGGTGTCACCGGCTCTGATGCTGCCCCCCCAGCAGACCGCAGCAAAGAAGAGTGCACTGGCCACAACAGACTAGAAGATCTCCAGCATCTTGCTGCACACATGGAAGGATCTCAGCTTCCTCAGAAAATAGAGTCTGTTCATCCCCTTCTTGTACACAGCGTCAGTGTTGATCCTCCAGTTCAGCCCATAAGTGCACTCCCAGGTACTATAGTCCTCCATAACAGCCACATCCTCTCCTAGAATGCGGCTGTTGTGCCAGACAGCAGCAGACAGAACATTTTGTGGCTGGGGTGATGGGGGTCTTTTATAATCCTGAGGGCTTTCTTTAAGGTTAACCAGGTATTTTTACTCCACTACATTTATTTTAGTTACTTTACAGATTCTGATTAATGATGTGAAATATAACCAACCCTTAAAGCAGACTTTAGTTACACCTGAGTAAAATTCAGGGAAGGTGATTGTCAAGTGCCAACAATCAGGAGATATATTTGATTGGAGGACTGGCTTATCTAAAGCCAGTTGAGTAGCACTTGAAATGTTTTGGCTCTAAGAAACCTGATGTACTTATATGATTCTGTTTTCTTCAAGGTTGTATTTTGTTGGTCGAACGCACTTATTGTAAGTCGCTTTGGATAAAAGCGTCAGCTAAATGCAATGTAATGTAATGTAATGATTGTTGGTGCTTGAGAAGACTAAATATGTATCTGCAGATCCCTATAAAGTATATACATTACTCGTTATTCTCTACAAATAGTTAATTAAAAACTGTATATCATTGCTATTTTGGACATCCCTTTTCAAGATTTCAATATTACTCTAAACGTGTAATAACGTCCTTTAACCAGTAGGTGGTTTGGGTTAAAAAGCTGCCAAGTTTACAGTGTTAACAAAATAAAATATACTGCTGTTTCTGGTTTAGTTTACGACGGATATATTTAGTTATTGTTTTGATATTTGTAACACAAAAGCGATGGAAAAAACCCACAGCAACACAGAAAAGATGGTCTTAACATGAACCAGCGGTCTAGTAGTTAATAAAAAACAATAATATCAAAACAAATTATTACTACTAACTTTATTGTGAAATTAAAACAGAACGGTAAAAGAATAGTTTCCGGTCTATTCTGAGCCCGATCTCTGTAGATAAATACAAATAAAGAACTACGACAGATGTGTAATATTGAATGCAGCCAAACCATTTATTACAATGCATTCATGTGATGACTTTCAAAGAGTAAAGCAAGCACTGCTGAATAAAGTATGATTTATCTTTTACGAAACGTTTTTTTCATATGGAATGCAGTTGGAGGTCAACCAATCACAGAGCTTGAGGCAACGCGGAACAATAGCTGAGGATTCTGGGTAGTGTAGTGTCTTCGGCCATCGTAAACTGAACAAATATTTGTTTCTCCGAATCGAAGGGGAAAATTACAAAAGCATTGTGCACAATTTAAACCAACCAATGTTGTGTAATCAACAAGGATAATCTGGTGTTTTTGAGTTGATGAGTAATGCAGATATCACTGTAAAATCAATCGACAGTAAAGAGAATACTTACTTCCGGGTGTAAAATCCTGCGTTATCCAATGGGAATGGACGCTCACATTGCTCTCCGTAATACAATAAAGGGGACATGATCAAATCGGAATATAATGTTCTTTTAAAAAACGTTAACTAAAGGGAACAATCTATTGGACACAGCTGAAGCTCTGGCCTTCCTTAAAAACTAACTAATTTAATAAAAATCACAGTTGTATTACACACAATGCACTGTTTTTTGAGAACAAAAATTCGTAACTAATGCACCATAATACATTCTGACGAAAAATAAAAATTATTATGAATACAAATAAAATAAAAGAAGCCTCCCGTGAGTTACTACAAGCTATAAAGTAGATTTAAAAAACGTTTTATAGAATAAAAGCTCACTACAGGACGTTGTAGAAATGCATGTGTGCGCCACGACAAAAGAGCCTCATTCACTTTACATTGGGGTTGTTTGTGTGGTGCAGACACGTAAATGTAACAAAGTTCGTGACTCCACCACGCAATGCGGTGTTAAGGAGTCGTGGTGGAGTCACGCATTCTGGTGAGATCAGGTTCCTTAGCTTCCACAGAAAAAATGTATGTTCTAGGGGTGCAACGGTACACGTACCGAATAGCCCTTGAGTTCGGTACACGTGTGAATATAACGTTAAACGTAAAAAATTGAGAACGTGAACAACTTTTTGGAAGTAATCTCAGGTGCTGTGTCGCAGCATTCAGAGTAATTTGCTCACATTGGGTTCAACGCGTCATAGAGCGACCAAGTCATTTCATTGGACGAGAGGTATACTATGAGAGCTGGTCACAGGGATGAGTTCAAATGTAGTCAGTAATTTGAGGAACTGTCGAAATGGCGAACGCAGATAAAGTTGAGCTCGAAAATCCTCCAGCATCATTGAAGTCTCCGGTTTGGGAACATTTTGGTTTCGCAGTTACGTACAAGGATAACGGACAAAGACAGGTGGACCAAACCAAAGCTGTTTGTCGGCATTGTTCAACTAACATTGGTTACGCGGCTGGCAATACATCAAACTTGCACACTCTTGAAAAGGCATCACCCGAACGTGAATATCACCGGTACCAAAAGAAAAAAGACTGAAGTGCAAACCCAACTCCCGCTAGCATTTAGCCTCCACCACTCGCAAAAAGTTCAGACCGAGCCAACGCTATTACAAACGCCAAATATCCTTATGTTGCCATGTTAGCAAAGCGCTACCTGGCTGTATCTGCTACCTCTGTCCCTAGCGAGAGGGTGTTCTCCACAGCAGGAGACATTGTTAGTGCCAGTTAAGTTAATTTTTCTTTAAAAAAAACATGAAAATACAATGACAAGCAAGTCATGTCAAACTGGCTGCTTAGGTACTAGTACAGTACAAATACAGATTATTTCAGTTCATCAAAATGCTGCACCTTAATGTTTATTTTATTATATTTTATATTTATTTGAGTGAATATTCATAGTTTAATAATAATTAAAAACCCCAAACTAATAGTTTATGTGTTGTGAGTACTAGTACAGTAAAATTCAAATACAGATTATTTCAGTTCATCGAAATGCTGCACCTTAATGTTTATTTTATTATATTTTATATTTATTTGAGTGAATACATTATTCACAGTATAATAATAATAAAAAAATATATGTATTTTATGTTTTGTGATAATTGTTTCTGCTGTACCGAAAACGTACCGAACCGTGACCTAAAAACCGAGGTACGTAACGAACCGAAATGTTTGTGAACCGTTACACCCCTATTATGTTCTACTGCAAAGTAACAACACAGTGTTTGGAACTGCTGCAATAGCATTGTTGTATCTTAAACATTTTTCATTGACCAGTCTTTACACTCTGCCAGAGCCCATAATGTCTTCCCTCGAGTGTTTACTTCCTGTCTGTCTTCTTCTACTGATTTCTCTATCACCCAACCTCCTTCCTTCTCTCGCGCAGTTTTCTTATCCTTGGCTTGTTCTATTTTTCTTTTCTTTAATGCCAATAGTTCAGCTGTCATGAATTTAATGTTTCATGCTCTTCAAAGATATAAACAATGATTATTCAAAAAATGTCTGCTCATAATCCCTCGATCAAAGTAATCTTATCAACGTTCTGCTTTCCTTAGTAGGGGTCTAACGTAAAAAAAAAAGAGCAGACCGCCAAATGTCAAAATGTACCAATCAGAATCTAGCATTCAACAAAGCAACTTTATACTAATTACAATAAATACCTATAGAGTCTGCATGTTTTACTCCTTTTGTAGGAGAGTTGGTGGGGCCTTTCATATTGTGTCGACTGTCTCAAACACAACCTCTTGGCAGTGTATTTGTGGCCGTTTTCTCCTCCAAGTCCAGGTGCCTTGGGTGTGTTTCAAGGATATATTACTTATTCTAAATCTTCTTCTTTTTTTCTATCTGTAAGCCCTCCCTCAGTGGGTCAGAATGATTAATGATACCCAGATGGATAGTGGAGAGAAGTTCCAATGGGAGTGCAAGGCCATGGGGAGGCCCCGGCCCACCTATCACTGGCTGCGGAATGGTTTGCCCTTGACATCCCAGGTACGTTCCCTAATACACACTACCCTCTCCTTTTGTTGATTGTACCTGATGCAGTGTGAGAAAAAGTTTTTAGAGAGTACTTGTCCATGGACAAGTGAGTTTGGCAATTTACTTGTCCGAATACATTCTTCACTTGTCCAGAATGGACAAAAATTGGGGCCACTGGAATCTTCTTCTTCGTCATCGTATTTTACACTTTCCCACGGTTTTTACAACACCGCTAACGTAAGTGAGCGGTAAGATGTTACTGCATCACACATAGGGATGGGTATCGTTTGGATTTTAACGATTCCGGTTCTGCTTTTCGATTCCGGTTATTTTCGGTTCTCGATTCCGGTTCTTTGAGAGGGTAAATAAGTCCCATGACAAACTGGGAGAAAAATATATTTATGAAAACATTAAGTCAAATCTGTATTCCTATTTACAAATCACTTCATACTGTTGAATTTCTTACGGTTATTGAATACAATTATATAAAAATAATTGCATTATTTAGTTAGTTCTAAGTGGTGCAGTTTAAGAATGTACAATTGGCCCAGTCTCCTCTGATGTTACACTGCAACCTGCCTGTGAGACAGAGTCCAACCACACATCTCCAACACATAGGCCTAATAATAATAATAATAATAATAATAATAATAATAATAATAATAATAATAATAATAATAATAATAATAAATTATTATTATCTCAAAAAGAGAGATGCTAACAAATAATCTAGGAAGTTTAACCACTTGGATTAAACCGGAGGTGACAAGTCTCGGTGTCATCCTGGACTCAGATTTGAACTTTAACGCCCATTTAAACAAAGTGACCAAAATAGCTTTCTTTCATCTCAGAAACATAGCGAAGTTAAGACCATTCATAAATCACAATGATGCAGAGAAGATAATTCATGCTTTTATATCTAGCCGACTGCAATGCACTATTCACTGGTCTCCCCAAGAAAGCTAGACTCCAGCTCATTCAAAACTCTGCAGCTAGACTACTGACGAATACCAAAAGGAGGGAACACGTTAGTCCTGTCTCAGCTACACTACACTGGCTTCCTGTAACTTTCAGAACTGATTTGAAGGTGCTTCTCCTTACATACAAAGCTCTAAATGGACAAGGACCCAGCTACATTGCTGACTCTCTAATAAACTACACACCCGCCAGAACACTGCGATCATCAGATGCAGGTCTATTAGAGGTCACCAGAAAGAGTCATAAGAAGATCGGTGATGCAGCCTTTGTAAACCACGTTACCCAACAATATTAGGGAAGCCAATACATTAGGCATTTTTAAAAGGCAGCTTAAAACCTATCTCTTTACCAAAGCATTTTTTACACTATTATACTGCACTATTCCCTGTGATTGACATTGCACTATTTCTCTATGTTTTATTCCCCATGTTTTTATTTTTAATTATTTTATCCCACTTTTTGCTCTTGCTGCTTGTTTTACACTGATTTGATGTCTTGTTTTTTACTGATGTAAAGCACTTTGAACTGCAATCCCCTGCATGAAAGGTGCTATACAAATAAAGTTATTATTATTATTATTATTATATTTATAGCCTATAGGCCTAGCGCTTTTCTACAACTCAAAGCGCATACACATGTCCTGCAATACACATGCTGCAGCTGCCCAGCTAATCACTGTTTGTAAAAGTAAATAAATAGTATTTTCATTTCAATAATGTACTTTCTATACCCTGCTTCATAAACAATACTAACATGACATCCCTGTGCTCCTCCGAGTCTGGGGGTCCGGGGATGTGAGGACAGCGCGAGGACAGACAGGGAGGCTGCTTCACTTCATAAAGGAAATGGCGGTCAATATTAACGACACAGGAGCTAAAACGCTTAATAACCTTCATTACGTGTTAGAAAGAACATAAGAAAGTTTGACAACGATGAGGCTGTTAAACGGGCAGCGGATCCGCTGTGTGTAGAAAGAGAGAGATAGAGAGACGCTGAGCTGCAACGTGCAGCGATCAGCTGATACGGAGCATAGA
The DNA here is from genome assembly GCF_902827115.2 of Pseudochaenichthys georgianus. Taxonomy (NCBI): domain Eukaryota; kingdom Metazoa; phylum Chordata; class Actinopteri; order Perciformes; family Channichthyidae; genus Pseudochaenichthys; species Pseudochaenichthys georgianus. The sequence continues at coordinate 14,437,447 of NC_047515.1, forward strand.
GAGAGAGAGCTGCGGTCCGCGGGGCTCCGCCTCCTGTCCTCACAACTCTTATTAATCCCGGTACCGGACAATTGTTATTTGTTCCTACTCGAAACCGAGTTTTGCTTCCCAACCCTGCCACTGTGCTACACTTCCCACCCCGCTCCGCCCCGCCCCCGTCTAACTGTACAGAAAACGGCGAGATGCATTTCCTTATGAATCGACAAGCAGAACCGAAACTAACATTTCTAAACGAACAATGGCGGACACAGACAATTTGCGAATGAGTTCTGCCTTTTGTAAACTGAATTTATCAATAATTTGTCAATAAATCGGGGCGAAAAACGTCACTTGTCCACCGGACAAGTCAATTAAAAGATCTACTTGTCCGATATTGTAAATAACACGTCCCGGACGGTGGGACGTGTACTTTTTCGCACACTGCTGATGGAACTACATGCCCACTATATGCAGCATTATCACTTTAAGTCTATATTTAGATATTATGTTCTCTGATGCTTTTTTATTGTTACAGGGTCGTATGGAAATAGTGAATGGCGAACTGATCATTCACAGAGTGCAGCAGACGGACTCGGGAATGTACCAGTGTGTTGCGGGAAATAAATACGGGTCCATCAACTCTAATGCTGAACTCAAGATTTTAGGTGATTTCACATTCTGTTTATTCTATATATTTGTCCAAAAAGGACATTTAAATCATATTTTGTGTTATTGTTATGATGCCAAGGACATGACATTCTTGATACTCTCCAATGGTAACAACTGCAGACTGAGTATTGGCATCTGAATAAGGTTCCGGATGATAGGTAAGGGAGATTGAAATGCAAGTGTGGAACGCTGAACTGGGAGATGTGCTGATTGCCAATCAATGGTCCCTGATTTAACCCAGACAGGGGACTGCATGAATAAAAGAAGGACTCATGGTTATATTCAATGAGCTGCCTGCACGTATCAAGTTGAGGAGAGTCTGGAACAGTTCTTGGTTATATCTGAGGCGAACGTAAAGCAATGACTTGTAGATATAGATTTATAGTAATGGGAGCAAACACTCGAGGAGAGACATCAATGGATTCTTTGATGGAGTATAATGAGTCCATTAGAGTCTTATCTCCGCTTTATCGTTTGTCATCAAAGCACAGCCTCCATCACAATTACTTAGAAAAAACAAACCTCTACTTTAGGCATCACTTTTAACAGGTATTAGCCAGTGTTTGCTATTTGATCTCTACTTTCATCTGTTTTATAACACTAAGTAATGTTTTTAGGGTTTGTTGATTGTTATGTGTGAAATTGCCGAGGGACTGCAGATGGGAAAGCTTAAAGCTAAAATCTGGAGATTCATGTATTTTATTCGTTCAACAAAGAAATACAAAGAAAATAATATATAGGTGCTGGGCAAAGATTAACCTTTTGAATCACAATTAATCACATGATTTGCTGCGATTAATCGCATTGTTATGCGCAACATTCTATAATTAATTAAAAAGTAGTGTATGCCGCACTTTTATTTTAAGTACTGCTATATATGAACAAAAGTGCAATATCATTTGGTTTGCAAACACAAATAGGTGCTTTTGACAGCAGTATTCCCTTTATACAGTAGCAGTTAAACAATGTCTTGTAAATGTCAACTAAAACATGAATTAATGTATCACATCAAATAGAAAACAAAAGCTATGTTCCATTGCCAGGGCATTAACGTGTTATAGTGTTTGTTATAAAACAAGTTACCCTCAGAGTCCAGTGATAGGACAATTCTACTTTGCATTGGTTACAAATAACTTTGGTTCTATCATCTCTGGAAGATATCTAAATTGTCCATGTAAGAGTTTGGTTCCTTTCTCCATTTTTCTGGCCAGCAATCGTAGGCCCACCCAAAATGCTCTCATTGGTTGAGACGTGTGATGACGCCCACCCTAAGCCAATACTGATCAACATTTTCACCCTGTGACCCATGGTTTGTCTGTATGTATATTTATAGCCAGTGAGCCTCAGACTTTCAAAATAATAATAAAAAAAACTTAATGCGCAATAAAATAATTGTAGCCGTTAATTAATTGTAGCCGTTAATTAATTAATGCGTTAATATGCGATAATAATTTTGCCCATCCCTAATATATATATATATTTGTTTTTTACTTTTTTTAAACAGCAGAACAGGAGTCACATGTACTTATAAATGTTCAGGCACTAAAAGCCAAGGGAACTGTGCTCTTTAGACGCACATGTATGGCTCCAGGCTGAAAACATAACCGACTGTCCAATGTTCTGTGCTGATGTACTATTTTCTCCCTGTCATCTTCTATACCGGGATACGTCTGGTGACACCCATTCCCCTTTCATATTTCCCAGAGGGACAGTTTGATTTACTGTCTGTGTGGCATGCCCTTTTTTGAAGGGGAATCTTTGGCATTTTGAAAATCTTATTGCAAATGGATGTTTTTTTTTTTGTGGAAAAAATCTATACATTGTTTGTCTCTTAAAACATTAGATTGGATTCATTTTAAAACAGCCACTTTTAAGTCTTCTCTGTGTGATCTACACGAGTGAGAAGTTTGGATTTTTATTAAGTTTTAATCGACCTGACGAGGAAGTGCTTTTGCCTTCCTTTGAGTCACTGTCACAATGATGGTATATTTGGTAGCTGGTGATGAATGTTTTCATAACTATGCCCCCCAGGCATGTCTTCCAAGTGACCTGTGCTCTGCAGAGATGTCCTCAAGCAAACACTATCAGGACAGATTACATGGCTAATACCAGCCTGCAGATGAGCGATCACTGGAGGCCAGGCGGGGGCAGCGGCTGCCCCCATGCCTGTGATCGTGTCCCAGATCCAGCTCTTCTGGGAGGGTGGCGGGTGAAGCAATAAGGGCACTGCTGCCACCAGCTGCAGACTTGCTCTTATTTTGATTAAAACAAATACTCACAGCAACTGCTCTGTTTTCTGCTGCTCTCCGTGTCTAGAGGGACCTCTGCCACTCAGGCAACTACTCAGCCTCAAAGACACAAATGTTTCAGGGAGCAGGGTCAGCCTGTAGCTACACATGGGATTGAATTGTCATTGCAAATAATGTCACCTTTAAAGCATCATTTGGGATTAGAATAATCACAGTTGACAAAGCCTCGCAGCCTGTGAATGGCCTTGATGTGTAATACAGCTGTATACCACTACCACATCGACTTAAGTGCCTGAAGCCTTATTTAGAACATTAGTGCCTAATTTATTCTCTCGAGCTACAGTAGCTGTGAATGTTAAAATAAATAAATATGTATTTATTATTCACTCAAGTGGCCTGGTTAAATATGGGTTAAAAACATAAAGCAGTACAAATCATCACAGCATGTCATCATTAACATTATGACAGCTTTTGAGTAATTAGGCGGCACAATAGATTTGTAATGGGTACTGAATTAGCACAGAGATAAGACCAAGTATACCACATTATACAGTACATTGAAAGCATGTTTAGCCATTGTTTGTATAAAAGCATGCTTTGTAATTATTCACATTGAAAATCGGGTTATTACTTTAAAACAAATTAGCATTTTGATCAAGCAGCTGTATGAATCATGATGTGTCAGTTAAAACCCTCTAGCATTTTTGAAATAATTACTTTGAAATGCACAGTTGAAGAGGTGCAACAAGTATGTTGAAACATATATTACATTTTAGCAGCCTCGCAATTAATTACAACTATATTTAAGACAAACTCACAGAAACTGAAGTTATTCAGGTTGTGTTCAGGTGTTACTTGCAATTGTTGGTTTTCCGTTGAGCTGAAAACAGCTTCTCACATTTTTACAAAGCAGCTTGTCTTAATATTTAATTTTTTTTAAATAACAAATAATATAAAAATACATAATTTGTATAGCGCATTTACTGGTTGTCAACAACGCTATCTAAAGATAGATTTAAAACAAATACATATATGATATTACATATCTTACAAAGAAATTACTGAACATAATTCCTATCATCATACTGTATCTTAATTTATTAAAACATTGAATTAACCATGCTTTTTATGACAAGAGCCAAACTTGGAAATAATACATCGCATAAATAGTATAGAAGTGTGTGGGCTGATATGACTTTATTATTTTCTGTCTCTCTCTTTAAATGTAAACAACACATTTTTTGTGTCTGTCTTTCACAGCATCGGCTCCTGTCTTTGTCCATAATCCTGTGCGGGTCATTGCTACACTTGGAAAAGATATATTGCTAGAATGTAAACCCAAAGCATCGCCCAAACCACGGATAACATGGAAGAGAGGAGAGCGGAGGATACAGCAAAGCAGAAGGTACAGCAACTCTTAAGAAGCATTGTGTGACACTGTAGTAGCTGTGTGTGTGAGTGTGTGTTAGTTATAATTCTTTTTTATATGATCTAATAAAAATGCATTGTGCTATTGATCCATGTAGGAACAATTCTCCATTTAAACAGTAAAAATGGCAGAGGATACCAAGGGTTTCTGCAAGTCCTTGAAAATTAAATCAAATTGTCTGAAATTGAAGCCTAAAACGGTCTAAAATGTTCTCTCATACAATTTGATAGTTCTTGAAAAAGAATCCTCCACCGTTGTGTTAACTTTAAATAATAAAGAGAGGGCTGTCAGAATTCATTTTTTGCTCGGCCGGAGAACTGACCCACAATGGATAATTTCCCACCATGAATAAAGGTTCTGCACCCTGCTCTTAATGTACTCTAACACATCCATGAAGCATTTCACAATCTCCATGGTGACTGCTTTGTGCTTTAGAAAATAGATTTAGCCAGATTGAAACTTAGATCGCTACATGTCAATACATGTTTGAACTTCATACTGCACCGTAACTGTTAGGCTTAGTTTCATTAGGTCAGGCAACTAATTTTTCTTTATGCCTCTGCCAGTATGAATGGTTAATTATAGTAATAACATATAAACAAGTTCATTATATGGTCTTGAAAAGGTCTTAAAATGAACTTGAAACGCTGGAGCCAGTGTTCTGTTTACCTCAGCACAGAGTCCACAGATGTATGACCTCAAACCAAACCAAAGCTCAACCTTAATTTACAGCTCAAAATGTTAAAAATAATACATACTGAGTTCATGGTAACATACTGCATATTACAAAATAGTGTTGTTTTTATTAAAGCAACATGTATGCTCCGACAGATCAATATTAATGCAAATGTATGGCTGAACTTTAATATCTGACATGTGTCATTCACTTGTAACACTGTCTGCTGTGGTTAATATAACCAGATATATTTAAAACGTGATACAATCTAAATGCACAAGATATCATTACATCCAAGCCTCTGTGGCAATGTTTTGTGATCTTAAAAAATGCAATAAAAACTAGAAAATGTCTCTCCATGTAATATCTCTATAGTAATGATCTGCTTAATGCTTTTTATGGGCATTCAAAATAGCAATATTCTATGTGAAGACACCCTAGAAATTAAATTCATCGGGATAAGCTGTGTCATATATATTAACCAGAGCTCTGTTTTAAATAGTTTACTTTTTTTTTGTTCCTCTGCACAGTTTAGAGAAAAGAACGTTATTTGAGAAAGTTAATTGCCCTGTAAAATATGTATGAAGTCATGAAAAGTTTGTCTCTCCCGAAAAATAGTTTTTCATCATAGTTCCACTACGTAACTTCAAGTGTTATCATGACGGCTCTCAACCCTCAGGAATTGCATACATGTCTTGTTGTAACACATCAAAGTTTCATTACTGTAACCACAATTAAGTGTCACTGCTAGAATAAAACACCTTAGGTACAGGAAAGCTCTGGAGACACATCCATAGCCCCCCTCCTTCTCATGGATGCTGACAATTTAGACCGTACAATTTCATTTGGAATTCACACGCAGTTTGATGCATCATCTTTTATGAGAAACATTTCTCCGTCGCTCCTAGAGGGGGCTTAGCGGGGTGAGGGTCCATCAATCAAACTGAGCGACACCACTGAAATACTCAGTCACTGCTGAGTGTCCCGAGTTCTGAGGGAGAGAAGATTCAGCTGTCTGTTCCACAGTCTCGCAGCAAAAAGCCAGTTGATAATCAAATCTGTGAGTGTCCTTCAAAGAGCCAGCGACTTAACTTCAGGCCAAATTGAAAAAAGGAGCAGTTGGTCATTTCAAAGGTTGGTGCAACTTAATCTTCAATTAAAGAAAAGTGGTCCTCATCACTAATTGTGGGAGTCTGTTCTCTATAAAAAACCTGGCTACAGTGAAACTGATGGATGTGGATGAGTCTGTGAGTGTGTTGCCCCTAAATGGTGATTAATGACCCTGGCTTGTCTCGATCTGATAAAAAGCCTTTGAGGTATTTTTCAAACTCTGGCAAATCTATTTTGCAGTGGTTTTGGCGTGCACCGCGGGGAGAGTCCTACCTGTCCGAAAAACACCTTGATCTTGTTTTCATCTGACTTCTGATAAAGCGGTGTCTTAAGAGAGCAGAACATTGTTCACGGACGTTATTGGCAAAGTAGTTAATTTCTTCCCCTCAGAGTAATTCATCATTCACTATTAGATGCTGACATTGTATACAAGCCGTATGTGGTCTAGTTTTCTCGAAATGTGTAGGAGATGTCATCGCGGCTGTGTTACTTTTATACCAGAATAGAATGTTTGACACGTCTTAAAGGTGATTCTGTACAGTGCGTTAATGAGCTGGATCACACAATGGTTGAGGGGTCATCTGGAGATCAACCTTGTGAAAGGGTGATTTGTATCTGAAAAAGGTGAAACGAACAACCTTCTTAGGTTTTGGTCAGGGTGACTCCTGCAAGGATTTTCTGCCACTACCCATAATAAAGTAAAGAGTTTATGGATGGAGAGACGTTCTGTTCTTAGAAGAGCGGGGGAGGAATCGAAACAGCTTCACGTTTATCTGGCATTGACAGCTGTGCTGACTTAATGAAGGTTTGTAATTAACATGGATTTCCGCTAATGTTCAGGGCTTTTGTCTCTTAAACAGAAAGTATTATTCCCATTAGTTTGAGAAAATATGGCAGACTCAGTCAAAACCCACGGACTCTTTGTTTAACAGTCAGACAGTGCATGATTTGGCCATGTGTGTAAACACTGAGAAGTTGTTTTTTTTATGTGAAAAATGCAGTGTGCTTGGCTTCATATCAGAAACTCTCCCCATCATGGTGTGATCTTCTGATGTTTCCTTGAAATATCCTAAGGTTGAATGTATTTGCATATTCTGTATGCCCAACAGTCCCTTCGTGTCCTTTCTGCCTCGGTGTCCTTGTTGAATGTGAATTACCTTCTCAATTTGAAAAATGTCTCCTGGCTGCAGATTGCTTCTGAATTGTCTGAATGTGTGGCGAGATGTTGCCACGCCTTTGTGAGTTTCTCTGTGCCGATTTCAATCACCTTGTCCATGATGAAACGGCTTACTGCAGTGAATATAAATGCCAAACAATATGAAGTAGAATACAAATACTTCATAACAGCTCCATCATTTTGACCGTTTGCTTTTGAATAAAATCAATATGTTATTAAAGACAAATACTTTTTTAAATATGCATTACCACCTCGGTATGGAAGGCATCATTTAAATGTGATATACATACGTACCACAATAATAAAAAGTGCTTGCACAGGACACTTCACTATGCTATACATATATATGTATGCTTTTCCTCTAAAGCCACATGTTATTTACAAGTCTGAGCGACATGTTTATACAGCGTTGCTTTTGTCCTTAAGTTGCATAAGAGGCTACTTATGTTATGAATGCAGGTGTGGTGTTGTTTCTTCTCTCTATTACACTTGTTTTTTCCCCGGGGCGAATCTCAATGATATCCACTTCTGGGTTTGACAGCTTTAGATGCACTGAATGCAGGAATACTTATGGTCTGTCGGGTGGGTTCATAAACAGTGTGTGTGATAAATGCGGAACAAATAATACATGTATAGAAATTTGAATGCAGAGGGACACATAATCAAAACATCTATTTTATTTCAACTTGTGTAGTGCTCTCCACAAATTATGCTCTGAAACTGTCCTTTCATGGATTTTAAACGATACTGTAATTACTCTAATAGAAGCCCATTGTGCTCTTTCAAAGGCATACGATCAGATATACTGGAGTGCATCATTGGACCCTAATTGAAAGTCAGAAGAGTTTCTTTGTTCCAAACATTGCTTTGGTGTCACTTTTTTTTCTTCTGAACATGTGTCCCCATTACCTTTATTTATATATATATATATATATATATATATCTTTAGTAGAATCAGTGTTTTATCATGTTCAAGATAGGACTACTTAGTGGTATCTGCAAATCAGGTTCATTAACATATTCCAATGGTCGATTGATTCTGAGTGGAAAGGGTTTATTTCCGTCTCTCTTGTTGAAGGTTACATACAATCACTTCACATCCTTCACACATCCTTCAGTCCTCTAAGTATTTACACAAACAAAAATACTTTTTCTGTCCTTCGATTCAGTGATAATAATTTGCTAGCGGTAAACACTATTTTGTTTTATATTTCCCACTGCAATCTCTAGTGGATGATCATTTCAAGGATGTCTGAGCAGTTTATTTTATCTCATCCCAAGTAAATATTTCTATTCTTGTAACCCAACACGACCACAAGCATAAAACCTCATGCCTAAACATGTCGAACAACTCATCATACCTGCATTTGTTTTTCATACCAGTATTGATTTGTGTGTCCTTTCTCACAGGATTATGTTGCTACGGAACAATACTCTGAGAATTGTTAACTCCAGCCGAGCAGATGAGGGGAACTATGTGTGCCGGGCCGAGAATGAGCTGGGCTCGGCGGAGATGACTGCCGTATTGTGGGTAAAAGGTAAGTGATGCCCTGGGGGCCTTTATTTTCTGCCAAATTAGCACAAGTCAGCCACCAGTAAACAGTCCCCAATGTTATTTCCCCCCCCCCTTACCTTTGCTCGGGTGCCAGGAAATATATTGTACTTGCTCAACAGTGAACCAAGGCCTCTCACATTCAAGAATCATATTACAAGGACACACTTTTACAGCGTAAAGGGCTGAGTCTCATAGATGCACTGCACACCACACTCCAGATCAAAGCAAAGCAGGATATTTGACAAAGGTGACGCTCAAGCTGTGGTTGGCCCAATTGTGACTGCTCTGGCGGTGATGTCACAGTGAAACGCAGCTGCTTGGCGCTATAGCTTCTGGTTAGCCTGAGGTGACAGTGTAGCAGCTTTGTGCTTCCAGAGGCCATGCGTGTGGAGCTTAGCCCGATCCGAGTGGAAGTGACTGTGGGGGAGAGCGTGGTGCTGAGCTGCAAGGCCGCCCATGACACCTCGCTGGATGTGGCTTTCCAGTGGTTCTTCAACCAGAGGCCCATCAACTTTCAACAGGACGGTAACCACTTCGAATACATCCAAACAGTAAGAGCACGAGTAAGAGCAAAAGTAAGACTATGAGTAAATGTATTATATTGGTTATGTACCTATCTATGTACATGTCTATCTGTCTGTTTTTGTTCATCTGATAACCCTCCTGTTGTGTTCATTTCTCCACCCTTACTCTGGTGTTCCGGGTCAAATTTGACCGGTCTGTTTTAACTGCTATCACATTAACACAAAAACCATTAATCATCACCAAATTGTATTTAACACCCCTTTAAGCTGTCAACAATGTCTCAGACTACTGGTTTATGTGAATAACTTCAGTAAATGTAGATACACTGAAAATGGACATACACTGAAGATCTATTCCAAACTTAACATTTGTTGATTTGTGGGTGTGTACTATCTGATTGATGAACATAATTGAGGGTTAATCCCTCATTTTTGACTGGGAACATCATAGGTGTTAAGAAGACTAAACCACTACAATTCTATGAAAGTGGTGATCCAACCCAGTCTCCTCAGTCTGCATATAAATAACACAACTTTACTCTTTGGTAATGCTTGCAATTGATACAACCGTTAATCAGCAATTGCACATGTTCATATACCTACTGTGGAGAATATCTTAGGGCCTTGAAGCAATCACATATAAAATCGGTCAGATTTGACCCGAACATGACAGGAGGGTTAAGTGTTGAAAAATAGCGTTTGTGATCAGTAACATAATTATGTATGATAAAATATATTGCCCTTGAATTGCAATTGTATCTTTTTGGGGGAAATGAAAACACAAATAGAAACTCATACTTGCTTTGAAAAGTATTATGGCTTCAAACTCACTCATAAGTGGTTTTGAATGACGAATAAAAAAGGAATATAATAAGGACAATTATGCTAATATTGAAACTTCAACATGCTTCTGTTAATCAAATCACGGCTTTGTAAAACATGCTAATGAATCCATTCACAAACTCCACCAACAATAGTCAGGCGCCTCCTGAATTGCAAGTCTGTGAGTGATTGTTTCCGTTGTTCTCTCCGACTTCAGTCATCAGGAAAAGGTCAGAGGACACAAAGTCAAGGATCCTCTGAGGAAGATGTTGCACATATTTTCCCAACTGAGCAAAACAATAAATCCTCCCAAACAAAAAGGCATTTAACCTTTGACATCCTCCAATATCAGGGCTTCATTGATACCATTTCACCTCTTCCTTTTCCTGGACCCTTTCTATTGTTTGAGTTTTTCTTTTTCTTTGGTTTACCATATTATTAACTTCACTGAAAAAACTGAAATGTTGACTTTGATTAAATCTATTATGTCACACTACTGTATTAGGTTAGTTGCAAGCAATAAAAGAGAAACCAGCTCGAGTGCGCTAGAATTTGAAAATACACAACCGGAAAAAATCTGCCACTTCCTTACAGAGCCCCTCCTCCAACACACACGAACGCGCACATGACCAATGAGGGCACAAGATAAGTTTGGAAGGCTGACAGGCAGGTAGGCTTTTTACAGTACTACGGCTTCCACAGAAGTCAAAGCACTTAAGATATTCATTGCTATCGGGATGTTAAGAGCATTCCATGGAATATAACAAAAAGTGTATCTCGATCCGGTTTCTCAAACTTACCTACCCCACCTTTAAGTTAAACCTAATATATTTTATTTAATCTTAATATGATTGCTTTAAACTAACCTAATACAGTTGGGAAATCTGTTGACATAATGCTTTTAATTAAAGTAATTGATGTGTGGACATATCAATTATTGTAGGCTAAACTGAAAATGTTGAGTTTAGTCCTATGGATTTATTTTTTATTTTAAGATGCACCATTTTGAAAAGTACATTTCCAGTACAAAAGGACCTTTTGACTATGTAAATGTAGTCTTTAAAGAAACAAAACATTTACTGACTGTTTTGGATAGCTTAAAGTGATGTAAAATAACAACCGGGGGCCTTACAGGGTTAAACAAGCGTAATTTACACTTATATTTGTACAAAGAAACATTTCCAATCTCCATAATACAGAAACTATTGGACACAAGCCATAAAATGAAGTTGAAAACAAATGTACCAGAGAGCAGAAAGTCCTCTTTATGTCACCATTCCTTCAGTGGATGTTAACATCACATCTGTCCTGTGCGTCCTCTGCTACTACCAATGCTCTGGAGAGAAAGTATTTGCAGTGACAATCCTTTACACAACAGATTCCTGGCTGATGCATGGTGTGTAATTTTAATCAGGTTTCTTGCTAAACGGCTGCCTGTAGACCTTGAATTATTCCCAGCCTTGCCTTAGGCGATTCTCATTTCAACAGAGAAAATAGGAGTAGCTGAAGAATGTAGCAAGCGAGCACCTGAATTAAACAGGAATCTCTCGAGCCACATGAGCCTCTACAAGATGTAAAGTCATCACACTTCTTTTTGACAAGCACATTTAGGCTTGCTTAATACCTAACTTGTTTGTATTCTATTCCTTCCGATTGCAGCAGTCGTCCATAGTGGACCTGATGATCAGGAGCATTTTGTTGAAGCATGCTGGGAAGTATGGGTGTCGGGCCCAGACCAGCGCCGACACTGTGTTTACAGAGTCTGAACTCCTTGTGCGAGGTGAGCTTGTCATGTGACGTCTTGTTCAGTCTTTCGTGCAGGCAGTGACTCTCTCAAATCAAATCAAGTTTTATTTATATAGCACATTTATAAACGATTTTTAATCGAGCCAAAGTGCTGTACATATAATAAAAATAGCCTACAGTAGACACTTTACAGCTAATACAACAGCACAGATCTCTGCCCCCTTTAAACGGAACCACTAAACCGAAAAATCACATTTATTTCTTACTGAGTTATTCTTGGCAAGCTTAGTCCAGTGGAAATGGACACAACACGATGAATCTAGCAAATTGGCTCCAATTTGTGCTGCTGCTTTGGGAAGTTTTCTAATGATATCAGACATTAAATATTTGCTCTTGATGGAGACAATTGAACAGCACTTTTTCCACATTATTGCCTCCTTTTTAACCTTCTGATCTTGATTAATTTGTTATAGTCACTGTGAGTAAGGCGGACAGACGGTCTGTCTGCATGAACACGTTTAGTGTGTGCTGTTAAACAGATGAATGGCTAAAATGGCTAGTGATCAGATTATGTGGCTGTTTCTGATTGTTGCTGATGATGTGATGAAAAGGTTATCATGCACACAGATGCTGTAATATTTTGAGGCTGACCTCACATACTGTTTACACATTTTTCTTTTGAGATGTCAGGCCTGGAAATGTGTTAATGTCTTCTTTTTTTGTGCTTTAGCAGAAACAGTGATACTATGGGGCAACACATGCTTTTTCACACTGTTACATCATGTTTTCAAACTAGTGAAAAGAGAACATCCAAGCACACATTATAGTGTTTTTTTACCACACTTTATTTTTCCCATATGCAGATTAGTCTACTCTCAAGTGACCAAAAGTAAGAATAAGATCTTTAGTTGCATTTTTAAACATAGCATTTCAGAAAACGTGTAATACAAAAACTATTATTGTGATTCATCGACTGGAGAAATGTCATGGCAATTTTCTTCTAACCCTTTTCCCCTGTATGGAAGGGTATGCAAAGATTTCTTAAAGGCTGTTTTCTCTAATGAGTAAGACTCACATAAACACATTTTATTTTTATTTTACAAATAAACAAAAATACATTTAATTCCATCTACAGTATATTCTGTATAGGGGTTTGTTCATATATCATAGCATCATTTATTTATATAATATTGCATTCATTATATTATGCATGGCTGTTGACATTGATAAACATGAATATCCCAAAATGCCGTCTGTTAATCTCTGTATTGGTTAACATAATTGAACAATTTTGAACCTGGCTTTAGCCCATATTCAGATACACGTATTTAGGTAATCAACCAGGGGGGGTTTATATTTCATAGTTATATCTATTGGAATAAACTGTTACCCTAATCACCTGAAGTGTCTCCACCTTATGATTAAATAAGACTCTGCAATATAAATATTGATTTAGTGAGTTGGTGATTAGATTTTCCCGAAATATCTTTTATTTAAATGATTATTTTGAAAAGTTATGTAATATATCTTATCCATAAAATATTCATATATGCATTCTGGGTTTGATGTGTAATATCTGGTTGTTTGTAATTAATGTCATTAAACATAACGCTCCTAATAGAGGGCAGGAGATACGCCATGGTTGTTTTGACACTTCCCTAAAGCCCCTGTTACACTGTCCCAAAATTGACACCCGATGCACGATAAAGGAAATGTTCAAAATCGGCTCTGATCGTAGCAACATCGGGCCATTCGTGAGGGCATCTTAAGCCATTGTATGACCGCCGGTGGAGTTTCTCAGGCTCCGGCAGCAACTTCATGAGCAGTAACTTCGTAAGGCACTCGTGAGTAGTGCTGCGTACCTGGACTCATATTCAGGTTCAGGTCCGGACTCAAGTCCAGAGGTTCAGGTTCAGGTCCGGACTTATAAGTCCGGACCTGAACCCATGGCTTGTGTCATGTTGTGTGAGTAACTAACGTGAACTTATTGTGAGCTAATTATCAATTGAAAAATAACTCATAATCAACTCAAATTCAAACTCATCAGGTTTATTGTGCTCCCTTCCAACTTGCGTCTACATTTCTCTACAAAGTACAAATGTAAAAAAAACACTTTTTGCCACTTACAGCAACTACAGTGAACTACTACCAGTGTTGGGAAAGTTCACTTTCTACATGAACTAGTTCAGTTCACAGTTCACACAGTTTAAAATGAACTAGTTCAGTTCATAATTCAAAATTTTGAACTAAAGTTCATGGTTTCAAAAATGAACTAATTTATAGTTCATAGTTATTTTTTCAATACGTTGCTGCGAGCTATTATTTGTCTCCTGTACGACGTTAATGGGCCATTTCAATGTTTACAATATCCTCAGAGGGCCGTACAAGTTATTGACCTCTGCTTAAAAAAACTAAAATCACAGCCCATTCATTTCATTCTGTGCAAAAAAAAAGCAACCTCTTAATCCAGATATCTCACCATGACTCGCGTATGCATGCACGTGCACGGTGTGGCATGACCACCAAAACAGAAAGATATGGACACAAGATGTGTGCAAATGTATTTAGTTTCCACATGTGAACATGATTTAAGTGGGAGGGGGACCTAACCTCCTCTAGGGGGGTCCGGGGGGCATGCTCCCCTGGCAAGATTTGTTGCACTATGAGAGCAACATTAGGAGATCTATGGACAGTTGGACACATCTCTCAACACCCAAACACAACTGTAAGCAGATTTTCTTTTAATTTATGGATATTTGACAAATCACTCCCCTTTTAAACTGTATTCTTCTTTATTAATAACTGTCATATAGTATTTTATACCTGTTTACTTTATTCTCTTGTTTTTTTTATAACTATAATGATCATATAAAGATGTGCCTTTACCTCACTGGTTGTAGACAAAGCTTCTTATATTCGTTAGCATAGCTAGCTAACCAGATGCTAATGATAACAACACAGTTATTGACTGTATGATCAGTGTGACAGATGAGCAGATCGCCACTCGGCTTTCAACTAAAGACACAGACACGCAGAAACTGCGGCATGTGTATGGACTTATCGGTACTGCAATTTCTGAAGTGCTGGAGTGGCGTTCTGGTGCTCTCCGTCAGAACATGCACCCCTGTCAGTCGAGACATATACCACGTGATGACACGTTAGGCTCGTGTTGTGTTCAAGGACCCTGACCTTGGCCAGGAAAAACAGGCACTAGCTTGTTTAATTTTTTTGCGGTCTAGATTTCTTTCATTTTTTTATTTTTTGCGTGTGTTTATAAATTACCTCGAGGGCCGTACCAAATTGTCTCGCGGGCCGTATACGGACGGAGGCCGGAGGTTCCCCACCACTGCCGTAGAGTCTCACTCTGAGCGAGTGCTGCTGCAGCTGCTCTCGGCTTCGTCCATACTAATTAATGAATTCATTCATTCATTCAATGCTCGCCGGTTCCGCGGTTCCACATTGTTTGTTGTGAGGAGTCTGATATATTTAGTATATTTATATTTTAGTGCGACAGCCAGGGGTGACTGTGTGGGTGTCACAGGCAGATTGCTGTTGCCAGATTGGGTGGTTTTCCGCATTATTTTGAAGCCTGTTTACGGTGTGTAAATTGAAAAGATAATACATTTGCAACATAGGTAGTCCAAATGTTTGGAAATGCATGTGTGTATAATGGGAAGATGATATAAGATACTATATGTATGCATGTAGTACCACCCTTGCTAGCGATTCCCTCTCTAGTTTAGCATACTCAGCTTCGTTGTCCCTGGCCATAGAATCACGATTTTATGGGGCCGGAAAAAACTGGGGTAAAATACACACTAGCCGGTACTACGCTATATGGAAAGGCCACCAAAAACTGTCCTGGCCTGGACGTTAAAACGGGGCTAGCCGCTGCAATGGAAATGCGCTATAACATACCTTATTCTTACTCCGAGCACTACTTCTGCTCCTCCGTCGCTTCACACTTGCAGAGGGCGATTTCTCTACTGGCCGAACTGGTGTCCTGGTCGGTGATGACACCAGAAAGACCGATGGTACTGCATCTCCATTGAGTAATGGTTGTTCTTTAAATCCCATGTTATGTTTGATCATACTCTCAGAGTAGTCGTCCGGAAATGTGAAATGTTCGCTGCATACATGAGCCTGTAAATCTCTCGGTTCGGGCCGGCCACATTTCGCTAGCCACTGCCTCTGAATGTACTTCTTATGCTTACCTTTTGGCAACAGATGGAACCGAGCATTCCGTGGATTGTTCCTATCCGAATTATGGCAATATTTCGCGATACAGTGAGGCATATTTGAAGAGAGAAACTACAGTAAATAACATGGAGATCAACGTGTCTTCGAAAACCAAACGCATGGATTACGTCACGTCCGGGAAATGGCGGCGCCCACAGTGTTGATGTTATTTCGGTATATAATCAGTTTAAAATCACTGATAATGTCATCGGATTAAAAAAAAAAAAGAGAGAGACTGGCAGAGACTGGTCTGTTTTATCGGATGATAATTTTTAAAAAATGAGTGTCATGAGCATACCATTCCTTTAACTGGGTTTTCGGCTGAAAGGCATATTAGTAGTGGTACAAATGCCACTTCAATCTCATTAGTATGCAGAAAAAGTGACAGGTCGCCCCGCCCCTTTTCGACCGGAAGTCCCGCCTTATTTGACCGGAAGTCCCGCCTTTTTATTTTTATTTTGAAACCGGAAGTCCCGCCTCGTTCGACCGGATGTCCCGCCCCCGCTTCCGGCGGATGTCCCGCCCCCGCTTCCGGTTTTCAAAATAAAAATAAAAAATAAATAAAAATTAAAAAAATGAGAAAAATAAAATGCCGTTGTTTTCAATCAATTAATATGTCTAGGATATATGTCCCGCCTCCTTACCACTTCCTGTGTGGTTAATCCTGTATACAGTATCGAATGTAACTTACAAATACTTGCAAATAACATGAAATTAATCCCAAAAGTAAGGCATCTTTAAAACATATATTTAAACCTCTCTGTTTTTGCAAACAGGACATGACAGGACATGAGGGGAGAGAACATATGGTGGAGGAGGGGGAACACACACACACACACACACACACACACACACACACACACGCACACACACACTTTCCCCCTCACCCTCTCCCTCTGTCTAAATAAAAAGCCATCGTCTTTAGTCACTCTTAAATATTTTTCAAGTCGAGAGAAAATGGCCAAGAGACGTCTTGATATGAATTTAATCAGCGAGACACCGGTGACAACTTACAGCCATCCGTTGGGTGCTCCAAATCAAAGTAAAGCATATAAAAAACAGATATTTTAAAAAGTCAGCCTTTTTGCTAAAGGATAAGGGTGGGGGAAAACCACAAACCCCCTATGGAGAAGACATAAACCCCCTATGGAGACAAACATGTTGTAAACAGAGGGAGGTAGGTAGGTAATATACTTAAATATATATATATAGAAAGTCAGAGAATATTTATCAGAGGATAAACCATATACATTTGTACAAGTCGACACTGGTGCATTTTGTAAGAAAACAGAGTTTTCGTACTCAGACCGCTGCAACAATTTCAAGCAGATCTCTGTGATATACAGTCGCTGTCCGAATATAATGATGGTTTTAATTATTTATTAACAGTCGTAAATGTATATAGAAAAACCTGTGCTCAAACATTAAAGAAAAAGAAGGGTAAGGTTACCAAAAAGCTTTTGATATAGTTTTAACACACAGCGAGATCCCTAAAAAGTCACTAACAGCTGCGGGGAAAGAATTCTTTAAAGTTTTTCAAAACTTGTTGAAGAAAAGAGGTATTGCATATTATACAACAGCCATTGACATATAGGCATGTAGGGTAGAAAGATTTAACCGTACGCTGAAAACTAAAATGTGGAGGTATTTTACAGCTAAAAAGACTCATAGATAGCGTTTTTTATGTATGACAACTTTACAACTGGTAGAAAGTTAAGTACTTTTTCTGAGCAGATTTTCTTTAAGACTGTGACTCTTAACACACCAACCCCCCGAGAGCCAGACATACTCATCCCCTTTTCAACGTATTTTGTTTTTGTCTTTCTCGCTTTTTTTTCCATTATATTTTTGGAAAAAACTACATAGTGATTGCTAGCAAAAATACAACATGCAACTAATACATTATACAATATTACGACTTTTGGCGATATTTTCAACACAATATACTTGTACCCTTTTTTTTTCTTTTTTTTTTTGTAGGACTTCAAGATATGTTGCATGTCATGCATAAACACGGTGTCATCTTTCTTGAAACTGACGTGCTGTCCGTTTTACAAACAAGTTATGTTTATGCTTCTTCATCCTCTGAATGTTCCTCCCCGTCCCTCTTCACAATAACAATCAAGGTGGATCTGTGAAATGAAACACCTCTTCCCAAAGCGTGACTACCCTATTGAGGGCATGCAGTAGGGGCAGTAGGGCAGTAGGGTCTAAATCGATGGGCCAGATATACTAACATGCAGAACATACGGTATGTTTGAAAAAGACTAACCATTTATCCAGTTCAAGCTGTCTTTAAGATGTGACATAGCGCTCTGACTATTTCCCGTAAAATCGTGACAAACTATTACTTGTTCTTACATTTGACCTCTTGCTGCTTGGTTGAAAATGATAGATGAAAAAGAACTTTTTTAAAAAGAGTCAAACCACAAATGTTTTAAGATTGTTACAAAATGTAAAAAATAAAAAAGGTCTGGAGACAAAATTAATTCAGGTGACTCTGGCTTTATTAGGACAACAGACATATAATACAAATGGGTTAGGGGTTAAATATAACCATCGTGGACTTAATAGTCTAACAAAATACTTTTATCTGAATACATTTGTTCTTTTTAAGAGCACTTTTTGAAATTATTTATTTATTCAGTGGAACAATCCAGTGTTTGTTAACATTAACGCTTTCTTCTCTTTTTATTGTGTTACTAAGATACTTTTAAACACACTTTGGTGTATGCAACACTTGTTCAGATAAAACAAGGTTTTTTCTTTTCTGATAAACTTACATATTTTAGTTATTTTATGTTACCAAGATACTTTGAGATACACCCTGATGTACACAACACTTAACAAAGGGTATAATATGAAGTAGTTGGTAAGGAAGGGGTTTTTCTTTAAGGGTGCAAAACTTTTAGAACAGGGTAAAATATTCATTAATTTGTATTGAATTGAGTTTTCTTTTTTTGATTTTCAACATACTATATGACTTTTACATAATTCTGACGTACTATACTTTTTTTTTGACTTTTCTCTGTAGAATCTTGACAAAACTATTACTTGTTCTTAAATGATGACCTATTGCTGTAGATGAGATGAAAAAGCTACAACGCTTAAAGAACTTTTTTCTAAAAAACTCTCAATTCTACACTGACTCCCCCCACTCAACGCAATAAGTCCCACCCCACTCAGCAAATCATCTAAAATGAAGGACCCCATCAAGACGACCGTTGAAAACTAGCCATGGATCTGAGAAAAACCAAGTCTGATGTAGCCTACCCTTATTATCACCAGGATAATGGATATGGGCTTAATGACTGGATGGTACAAAGTAGGGGAGAGGATGTTCCCGAAGAAGAGCTCTCCTCTATATGTAATAGTATTGTAAACGAAACATTTAAAGTGGTCCCAGAATCTTCATTTTTCAGAAACATTCTGTAACATTACCGAAGAAATTACACTTACTCTTTTTCTTGTGTTACCAAGATACTTTTAGATACAGTTTGGTGTCTGAAAACTGAAACTGGTTGAATATAAAGTACTTTATAAGGAATTCGGATTCTTTTAAAGGCAGATTTGGGCTTTTTTCTCTTTCTCTTGCCAAGATACTTTTAGACGCACTTTGAGGGATGCAAAACCTTAAAACTAGAAAATGAAGTACAGTCTGATTAGATTTTTTCTTAAAGACTGTTTCTCTAAAAGGTAAGTTTGTGATTTTAACAATTTTCCCTGACACTTGGCAGATTTGTGTGTAATTCTCTCACAAAGGAACTCTAAGATACACTTTTTATGTATGCAAAACCTTAAACTTTTTTTTTTTTTTTGAAAATAAAATACTTTGTCTGAATACATTTTCTTTAAAGGCACTTTTTTTATTTTAACGCTATTTCAGTGGAAAAATACAGTTTTGTTGACATCAAGGCTTTTTTCTCTTTTCTTGTGTTACTAAGATACTTTTAGACACACTTTGATGTATGCAACACTTGTTCAGTTCAGGGGTTTTTTTTTTCTGATAAACTTACATATTTTAGTTATTTTATGTTACCAAGATACTTTGAGATACACCCTGATGTACGCAACACTTAACAAAAGGGTATAATATGAAGTACTTGGTAAGGAAGGGGTTTTTCTTTAAGGGTGCAAAACTTTAGAACAGGGTAAAATATTCATTAAATTGTATTGAATTGAGTTTTCTTTTTTGATTTTCAACATACTATTTGTACACAATGACTTTTCCATATTTCTGATAAACTATACTTTTTTCCGTAAAATCATGACAAACTATTACTTATTCTTAAATTTCACCTATTGCTGGAGATGAGATGAAAAAGCTACAACGCTTAAAGAACTTTTTTTCTAAAAACTCTCAATTCTATAATTGACTCCCCCATTCAACGCAATGAGCCCCACCCTCCACTCAGCAAATCTTCTAAAACGAAGGACCTCACTAAGACGATCGTTGTAAACTAGCCATGGAGCAGAGAAAAGCCAAGACTCCCCCCGCGAGTTGCAGTCAGGAACAGAGTCCACCAGCGACACCACCATGTGGGAAACCCGAATCTTGCAGTACTACTGCTGCTGATGCTACTCCTCGGGTCAAGAAGTCTCGGTTTAGGGACACAGTGAAATCAGAATTGTTTTATATTCTGGAGATGGTGATGTATCGGTACAGAAAAGAAATCTGCAAAGAATGCCGACGCAGTAACCCCGACCAGAGGCAACACGATTGTCGGAATGACATGCCCGATTTCTTCTTCAGAAACAATTACAAAGCGTTAATGAAAAGACTTTGGCTCGCCGACTTCGTTGCAGTGATTGACCAGAGTCTTATTGAAAAAGGCATTTGCGAGGATAAACTGAGGATAGGACGCGCTTCGGAAGCCTTTCTGCACAAGCTTGTAAAATGTAGATGCCTCAAGGAGAGACTTGAAATATCCATACAGAGTTGGATGGAGAAGAAGAAGACTAACAAACAGCAGTCGGATGGAGAAGAAGCCAGGGACTTGTTCGATGCAGTGACTTTTTTCTTTAAGTAAAATAAAAATGGGAAACTACTTTGCAAAACACTCTGTATATATTGATCATAATGTAGTCCTTACCCGTTTAATAAATGTGGTGATGGGGACGATTGAAAACAGAACGAGTAGTGACCCCTGTGTAAAAAGAATGGCCGAAGTTTGTAAACTGGAAGACATTTTGGATATCGTTCGTTCTAGCAGTATTATTCAGGGTCATTGGGAAACGGTTGTAAACGAAACATTTAAAGTGGTCCTGGAATCTTCATTTTCCGAAACATTCTGTAACATTATCTCAGAAATGAAACAAACATCAAAAGTGTATCATGTGCTCTCATTGTATGCTCTGTTTGTAGATGTAATGCATCTTTGCGTCGAAAACAGCATAGACGTGAATATTTTGACTGAAGTGAAAAAACTCCATCACGATATCTCCAGTAATATGGGGAATTCTAAGCTGGAGACTGTCCTGGGGATGCTACAATCAGTATAACTATTGATTTTGCGTGTGAAAAAAATAAAAAAAGTGGTTTTTTACATCTAAAAACTGTTGTCATCATTTTAGCAAGGGGAGCGTGTCTGATACATGTGTATTACAGTCCTTCTTGTTGTGTTTTTCAGTGTTTTCTGTGTGTCTGTACACACAAAGCACGCGTCATTATCTACTTTTCAGCTTTTATATACAAAGTGTATCTTCAGTAACTTTACCAGAGAATTTAAGCATAAATCTGTCAAATGTTCAAAACAGCCTTGTTTCACTGAAATACCCTCAAAATGACAAACTGCCATTATTACGAAATCTCCTCAAACAGAGTACTTTCTACAGATGAAGCCTCCCACTCAACGCAATATGTCCCACCCACTCAGCAAATCATATAAAACTAAGGACGACTGTTAAAAACTAGCCATGGATCTGAGAAAAACCAAGTCTGATGTAGCCTGCCCTTATTATCACCAGGATAACGGATATGGGCTTAATGACTGGATGTTACAAAGTAGGGGAGAGGATGTTCCCGAAGAAGAGCTCTCCTCTATAACATATCCATGTAAGGTCTTTAGGACAAAAGAGGACCATGATAACATGACATATGAAGAATATCTTTCTTTAAAAGATGGTATTATAGATAACCTTTATAGAAACAGTATATCTCATGCCACTCGCCAAGATCGCAAACGACAATTAGCAGAAAAGAATAGAAAAAGTAAAGAAAAACGAAGAAAAAGAAAATGCAACATGAAAAGGAGAAGAAAAATTAAAAGCAAACGCAGAATGCGAATGAAAAGAAAAGGGACCATAGGACGGAAAACTAAAAAGACAAAAAGAAGGAAGGTGAAAAGAAAAAGAAACAAAGTGAAGACATTTAAACTAGAGGATGGTGTTGTAGAGCCATTACCGGATCATAATAATCTTATAGATCATCTCCCGCTAACCGACTGATGCGAATGTGTTGAAGTATATAGTATATATATAGATATATAGTATATATAGTATAGTATAGTATAGTATAGTATATATATATATATATATATAGTATAGTATTTGTAAGTTACATTCGATACTGTATACAGGATTAACCACACAGGAAGTGGTAAGGAGGCGGGACATATATCCTAGACATATTAATTGATTGAAAACAACGGCATTTTATTTTTCTCATTTTTTAAATTTTAATTTATTTTTTATTTTTATTTTGAAAACCGGAAGCGGGGGCGGGACATCCGCCGGAAGCGGGGGCGGGACATCCGGTCAAACGAGGCGAGACTTCCGGTCGAACGAGGCGGGACTTCCGGTTTCAAAATAAAAATAAAAAGGTGGGACTTCCGGTCAAATAAGGCGGGACTTCCGGTCGAAAAGGGGCGGGGCGACCTGTCACTTTTTCTGCATACTAATGAGATTGAAGTGGCATTTGTACCACTACTCATATGAAATCTGGCACACTTTTGAACGCCGTTATAATACAGTGCTGACAATGAACGCACTTTTGAACGCCGTTATACAGCGTTGAGAATGAACGCGTTCTCAATTACGTTCATCTAGAGCAGGGGTCTCCAACCTTTCTTCATCTGAGAGCTACTTTGAAAAAATGAAAGTGGCCAAGAGCTACTTGCATCACATCGCTTACATTTATTCACATAGCACTCATCAGTTGAATTAAGCTATACTTTTGTACACGTGTGAAATTGCAATACCTAAAGCTTATCAAACATCTTAACTTCACATCAAGGTCCAAGAAAACGAACATTTCTCACATATTATTATGGCCCACATAGTAAGTACTTCACTGAAAATTCACATAAATGTCCTTAATCATCACCTTACAAGCATTGTATGCACTTATGGTCAAATAAGTGCATTCATTCTTTTTTACAGTTATCGAGATGAATGGCACTGCATGGAGTCCACCATAGAGGTGTATGCTGGACCCACTTAGGTTCGCTCTAATAGAGTCATTTACATGTTCATCAGTCGGTCTTGTTCTGTATTTAGATTTCATGACATTCATGCCAGAAAAAGCTGCTTCACAAAGGTCTGCAGAACAGAACCAAATAAAGCAGACATATTCAGTGCTGCTTGGTGAATGTTCTTATAGTTTTCTGGGTCTACAAGGCTCCAGAAATGTTGTGAGTTTTGCTGAGACTTAAGCTGAACATGATTTTGGAGATTTATAACCTCCATCTCCACAGGATTAACACTGAACAGTTCAGCCATCTTCTTCTTCCTTGTCTTGACATTAAATTATAAACCATAATAAATCTGTATAGGTCTAGCCTCCCTATATCTGTGTGTGGAATTGTTCCATCCTCGAAAACAAAAAACGAATACTTCTGCAGTCTAGCTGCAGCTTCTAGCAATGGTCTTCTGTTAAAAAAAGGACACTGAATGTCCTGAATGTGGCATCAGCATCACACACATGACTTTAGTCTGAACACAGCAGACAACAGGAGTATTTACAACAGCATATCAAAGCAAACATAGTGCATGTGGGTGCACACGTATTCTCTGTCTTACTGTTACATTAATCCCATGAATGTATGAGACTAAGTTAGCTTCATCATCTCAATCAGTGATTAAGTGAATAATAAAGTTTCTATCGGGTCACTATCAGCCTGTCACTCATTATTTGCAGGGAGGGGGCGGGGCTTGGAGGAACGGAGAGGAGACGGTGATCGCGGAAGCTTTCCTCCTGCCTTCACAAACTTTACACAAGTATTTATCAACTGAAAATAGCAAGAGGACATTCATACTCTGCGATCCGAGACTTGATTAAATCCACCAAAAACCTGACATGACGATAACGAGTGTTTTTCAAAAAACACAAATCCCTCCCTGTGTCTCTTTGAGCGAGATGGGTCTGTCTGCAGACCGCAGCAAGGAGGCGTTTCCTATAGGGGCGTTTCCTATAGGGGCGTTTCCTAACTTTTTTTATCCAGCTGCTTTTATAAATCCTCGCAGAAGAAGTCATTGTTCTAGTGATGGTAATTCCGGCTCTTCTTGCTGAGCCGGATCATTTGGCTCACCAAGAAGAGCCGGCTCTTTCGGCTCCCAAAGGGCTCTTCAGTTTACCACATATTATACCTTTTAATTAAATAAAATGTAGCGCTGTTTTGACTAATTATTTATATGTGTACACATATATCACTTAAATTATTCAAGACATCCTTTGTACTAAAGTATTCAAAAGTACAAATTACATGTTTAATATAAATTATTTGCTGTGGCCAATTGTTTTCATTGCATTTACAGACCCGTGTAACTCTCTGATACCACCCAATTAATGCATTGACTTGCTTGTAGAACCACGCTACACAAAACAGATGGCAACACCTATACAAACTATTTAAAAAAGGAGCTACTGTATCAACCTATATAAAGTATATAAATATAGTTTTTCTCCCTGCAGGAGAGGGGAGCGTGCTTTGAGATCAACTGCTAGGCTGCAGCGGGGAGAAGAGGGGGACAAAAAGTAGGAAGAGAAGTAATCAGAAACCCTCCTTTTTACGCAGCGGTCCAGACATAGGGCATTAGGGCAGGGATATCTTTCAAGGTTTGACATAATGAATTGTGCTACTTTTAAAGCAAGCAACGATGTTTTCAAATCTGTAATCAAAAAGCTCCTCAAAAACACTATAGAAGCAGTTCCTGCCGTTGTTACGTTAGTTCAAACAGTAACAACGGACTACTTTTCTTAGCGGATGCATGTCAATTTAAATCAATACAGAAAACTATTTTTTAAATCAATAAAATCTTTTTCTAAATCCATAAAAGCATTTCAATTATTATTGGGAGTCATGTCGTTACTTTGTTGAGAATGTGGCCATGTGTAATAAGCGGGATAATGTCCACATTGCACATTGCATAATGTGCCTTCATGCCGATCTAGATCCCTCCACAAAAACAAAACAAAAAACGTCTCGTTCGCGGGCGAGAGCCGGCTCCCGTCGTTCACTATAGGAAACGCCCCTATAGGAAACGCCTCCTTGCTGCGGTCTGCAGACAGACTCTATTGCTTTGAGCCGCAGCGGCAGGACCTGATTCAGAGCGGGGCATTTTGCTGTTGGTTCTGGACTGGTGTTGCTGGAGAAAGCAGACTGCTCCGTGTGTGGTGTCGCTGTGCCGCTGTCACGTCTGTTCCTTGATCACTGCGTCACGGACCAATTTTATATTCGTGTGACAGAAAAAATTCTAAAATAAAAAAACGTTATTGTCCAGCCGCGGCCGAAAAATCAAGAAGCAACCTACGCTATAATCGAGTGGCGAGCTACTGAAAAGCTGCCCGACGTGTTGGAGACCCCTGATCTAGAGGAAATACAGTACGTTCAGTTCACGTTCGCCCAAAATATGAACGCGTTCATGAACGATCGTTCATTGAACGCGTTCAGGTACATCACTGACTACTACAAAGTTCAAACATTTATTTCATTTACCAAACTAAAGTAACCAAACAGTCCCTGAGCTGACTGAGCCTAAATCCCTAAAACGTTGCTGAAACGTAGAGTGGAGAGTAGACTATACGCATTACACTGTTACACACCTACTATACAGTATAGGCTACACTGTAGTGACTGTACAGTCAGAGTGTACTGTACTGTCTGTACACCATGTATGTTCTACAACTCTACATGTGTACATTATACAGTACATACTACATACATAGTGATGTACATACATACTGTTAGAAATGAAAATCAATGTTGATATGGCGTAATTTTGAATTAAATACACTATTTAATTTAAATCAGTTTTATTCTGAAAAAACCGGAAGTTCACACTATTAACTTAATACTTTTATTCTGAAAATTATTCACTTCCGGTTAGCATTAGCATGTGGCGAAATGCTACGTTTTCAAACCGTGAATCGAAGGTGAAATGACGTGTGATGTTGTACACTGAGCACACTGGAATTAGCACTCATTTATTGACGCTGAATAACGTTTATCAGGGAATGTTTAAATAACCACAGACACCAGAATATACGTAAATGCTAGTTTTTTTGCGAGTCCAAGTACCGGTTCCCGACGTTCCGGTTTTAACCGGACTTGAACCGAAACTTTTTACAAGTCCAGTACCGGTTCGGCGTACCGGTACGCAGCACTACTCGTGAGGGCATCTTGTCGAATCGTGTCATCTTCGTGTTATCATCGGTGCCATCGGGCATTCGCCTTCACTCTGATCGGGGCGAATGCCCGATGGCACCGATGATAACAAGATTCCCTCACGATGGCCTTACGAAGGGCAAAATTGACACACAAATTCAACACGAAAATGAACCTTCTCAAGGTCCTTCTGCAATTTGTTGGCATGCCAAAGATTTTCCCACCGCTCATGAAGTTGCTGCCGGAGCCTGAGAAACTCCACCAGCGATCATACGATGGCTTAAGATGCCCTCACGAATGGCCCGATGTTGCTACAATCAGAGCCGAATTTGAACATTTCCTTTATCGTGTGTCCATCGGGTTGTTTTATTGCACAACAAAATCATGTAAACATATTATGTAAATAACCCAATTTGTGTTCTGTGAAACTGAAAAGGATATAATATATTATTTTGAAGGAGAGTTGACAGGAAGTTGTTGTTGCTATGGAAACAACATTACGGAGAAAACGTAATATTTTCTACATATAAAGACGGATAAAGTAAAGAACAAAGTCTGAAGATATCAGTACAGTATCATAGTAATGTAACATAATTGTTTTTGGTACTTTCATTGCAGTTGTATGTCTTAAATGTAATGTAAATGTTGCCTTCGTGTGTGGTTCAGGGCCATCTTTGTGCGAAATTCACAATTCCATATTCGTGTGTCCATCGGGGGTCAATTTTGCCCTTCGTACGGCCATCGTGAGGGCATCTTGTTATCATCGGTGCCATCGGGCATTCGCCCCGATCAGAGTGAGGGTGAATGCACCGATGATAACACGAAGATGACACGATTTGACAAGATGCCCTCACGAGTGCCTTTACGAAGTTGCCGCTCACGAAGTTGCTGCTGGAGCCTGAGAAACTCCACCGGCGGTCATACGATGGCTTAGATGCTCTCACGAATGGCCCGATGTTGCTACGATCACAGCCGAATTTGAACATTTCCTTTATCGTGTGTCCATCATTCGGGTGTCAATTTCGGGACAGTGTGATAGGGGCTTTAAGTGTTGGAGGAGCTTGGGAATAAGGATTTTCATTGCTATTTCTACACTGTAGCTACCATGCATATGACATTCAAGCCTTTTAATTGAATTGTGACACAAAATTAATCTTAATGTCCGGGAATGCAAATGCACCTTTCAGTGCAACCTTCTAATGGGCGCTTTTTGGGGACACAGTACATTACTTTTCATTGAGCGCACCAGCTGCCACCTTTCCATTTACAGCTGTTCCCCCTTGAGTCCTTAGTTGTTTCCTGCATTTGCAGATTAGATTTACTTCTGAAGAGGTAAACATATGTTAAGCTGTATTAAAACACATGAAGGTCCTACACTCAGTCATGCTCAGAGGGATTGGTAAACAGCCTTTGAAAACCCCAAAACCGAAAGCTTCAATATTCCTGAATCGTCATGAAATCCTTGGCAGCAGATCTGTGTCAGACACAAATCCAGCCTCAGTTTCGTATGTTCATGTCTGCTGTTTGTTTGTGCACAAATTACAGCAGAGAATTAATGTTGTCAGCATATGCACACAGCTGCACATCCTTCTTAATGCTTGCATGGTTGCATCCATTAGTGTGTCTAATGGCAACAATGCATGATTAATACATCTCAATATGGACGGGCTTAGAATTGATTCAAACAGCAGCACTGATCATTTTATCCCCCTGTGTCTCGACAATCCTGAAACATTTGTGGTGTAGCAGTTGAAAGCTGTAATTTAATCTGTCTCCTCACTCTCTTTCCACCAGGCCCTCCCGGCCCCCCTGGAGTGGTGATAGTGGAGGAGATCACCGACACCACGGCCACCCTGTCCTGGACTTGTGGCCTGGACAACCACAGCCCTATCAGCACCTATAATATACAGGCCCGCAGCCCATTTTCATTAGGCTGGCAAACTGTCAAAACAGGTAATCAATAAGGAGCAAATTGCAGCCTCTAGATCTGTGAGGTTAATGTGGCGCCATACACAAATGCTTTAATACGGCGTAAAGTCATGTACGGGGAAATAAATAATTGTAAATCTCTGGTGGCAAGGGACATTTGTATCTTAAAGGTTTTCAAATCGATATTCAGACAATTACTATAACAGTAAATGACTATTTGCTGCATTAATATATGTGTTTAGTGTTCAACACAAGGACATGCAGATGGATAGAAACGCTACTGCAGAGAAGTCATTTGAGAACAAAATGATTTTGTGTGTTTTTTTTAGTGTTATGAAATATTCAGCTGGAACATAACTGTTTTACAATTACAGGATTAAACTACCAAAATAGTCAATCAGCTGAATAAAAATGAATGAGTAAACCTGTAAGCTAATTCTCTAATTCCACTGGAAATCTGCATGTTATACTGACTGTGGCATACGATGCAGATGGTCAGTCTGAAATCTTCCTCAAAAGTTAAGATTGTTCAACATAGTTCAATTTATAACATGTAAAAACTGAACGTGGAGTTTTAATAATTGATTTTAATGACCTTACCGTTTACCCTCATATACTGAGCCTCATGGGAAAGTGCGTCTTACACTCCACTGTGCCAAATCGTGATAAAGACGTTTTTTTTCTCTCAAATGCCTGTTTAAGAAGATGCCGTCTTGTGGTTGAACTTGGCTGTTGTTCACAGTAGAGATTATCAACAGTTCTTTGAGACAATATCAAAAGTCAGTGTGTCAATTATTTTCAGTGGTGAGTGGGAAATTAACCCTTTAGGCATGGATTATAATACTTATTTTATTAAAGATTTACTGTTGAAATGTGCTTATTTTGTCTGTCACTTTGAGAGAAAAACTATCATTAACAATCACTTTAAAGGATTGAGGCTTGCTAAGCATTGTGTGTAATCCATCTTAATATGCCGTGTGATGGCAGAGTTTAAGGTGTGATAATGATTCGTCCCCACAGATATATAAATCATTCTTTGTATACACTCCTCTCACATCATGTCTGTTCAACTACATTTAATTTGATAAAACACAATTAGGGCTCTGTGATGTATTGTCGGTGTTGAAGTTGTTAAGATTAGCATACAGGGGGGGATTGGGCTTTTCGCTCCCACCCCTCTCAAACAGAGTTATCAGCTCATGTTTGAAGAGCAGCTTGGTTGACAGAGTGGTCTCATTGTGAGCTGCTTTGGATGATAAGAGAGTAAGCTCCTCAGCGTCATGAATGTTGCTTTTGCATACAGAGACCTCCGGTTCATTTGTGACACGGATATGCTTTCAGTCAATGTTTGTTTGTTGCTGCGGGATCAATATTGACAAAGCGTGATTATGGGAGTCCTGAAGAAACTAGATTAGTTGTGTTACCTGCTTATAATTCTGTTGAAAGTACATTCATAAATCAACTTTTTTTCAGTCTCAGGATGGGATTTACAATTACATAGCTGTATAAATCCTCTGTGGACATTGGTGGAAATCAGCTTCCCTCTATGATGTAATGAGTTGTACTATAATGTGCTCTAAAGCTGCGAGTAAGCTGATATTTAGACACCGAAACAACATCATATGCCAAGGTTTCCAGTAAATTGTGTATACCGTAGTCACCACCTTGTGAACAAAAAAAAAGCCAAGTCACAGTAGGTCTGTAGGGAAGCTTTAATACTTTGCAGTTTTTAAGAACCAAGACAATGTTTTTTTGTGTTTTGATGGTTCTCCAGCTTATTGGATTTAAAATGAAAAATATGGCTTTAAGGCTAACTCACAGCTTTTACACACAGGCGTAGGAATTATCCCCCAGTTTTAGGGAACAGAATGTAATTCACCAATATGTCATAGTCTAACAGGGACAGGGATCATTGTTATGTTTATACTTGGCTTCTGGGATTTTATTATGACATGTCTACATGTTTCTGAAAAGGTTAATTGTAGTGCCTGTCTCTTTAAACCCCCAATTTCACTGGTAGCTCTAGTATATTCTAATGAGACCAGGTGGGACAGTGAACTGCTTGTTGAATCCCACCATGTTTTCTGATCTGAGGCAGCCCACCAACAATAACTATTCTGTCAACACATCCTCACTCCCAGGTCGGCCTATGTGGACGTTATGTCAAGTCCCCTGCCGGCTTTTTCCAACGCAAGGGGGGGGGCCTTAGAGTCCAATTTCAACGCAAGGGGGGGGCCCTTAGCGTCCATTTTCAGCTTTCCGGGATGTCCATATGCTTCTATGGACGCTCATGGAAGCACGGCATTCGTTTGTGTCGACTGCCCTTAAAGGCAATGAGAGCGTCCATTCTCATTGGATAACGGAGAATTGTACACCCGGAAGTAAATATTCCCCTTACTGACGATTGATTTTACAGTGATATCTGCACTACTCATCGACTAAAAAACACCAGATTATCCTTGTTAATTACACAACATTGATTGGTTTAAATTGTGTGCAATGCTTTTGTATTTTTCCCCTTCGATTCGGAGAAACAAATCTTTTTTCGGAGTAAAGGATGGCAGAAGACACTACACTACCCAGAATCCCCAGCTATCGTTTGGACTACACCATGTGCTCTGTTTGACAAACCCTGTGATAGTCCTCAAGCTCTGTGATTGGAGAGTGTGCTCCGAGGGTTACCGAGCCTCGAACAGCACTTGAAATGGGATGGAACCACGGCAGACTGTTCAAAACTGGATTTGAACGGGTCCACCGCGTCCCATAATTGCCATGCTGCAGACTTTGTATTTAAACTAGTGCTGTCAAAATTATCGCGTTAACGGCGGTAATTAATTTTTTGAATTAATTGCGTTAAAATATTTAACGCATGTGCAGAATGGCCCGCCCCATACGTGCCACCAGTGGCAGCGCCAGGGTATGGCTGGGGTAGGCTACACCCATACCAAGAAATTGCTTAGCCCCACCATGAAAAATGATGTTAAAGTAAGCAAAATAAAGTCTGCCAACTCGCGCGGAGTAAATTGCACAGACAGCAGTTAGTAAGATTGATTTCAGTAGCCACGGTTTTGAAAACTGTTGTCACGTAGTGATCGTCTTCTCAATAGAACATCTTTGATAACGGCGTGGTGTTGTTGCAGGAAGTCCCGACGGAGAATACTTGTGCTGTAGTACAGGGCAGAGCCATACATAGATATATATAAACACTAGATGGCTCACACGCGCTGCTGGCCAATGGAGACCGACGTTGCCACTTGGCCGCCATCTCGCTACAGGCAGTGCTCTCATTCATAACATTATGGTTTACTATTTAAATAACCATAGCTTGCTCAATTTTCAACCGATTTTCAAACGGTTTGGTTTTTTATAAACA
This sequence comes from Pseudochaenichthys georgianus, assembly GCF_902827115.2. Classification (NCBI taxonomy): domain Eukaryota; kingdom Metazoa; phylum Chordata; class Actinopteri; order Perciformes; family Channichthyidae; genus Pseudochaenichthys; species Pseudochaenichthys georgianus. The sequence goes on from NC_047515.1 coordinate 14,469,528, forward strand.
TCAAAGATGTAGTTATGATACTGCATACTTATAATCATGGACTTTCATATGAAAATAACATTAATCAGATAAAGCAATAGCTATACACACACACAAGGTATTTATATTAAATATGTGCCGGTGTATATATTTCCATTTATTTTATTATATTGTCAATATTTAAAATAAATTATAAATAAATTATAAAATTAAAATACATTTATATTTTATATATAAAAATCGGTCTCATGTTACCACTCTGTAAACCAAGAGTTGTTAATTGAGCAATGCCTTAGCTTGAAGAACAGGGACACAACTAATGACAATAGCATATGTTGGTATATTATTTAGATATTCACACCTTTATCAGAAGAACCAAACCAACATAAAATGTGCTCATAGACAGGCCAGTTCTGTCTAATTTATCACAATTATTTTTGACATGAGATCTTCATATCATCCTAGTTTTGTATTTAGTTTCTAGATTTGTAAACAAATCCAGAACCTTTGAAATATGTTATTGAAAAAAGACCAAGAATAATATAAACTGTACCATATGTCCTTCTGTAGTCCATGTGTGGTTTGTCTTGACTCACCCCGGCTGATATATCACAAAATCCACTGTTTAAATTGTTCCCTATATTGCCCCTATGCCCCTGTAAGGTGTCCTTGGGTGTTATGAAAGGCGGCCCCCCAACATAAATGTATTATTATTATTATTAAGAAGAACAACTTGGTGTGGTGTGGAGGGGATGTAGGAAGCAGGAGCAGGTGGGGAGAGATGGGGCTTCAAGGTTCAAGGTTATTTGTTTTAAATGTGTCTTGCACACAATAAAATAAAATACAGTATACCACAAAACCAATAAGACACACAGTGACACATGGCACACTAACAATCAATCATCGTCCAGCCTCAGCTTTGGTATTCTTTCACAACCATGTTATGGGTTTATTAGACTGAGCAAACATAAACATATGTGGTGATCCCACGGGTTCTTGTTTGCAGACAGCGGCGATTGGAGCATCCGTAGGCTGCACAAAAGTCCGGCATAGTCAGGTACTTCTGTAAACACAAAGCCAGCAAATTCCTGTATCATAATGCAAGATGTTTTTAACAAGCCAAACCACTTGGAAGAAATCATGTGTAACTTAAGTTATGTTGAAAAGAAAGAGCAGTTCTGCCTCTCCCACTGGTGTAAAGTTGCTGGGTGAACTTTGTAATACTAGGTCTCACTGACAGCCTCTTGTTATTAGCCAGCTAATAAATACAACCACATACACAAAGAAAAGCTGCAATTTCAACATGTCCAAGCATCCTGTATCATAGCCATGCTAATAATGTTTATAATAAACTAAACCGTTTGTAAATCAGTCAAGATTTCAGCGAGTTAAGAGTATTTTTGTGCAGATCACTCACCTTACAACAGCTACCATAACGAGAATCAGAGTAACTGTTGACTGTAGCAAGATGGCGGCCAGTCAGCTACGCTGGAAAATCTCCCATGAGCCATCTAGTGTTTATATATATCTATGGAGCCATATACTAGTAATAATATGGCTCTGGTACAGGGGTGCACATAACTGGTACGCAGGTTATGTGCGTAATCTGAAATGCGTACCGTCACTTGTGTCACAAAGCGCATTTGCGTACCGACGTACTTGTGAAGCTTTTCCAGAAGGCGGTTAGATCACCGGACGACAGAGTCGGTCTCCGTGTGCACAGACAGGGCTGCTGTTAACGTCGGTCTGTACAACGGAACTGTGCCAAAACTACGCCAACCGGCTGCGGAGGGAGACTCCCCCCATCACTGGAGAACTGCGCTAAAACAGCTGATCACAACGTTCACACTCTGTGGTCACGAAGTACTCCACTAGCGCGCCCCCCGACTTTCCTGAAGTACTCCCCCGTTGATAGAAATCAACACGTAATGAATTAAGACCCCACGGTTTGATGATTGATAGGTGTGTGTGGGTTGTCTTTCATTTTGACATGCAGAAAAATGTTATAATAAACATACATACTGTATGTTAAATGGATATATCTGCCTTCTTTCATTTATCTTTCCATTCCCACAACAATATACATAAATAAATGGCATATTTTGGACATAGTTCGAATGGTGATTAATCATGATTAATTAATTTTTAAGATGTGATTAATCTGATTAAAAATTGTAATCGTTTGACAGCCCTAATTTAAACGTCTATGATTCGAACCCTGCTTATTCAATATGGATCAGAACAATCTCGGACACCCTTAAAGCTGTACAGTCTTTCAGGGAATGTCTCTACTGAAGAACAGGAACTGTGATGTGGTGCTTGTCCTGGTTAAATACACATGTGACACTCTTGTGTGCAGACCCAGACCCAGTGACAGGAGACATGGAGTCAGCCATGGCAGTGGAGCTCAACCCATGGGTGGAGTATGAGTTCAGGGTGGTGGCCAGCAATGCCATTGGGACCGGAGATCCCAGTGCACCTTCGAGAGGAGTTAGGTCTAAGGAAGCAGGTACATTCCCTCAGCCTACAATACTTGTTATGCACTGCATTATACTCACATTATGACAGACAATAGCAATCACCAACAGTCCAGAAAGATGTATCATGAGAGCGGATGATTGATTGTAGCTAGAGCCAGTGGTGCCCCAACATGACACTTCCTAGCCATGTTGTATTCTCATTGTTAATTCTCCATTTGAATGGGGCAAAAGGGTTGAAAATAAGCTGCATGAATTTCAACAAGTGTAGTGTTTTTGTCTAAGCATCCTTTTAATGCCCTGAGGCGTGGACACAACAACTGCATTATCTATGGTGAGCAGAAAAATAACTGAGACAGTCTTGATCAGGCGAGCCGCTTCATTACCTGCTCATTCCTCGTCTATAAAACACGATAATTACAAAGGTCAGTGGTCATTTGGAAATGGCTTATTTAATGTGTCCCATCTACTCAGCATGATTAACAGACTCATTACTGTATCTGCACACGGTTGTGTCGTTAAAGTCATGTTCTGTGATCAAGCGAAAGAGAGAAAAACTCACACACGGCACCGAAACCTGCCATCACTTTCAATTTGATTGACAGGTATTTTACTGCAGGCGCAAACACACAACAATCACTGAGTTTTTGATGTTTTCTGAAACTGGTTTTGTTTAAACATAGGTTTGTTTACGTGAGCAATGTTTTCAAGCACATCATGAAAACATTTTATTTTTCAGTTTGTATTGGTTGACTAAAAATAATTAATTTGTTAAATTATAATGATGAATGAAAACATTTTTGTTGTGTGTTTTCAATTAGCAGAACAATTTAATGTGGTCTTAATTAACAATTGGTCCTAAATAACAATACAAAAAGGAACAAAAACATAATTAGTGAACGAAAAAGGTGAAGGCTGAAGATTAAACTTCTTAAAAATACTCATTATAATTTCTTGGCTCATTATTTAATAGTTAAACCTTTTCTGATTTTATTTTTTATTTTTTAAATAAGCATATCTTAGTTTTTGAATTTGTGTTAGAGTCAACAACTATATTTGTTAACCTTTTAAAACAAATTGATAATCAAGCTGCACATGCTTGACTCTTTGTTGCAACCATTCCAAAAATAGAAAGTATGTTAGTATATAATATATAAAAAAAGAGAGAAGACTATTTCCCTCAGTCCAATTCCTCTTTTCTTTATTTCAAAAAGTGTTGGAGTGAGTTTTGTGCTGTTGGGTCAGTGATGCATTGTTAACCTTTCTGCCTCACACAGTCCCGAAAGTGGCACCATCGAACGTCAGCGGAGGGAACGGCCGCAGGCACGAACTGGTCATCTCGTGGGAGGTAAGGTCCTCTGCCAAACTCCCTCTGCAGCACAAGCGTTACAACATATGTCCAAAAAAGGCAAATGTCACAGTGGGTCTGGTGTTTCAGTTAAGCAAACTCAGGAGTCACGATGTTACTTTACAGAACATTCTCTCGGTTTGTAAAGAAACTGATGCAGAAACTGCTAAAGGTCGTGCACTAATTATAATGGAATTACAATTATATTTTTCATTAGTAAGCGTGCACTACAGTGTCCAGTATAATTTAGAATTAATGAAAAAATGTGTGCCATTTAAATAAATTGCAGACATCTGGGCAATTCCAATCAATAGATAGGATCCACATTTGGAGTGCTGAAGATGCTTGCTCATAGTAAACCTGTCTTGAATGTCAATGAGTTGCTTTACAGTATGTCAACAGATGGCAGCACAATGTTATGACCCCAACTAAAGATGTTACCAGTTTTCACATGAGATGCTCAGGAATCAGTTGTTTTTACTAATCCACAGGTAATGAGACAGACAAGACAAATACATTTGACTTAAAGGGGCCCTATTATGCTAATTTTAAGGTTTCATATTTGTATTTTATTCCCCTACTGTGACATGATAACATGCTTTAATGTTTATAAAGGTCTTTATTTGTATCATTCTGCCTGTGCCGCAGCACCTCTTTTCACCCTCTGTCTGAAACCAGAGCCCAGTCTGCTCTGATTGGTTAGCTGGACCGCTCTGTTGTTATTGGTCAATTGCTTAGAGATGTACCGCCTCTTAGCCTATCACGTACAATGTGTTGGAGCGCTAGCCAATAGAAGCATGAGTGTTGACAATGGGGGTGTCACATAGTGATGTCAGTATGAATGAAACAAAAGACAAGACAAAGACAAAAACCAATAGAACACACTACAAGAAAGGGAACACCTTGAATTACCTGGATATACAATTAGACAGAGTTTAATATGTATTTATTTATTAAGTTATATTGTATTGATACAGCATGAGTCCCCTCAGACCTTTAACCTTGAACTCAACAAAATCATTGTACAGTATAGTTCACACTCTCTGAAACGAATACATTCAGCCGCCCTTAAAGTAGCGCAGTAGCTTCACAGTGATGTTAATAATACCCATACTGAATTTAAGGTAAAATAATACATAAATAAAATAATAAACATAAATGCTGATTTTCCATTGTGTGATTTATGAGTTTATTTTCATCGAATTACCATGGTGATCCTGTGAGATGGTGTTTGTCCACCTTTCCTGCGAGTGACTCTCTGAAACTAGCAGTGACATCCTTGGCATAAAAAGAAAATAATGACAATATGTATAGGATTTTTGTAATGATTGAATATGGCAGAGAGAAAACAATACAGGGTGTGAACATTCATCATTCAACTTGAGAAAGTTACACTCCCCCTGATTAAACACATGAAGATAAATGTGTATGTTAAGGACAACTGTCAACTCCCGCTGATAAGAACAATTCTGAACCCTTCACGACAATCAGTGTCACAATCCACTTGTGAAAACAATGTTATATTTAAACATTTGTGCTGAAAATAACATTCCCTTGGGAATTGACCTGTCACTAAGTAATAATCCTGCATGTGACTTTGACTTAAAAATCACGCAGTGGTTGCTACAGCATTGTGAATTCATTAAAAACCTTCATTTTGTGTTGCCTGGGAATACTTGTCAGACAATAAGGGGTATAAAGCATGGTTGATGGATGACGCTAGTCCTTGTGGTTCTAAAACTTGAAGGAAACGGTTGAATGATTTTAAGATATACAGATGATTGCATTCGTTTACAGTCAGTTGCATTCACTTGAGGTGAGATTTGATGAGTGGTTTCGCTCCGTGCGTGCTAGGGACCTGCGTTTGATGCAGTCCTATTCCCAGAACCATCAAAGTGGGATCTAATTAAAACATATAGAGAAGTTTCAGACACTGAAGTGAAAGAATGACGACAAGAGTCTGGAGATGTTCTTAAAGGTAGGAAGATGGATGTGTTGAGGGATTCTGTGGAGCAGAACAGAGCACAGGAGACTGGCATCATCTGAGCTCTGACTATTTCTAGCTAGATTAAATATTTCACATTGCCTTTTATAAACACATCGATAAAAGGATTGCATGGCTTTTGTGTCAATTTAACTTGCAGAAATTAGACACAAATAAATGACGTACTTATCAATGCAACCTAACTGTACTGCTAGCAAAATGCCATCTGTGTGCTCCTGTGCTACTTTTGTATTTAACTCTGTAATATGCATATTTTGACACAACATCTTTATGTAAATGAGCCTCATTACAAAAAGAGTCCAATTCACTAAGACTAGCTCTGGCCACACACAGTTACAGTTCATTTAAAAGCATCTTCTGAGAGCTGGTTAAGCGCAATACTGACAGACTAGGATATATAAATCACATCAATTATATTCAAAAATATGTAAAAGGATAATGTGATGACAGTTTGGACAGAGATACATGTAAACAATACCACAATATGAACCTAACAATATAATAAATCATAAGCAAAAAAAAGGAAAATTAAACTCACTGTCATATAATTAGCCAATTATCTTTAGTGATTCAGATCTTTGGTCAGGGTAGATAGCAGCTCATTGAAACGCAGAACCATTAACAATGCATTTACTTAAAGGTGGGTTATGTCATTTTGGAGAAACCAGCTCGAGTGCGCTAGAATTTGAAAATACACAACCAGAAAAAATCTGCCCCTTCCTTCAGACTTCCTTACAGAGCCCCTCATCCAACACACACGAACGTGCACATGACCAATGAGGGCACGAGATAAGTTTGTGCACAGATGGAAGGCTGACAGGCAGGTAGGCCATCCAGTTATTTTAGCCGGGCCGACTCAGATGATTGGTCGTCCTTTTTACAGTACTACGGCTTCCACAGATGAAATTATTGTATGTATTTATTGTCAAAGAATTTAATGTATTCATTGCTATCGGGATGCAGCATTCCATGGAATATAACAAAAAGTGTTTCTGAAATAAATTGCATACCCCACCTTTAAATGAGAATAAATTAATAGATTCAAATAGTATGTTTTCGGCTACAAAATATTAAAAAAAAAATATTCCAAATAGACATCGATCGTGTTATTGATCTGGGATTGTTTTATTTATGTCTATCTAATTATATCAATATAATTAAATATTATTTTCTTGTCACCAGCATTAAATATCCTAAGAAAACCAAACTAATAATAAACTGATATGTTTATATTAACAAGATTTTCATAAATACTTTCCAGCAGTCTTGTTCCTAAGGAAATATTAATGAATTGTTGCATTTAGCACAGCTTGGTGTTGAGATAGATGCTTCAGTCTGATAAAAGCAGTGAATTATGTGACTGAATTTGACTTCAGTCAGCATTCCCTGTCTTAATGTGTTGCTGAATGATTGTTCTACATTTTCAAAAACATAGACTCAGCTTATAAAGAGAGTACACACACAGTTGTTTCATACTGTAGCGTTATCACTAGTCCTTTTCAGCAGACAACAGGTCAGCACCACAGCTGTAGAAACAGGTACAATAACGCAGGTGTATATGATGTGACTCCCACGAAGCCATGACCCTCCGCCTCTCTGGTGGAGAAAGGCGAGATAGATGCACATTATATCCAGAGGGATAATATAGAGGTGGAGCTTTTAGCCTTCACAGCTACATGATATTAGAAGAGAAGATCTTGCAGGGTGACCTTTTTTCCACTTGAGATGGAAAACCCATCTGCTGCAGTATTCTACATAATTTCCTCTGACTCGAATTCACTGAAATGTAATTCAATATTCAAGAGTTTGATTATTTTTGCGTTGGAAAGGAGGCTTTGGGCCAGTACAGGATGTTTTCCACAAGATCGGAGGTTGAAGTTGTTATTGGAAAGAAGAAATGCTTCTATGAAAAAGAGATGTAGGCGTCTTTGAACATTAGGAAATGCGCTATAGAAATCCCATGTATTATTATTATTATTATATTGGTCCCAAGGGAAATAAAATAGTGGCAGCAGCAAATAATGTCAACAAGTAGAGGTAAAGCGAACAGATACAACAAAAACAGATACAATATAAAACCTACGAAACCTCAGTTGTACGTCTGTGTTTGAGGGCCAAACTTGTTCACCATTGAATAATTTGCTGACAAAGCTTGAAGAAGGCCAGCTGGTCCATGTATTAAAACACAGCCAGTGATTAAGATGTTGTGAATTTCAAATGTGGCCCCACCAGAGAGGCAGAACGATGATTAACCTTGAATCCCTGAGTCATTCCAAATGAACCCAGGGATGTTGATGAATAACTGTTTATAATTTCAATCTTGACGATGGCTGTTAAAAACATAATAACTCTTGCACCAAGTAAAGAGGATATTACTGTGAACGGTTTCCAAGTGGACAGCTTGGCTCTAAGCCAGGTTCAGGGCACAGCATGTACAGAATAGCTATGAGCGACGCTGAGAATTTGCAATTGAGATCAGTTGAAGGATATATTAACAGGGGAGCAGTGAACAGATGTGGAGGCAACTGACAGTTATTCTTGTAGCTATTAAGTATGGGAGCCCAACTGCCACTGGGAAGATAACCTTCACATGAGGGGAAGTGCCCCTCAGTGGCACATTATGGGGGATAATGTCCATTCCAGAGAGGGTGGTGGTGGTGCTACACCATTTCCTGTTTTTAAATGAGAGTTGTATGATATAAGGAGTGTCATTAAAGGAGTTATTAAAACACAATTTCAACCTCCTCATAAATAAATGCAGGACTCCATGTTAGAAGAATAAACCTAAAGTTACACCATGATTGGTGCTTGACAACCCAGTCAAAGAGTCCTTTCAAGCCATGCATGAATTTGAGTAAACACAAAATAAATGCCATGTATTTGATGATCTCTTGATGAGACTCAGGAAGTTGCACACGGTGTCTGTGGCATTTCAGATGCAACCCGCCATGAGTGCTACCATGTGTTTCTTCAACAAATGCCTGAGCATAAAGCTGAGTGTGAGCAATATTTATTCTGCTCGTTTGTTTTTTTAGGCATTGTTGCTGGTCAAATCTCTTCTGAAGAGTACCGTAGAGAAAAATTATCGTTTTTCATTTCCCCGTTATAGGGCAGAATAATTGGTCACCAACCAATAAGTGTCAGTTTTCAAGTGCATCAGGACAATGTGGAGATTTAAATGCAGTGTCCTCTTCTTGCCATTTTAAGTCGTTTTAGCTTTGCCCTATTTCTTTTGGTTTCAGCTAAATGCTCTTGGAAATAAATCAGGACTTCGTCAGTGATCAATTGAGATGGATATTAGAGGAGATGGAGCAGGAATGTTAGCCCTTTTTGGCAGTCGAGGCATGCGAGTGCATGGCAGTTCTGCCTCTCCAATCATCTGTGGAGAGTTGTCAGAGCCTGGACGGCCATGGCGGGCAGTGTTATTAAGCAGGATGAATGACTAAACAGTCTCTGCAGCTTAATTCAGCCGTCTCATTACAGTCAACGATGAGAAACTGCTTTTTCTCGGGGAGCCATTGGAACAACCATTACTGATGCCCCCACAGTCATTGTCACTGAGCCCAGCAGGCCCGGCTATATCCATCACAAGACTTATCTCAGTTATCACGCTGTGTCCATACTTATCTATGACTATCACAATTCCTAACCCCTCGAGTGTTTCTGGACTTAACTAGCTCATTTGTACATGCTGTTTTTTAAAGACCCATATTTCTTGGCATGTCCTTAAGAGCATTGCAAGCTCTGAAAATAACTTTGATGGAAGCTAATTCATTTTTCACTGATCATCCCCGTAATTAGGCAGTCATGGTGATTGGTCGTTACTGAATGAAATGTGAACAACGCCTTACGGGGACAATATTACTTTGAAGCCTATTCAAATCAACACATAACAACGTGCCGAGGTTTTTGTTGCCAAAAACAGGTGTCCAGGTGTTTGTCATTTATTAAATTTAGCCAAAGATTTAATCCCTGCAACTCATATTTTAATTAAATTTGAGCTCACTTAATGAATTGGCACTTGATTTGATTAAGCACGGACCAGCTGTGGAAGACAGCTCCCCGTTTCACCACTTCAGGAAAACTACAGATGAGCATTGAAGCCAGCAGACAAAACCTATGTCCCAAAACCCTGAGACGTGGGAGATAAATAGCAACATAATGGGTACAACTGTGCCAAATATGATTCTCAAGACTGACTGCATCTTTATTAACACTGGCAGACGGAAATCTGTGTTTTGTTCAATTCCTTGTACAGAGGCTATTTAAATGATAAAATGTGAAGATAATGCACCTTCAGCTGTACAGTACTGTTGCAAATGCTATTATAGAAAGCCAGGTTTGGAATTCATCTCAGTGAAAGACACGTTTGGATGATTATTTCTTTCTTTTTGAAATGTTCAGCCTATATCTGAGGAATTCCAAAACGGTGAAGGCTTTGGGTATATCGTTGCATTTCGTGCCAACGGAACTAGAGGATGGAAGGAGAGGATGGTGACTTCAGCCGACTCTACAACGTACAAATATAGAGACGAGACCTTCCCTCCCCTTACCCCATTTGAAGTGAAGGTCGGAGTTTACAACAATAAGGGAGATGGGCCGTTCAGCAAAGAGGTCATCATCCGTTCCGCAGAGGGGGGTGAGTTAACATTAGTTGTTGCATTGTTTTTACATGAACAGAGAAGATGTTTTTTAGAATGATATTAATATTACCATTTGTACTGGTTTCACAGAGCCAAGGGAAGCACCATCTGATGTGAAAGCTTACAGCTTTTCTTCATCGGAAATTAGGGTCACGTGGAAACCGCCCAATCCTGGCCCTGGAAGACCAAGAGGATATGAGGTGCTTGTAAATTGTGTGCTCGGGGGAAGTTGTGCACATGTGTAAATATACATGCAGTTTATAATTGTTATTTTACCTCTATACATTTGAGCATGAGTTGAAGTTTGGAAGCAGTATATCATTGATTTTTTGTTTCTTTCATTTTTGCCTAGTTTGTCTGTCTGTAGCTATGTGTCTTGGCTAGTTCTTCTTTGAAAAATACATCCTGCCTCTCAATTGGACTGTCCTGGTTAAATAACATAAAACTATTATAATATCAATAATTTATGTTTACAGCTCAGCTACTGGAAAGACATGGAGCAGGAGGACTTGGGGAAAAAACAAAGAACTTTGAAAAACGAAACCTCCATGGTCTTGACAGGACTAGAGGGCAACAGTCTGTATCTCATCACGGTAAAAGCCTTCAACAGCATCGGCGAGGGTCCGGCCACCGCTGCTGTCACTGTCAACACCAGGAGAGCCCGTGAGTGCACCACTGACACTAATCATGCTATATTATACATGGAATAAAAACTATAAGTTTGCTCTAAATCCCCTAATAATTCACCTAGTTGGTTGAAACTCTGTTTAAAAGTCTGTTTGAATTGAGTGTGCGTTCCTTTCTTAGCTCCTGCTCAGCCTCCAACCAACCTCATGTGGATTCAAGAGGGCAACAACGTGACTTTAAACTGGGATCCAGTGAATGCAAAGGACAATGAATCTGATGTCATCGGGTACATGGTAATGATCAAGTTCATTTCTTAACATCAAGACATACATAAACATTCATGCAAAAAACTTTAGATTTTGGATCAAGCTAATTGTTCCAGAAGTATTTGAACCACTATCAATAGAAAGGCAGGATTATTTAAAAAAATTTTTTTAGAAGTTATGCTTCTACATGCTTTTACTGTTAAGCTCTGAATTGTACTCCACCCATGGTTATTTCAGGTGGTGAGAATCGATATATCTGAACTGTTACACATTTCGAACCTTTCATCCTCACAGTTGGAAACAAAATATCACACAATGGATATAAGCAGGGGTGCACATAACTGGTACGCAGGTAACAATCTGAAATGCGTACCGTCACTTGTGTCACAAAGCGCATTTGCGTACCGACGTATACTTGTGAAGCTTTTCCAGAAGGCGGTTAGATCACCGGACGACAGAGTCGGTCTCCGTGTGCACAGACAGGGCTGCTGTTAACGTCGGTCTGTACAACGGAATTGTGCCAAAACTACGCCAACCGGCTGCGGAGGGAGACTCCCCCCCCCTTCCCTGGAGAACTACGCTATACTGGCGATACTATTCGGATTCGATCCGATACCAAGTATTTCAGGGCCAGTATCGCCGATACCGATACCTACACTTTTTTAAATGAAAAGCGTCTTATGTACTTTCATATAGGGGAGAGCTGCATGACATGATTTTTGAGCTGAAAGCATCATACATAGACTATCTGAATTCATTTTCATGATTAAAGACAGGACAGTTTTTATAGACAAATAAACATTTTACTTTTGCAAATTTAAAGTGCAAACATGAAAAATAACAATACAAAGTGGCCACAGTAGCGAACTGCCTTCTTGCACACATCACAGTTCGCAAAGTGTTCATTGGCAGTTGTGAAATAGCTCCATACAACGCTCCTCTTTCTCTCAGCCATTATGCGCGTGTGTGTGTCGCACTCGCGAGTCGCTGGCTGCTGCTGTTCTGCCCTGCTGCTGCTGTCAGTCAGCTTGATAATCGGCATTCAGGCAGGGAGCGCGCTGCACGTGCGTGAGCCTCGGGAGAGGAGGACAGCAGTGGAGAGAGAAGAAAAGAGCGCACTTGCCTCCACACATCAAACAGTCTGACTCAATCACGACATTCAAATCCCACCTCAAAACCCACCTGTTTAAACTGGCCTACTCACTCTAAAACACATTCAACCTGCTATCACAGATCCCCCTCTCACTCCGTCACTCCACACTCTTGTCTTGCCTGTTTTATGCTTTTATGCTGCTGTATTGCCTTGTCGGTTCGATTAAATTGTGTTCCGTTTTTGTTTTAGCTGTTTTAACTTTTAAATGCACTGTAAGGTGACCTTGGGTGTCCTGAAAGGCCAACCCAGTCTCATGGCATTTCGTGTTCACCAACACGATTTTTAATCTATTGATTCGTGTTCACCAACACGATTTGCCCCTTTTTTCGTGTTGCACAGCACGATTTTAAAAGCAATGTATTTCTATTGGTAATGTGTTTCGTGCCTGCAGGCTGCAGCACGTCTTTTTCTCCGGTCGGGTCGAGGAAGACCGGAAGCTGTGTGGTTCATTAAAAACATGTTCTTACTCAATATCAAGCCACAGTTAATGCTTTTATTTTAAATCGTATAATTTCGGACTTTTGTTGCTGTCTGTGAGGAAAATAAATGGGGCTCAGAGCCTCAGGATACTGAAATCTGTATTTTTAAATATTTTTTCCTTCTAATTTGTTATTCTTTTCAAAATAACACACTGTTATTTACTCACCAATAACACACAATTATCCTTGCTTTTATTTATTGGTTTAATTTAGAGATGTCCCGATCCGATCACGTGATCGGGGATCGGAGCCGATCACGTGATTTTTTTTTTTTTAATTTAATGTTACAAAACAAAAATGACCATGTTCACGTCTTAAAGTCATCCTGAGGACTTAGTTTTGGTTTAAAATTACACAACATCATGTATGTGTTGCTTTCTTTGGGCTTGTTTTCATAGACCTGGTTGCTTATTTCTCTGAAATCTGGCAACAGAGTGGGCGCAGTGTCTAATAGTAGCAGGAAGCTAACGAGAGGCTACGTTCAGCTGGTGACTCGGGAGTCGGGACAGAGAAAATGTCAGGAGTTTGGAAGTATTATAAAATTGAAAGCGAAGGCAGTGTAACAGCCAGATGCAATGTTTGCAAGGCAGAGGTTCCGCGTGGTGGAAAGAACAGAGCTACGTTCAACACGACCAATCTAATACGCTACCTGAGAAACAAACACCAACAACAACACAGCGAGTACACAGCGGCCACTCAGGTAACGGCACTGAAACAACCGACACTTTCAGAGACTTTTAAAAGGAAAGAGAAACTGCCCCAGAACAGTGAAAAGGCCAACACAATAACAGCCAAGATAGCTGAATGTATCGCGTTGGATGACCAGCCGTTATCTGTTACCTTTTTTTTATCTTAATGCATTGCATAAAGATCGGATCGGGAAAAATCGGTATCGGCAGATTGTCAAAATCAAATGATCGGAATCGGATCGGGAGCAAAAAAAGGTGATCGGGACATCCCTAGTTTAATTCCATAATCTCGGGCTTTTTTGGCGTCCGTCAGGAACTGAATTTCAAAATAAATATAACCGGAAACAGACGTAGGCATTTCGAGCGATTACCCAAGATCCTCAGCTATGGTTTTAAGCTCGCTGATTGGATGTGTTAGCCGCAATGCATGCTGGTATTTGGTGTTTATATTATATGAAATCCGGAAAACATTTTAAAAGAATACAATAATACTTAATTCCGAGTGCTCTTGCTTTTCTCTTTGAAAGTCATCACATAACGGCATTGTAATACACGGTTCGGCTGCATTACATATTACAGATCTGCCGTAGTTCTTTATTTATAGAGCCCTGATGAGAAGACCTTTGGAAGAACTGGAAGAAATGGCGCCGAAACTGAATACTTGACGTGGATCATAAATATATCAACAATTAAACAACATCTTCAATTTCTCTTCACACAATACGTCTCCTTGCAGTATCAACACTAATTCGGCTGACTTTTACATTTGATCTAATTCATAGATAGGTTATATTTACACCATAACGGTGCACAGCTGATAGAAAAGGACTGTAGTTTTCAAAGATATTACTGATTTTCTTTGAATGTAAGAATGTAAATACTGAGTCTGAAATAGTATAGCAATATGCTGTAAAATGATGTGAAAGCATGCATAAAACTATACATCTTCAGATGTTGTACATACACACCAATAATACAAAGTTATTATGGCTGTGTGTACCTTGTGTGCACCTCCTAGTGGTTAAAGCACGTTATTTAATTATTGTTTTTATGTGTTATATTTGATTTAAAAAATATTAAGAGTATTAATATACTTAATATACTTATGAGTACTTTCATAGGGGGAAAGTATAAATATAGAAATATAGAATATAAAAATCAAGAAGATACTATAAGTGATCTCTACAATAAAACAGTTTAGTGCAGGATGTACAAAGATATTAATAGGAGGAGGTGCAAAACAGAAAAACGGATTAACCTTTATTTAAACATTAAATAACAGATTAAGGTCTAAAGTCTGATTTAAGGGTTGTTTATATTTCACATAATTAATCAGAATCTGCAAAGTAACTCAAATAAATGCAGTGGAGTAAAAAGTAGTAATGAGCTGTCATGTGGGTATATATTAATGCTGCGCTTTATGGACACAAGCGATTTTCACCCATTTATTAATTATATGTTTTACATTTGATAACACCAATGTGCTTAATACTGGCAACTTCTAATTGTGGGAAAAATGAAAACGTTCAGTAGAGACGTCCCATAGAACATTTTGCTAAACACAATAGACAGCGTGTAGTTCTGGGGGGGTGTTCGATTCCAGTTTTGGATAGTCTGGCGTGGTTTCGTTCCATTTCACACAGCTGTTTGACGCTCTGCAACCTTACGGGTCCTAAACTATAGCTGGGGATTATGGGTAGTGTAGTGTCTTCGGCCATCCTAAACTCAGAAATGTTGACAATCGCAATGATGCTCGAAATGTCCCTTATAGGCCTACGTCTGTTTCCGGTTATTTTTATTTTGAAATTCAGTTCCTGACGGACACCAAAAAAGCCCGAGATTATGGAATTAAACCAATAAATAAAAGCAAGGATAATTGTGTGTTATTGGTGAGTAAATAACAGTGTGTTATTTTGAAAAGAATAACAAATTAGAAGGAAAAAATATTTAAAAATACAGATTTCAGTATCATGAGGCTCTGAGCCCCATTTATTTTCCTCACAGACGGCAACAAAAGTCAGAAATTATACGATTTAAAATAAAAGCAATAATTGTGGCTTGATATTGAGTAAGAACATGTTTTTATGAACCACACAGCTTCCGGTCTCCCACGACCCGACCGGAAAAAAAGACGTGCTGCAGGCAGTAGAAAATAATACATTGCTTTTAAAATCGTGCTGTGCAACACGAAAAAAAGGGGCAAATCGTGTTGGTGAACACGAATCAATAGATTAAAAATCGTGTTGGTGAACACGAAATGCCGTGAGACTGGGTTGGAAAGGCGCCTCGAAATAAAACGTATTATTATTATTACTTGTGTTCGTCTGCACTCTGCACATAGTTAGTAACTAGTTAATAGTTAGTATAACTCCCTATCGATCCTATTGGCTCTAGTATCGATATTTTGAAACGTAATATCGGAAGTATCGATATTTTGGGATCGATCCGCCCACCCCTACCAGAATTTGGAGTACCAAACACTCACTCCAGGTACTCATCTGAGTATCTCACTGAGAAAGTTATGTGCACCCCTGGATATAAGAGTTATCTAACATTGGAAAGAGTGAATCGATTTAAACTGCTTAATATATTTCAAGGCCAATCTGAAGTGTAACCGTGTCTCCAGCTTGCCGTTATCAGTAAACATCTATGCATGCAAATAATAATATAACAATATTGAGTTCAGTGATTGGACATTTTGAACTGCGAATTTATTTGAATTTGTCTTTAAAGAACCAGAAATGTTGCTCATCCCATCTCTTTGCAGATAATTAGCCTATAGCACTAGAAATAATTTTGCCCATATTACTGTTACTGTTTAAAGGTTACACGGCATTCAGTGTTAAAATAGTAGAAAACCAAAATGTGGTATATGTTAAGACAAAGTCAATGTAAAGTAAAGTCATCCTGAGTCAAACTCCCAGACGTAGCCTGCTGGTGTGCGTTGTACACGTGAGTCTGTGTGTGTATGTCCCACTGGCAAGCTAATGACCACCTCTCCACATTGTGCTCCTACAGAAGTTTCCGCTGACATTTTACGCCCACTCTCCAGTTCCCCAGGTCAGCACTGTTGCCGTTAATGGCACTGTTCACGCTGTTAGCAATGTTAGCTGCTGCCGCAGGCTCAGCCTTCAACCATGTAAAAAGCAGTGTGGAGGCAATCCTTCAATCACAGCTTTGCTCTTAATCCATATTGAGACCCTTTAAAAGGAAAGAAAGTTTGTAAATGTACAATTTGTATGATTTGTCTGTTAACATAACATTAGAAGATGGCTTCTCCTTTCACCTCAGCAACACAAGCAAGCCAATTTAGCCATCTTCAGTTTAGCTAGCTAATGGGCATAGTATTTTTGTTCAGACAGGAGAATTTAGCGGAGCTTCCTGAGCTTCCGGCTCAGACTACACCAATTACAGTTTCAGCCGGGGCAGAACAGAGCCCCAGGGAGAACAGGCAGAGGAATGGGCAGGGAATTGCCCAGAAACGTCCCGAACATAGCAAAGTGAAACAGGAAAATAAAATACAGGCAGAGGGCTCTGCAGATACAGACACACTCTTTTTGTGGGCCTCTCGTAGGAAAAATCCTACACATACTACTCATTGTGGCTTAAATATCTCATTATAGATGAACAATAATAAATATAAACCTCAATTGGCTTTGTGTGCGTGTCCTGCAGGTGTTACTTAAACAGGAGGGCAAAGGTCACAACCAGGTGACCAGAACCATCAACCCTTCCACCATGCTCTCACTGCCCGAGGGAGGGACCTATATCATTGAGGTGCGCGCCCTCAGCGAAGGGGGAGAGGGGGCGGTCAGCTCCCAAGTTCGAATAGTCACCTCATCCGGTAAGCCGAAGCTATTCAGTGGCCTCTCAGGCACATACTCCATTAGATGACTTCTGATATCCATCTATATGCACAGCCTGTTTTCTTTTTGTAGCGATCTTGTGTTCTGCCCCTAATTGAGTCGCCACAGCTGTTGTGCCAGCCAAGTTTTCCTTGGCTAATACTGTTTTAATTACATCGCCCACACCAATCCTTCTATTCTTGCACAGCCAATTAACTTTCAAGCAACAGGACCAAGAGAAAGTCAGTCCTGCTTGTGACTTTACGAGCCAGCTTTACAGGGCAATACTCACTGTCTTTTTTTCTTTTGCAAAATAAAGCATATTTCTCCCCAGAATCAGAATACCTGTATGTGTCCCACTGAGGGGAAATGTACATTGTTACAGCAGAAAAGAGCCATAGACAGCTTAATGTTACCTAAGAAGCATGCAAAATATTCTAATAAAACATTTTTTTTTCACAATTTACAAAAAACACATCCAGTAACAGTTCTGAGGATTTAGCAGCCAGGTATATATTGCACAGTTATTAACGGCATATATATATATATATATATACACACACTGTAAAAAGTATTTAGTCAGCCACCAATTGTGCAAGTTCTCCCACTTAAAAAGATGAGAGAGGCCTGTAATTTTCATCCTAGGTATACTTCAACTATGAGAGACATAATGGGGGGAAAGAATCCAGGAAATCACATTGTAGGATTTTTAATGAATTAAACAACAACAAGGAGTGTTATAGTCTATGTTGCAGCTCTTTGTGAAAAGCATTAAACATGGATGCAGTTCCAGCGTTTTTGTAAAGGGTCTCTCCTTTCATCTATATTGACTGTTCCCCTCCCTTCTCTTAGGTGTTCGAGCAAAAAGCAATCAGTGTTCGGTGCACTGCATGCCACAGAGCCTAACATGGACAGCCCTGCTCCTGGTTCTTCTGGTGCCTTTAGCTTCCTGGTGAGGCCACTGTGCCAACCTCATGTTCATGGAGGGAGCCACCAGTCCTCTGCTCGTTCCCTCTGACTGCCTGCTCGCTTTGGCCTTACTCATCCCACAGGGCCCGAGGCCTGCCAAAGGGGGTTGAGTCTGCCAGTCATCATACAGCTCTCCAGAGTTGAACCTTTTTAAGTTTCCTGTTTCTTCTGAGGCCCTGGACATTTAATTTGCACAGTTCTTTCCAGCATCACAATACTGTTGCACTGTAGTGTACAGTGTGTGGAAAGATGTGTTCAATCCTTTACTTTGACATCATGTGTTCCTCTCATTGAATGGCATCTAACCAATTCCAGACGGCTCCTACAGATCTGGGGCTCTACAGAGCATGAACAATTCCTCGAAAGCTGCTGTGGTAGTAATACAGGGATCAGCCGGCCTGTTTCTTTTCATTACTTATTTGCATCAATGTACCCCTCGGCTGCCTAACAAGCAATGCAGCAGAAGCTCAGTAGAGATAAGTGCATTGTTTTCTTATTCACTCATTGAGGAGGAAAGAACGTTTTTTATGGAACCAAGAATCTTACTATTTCGAGACTTGCTTTTGTACATTGTGTTACCTTTAGAGAAAAACACAGTGGTATGTGTCAGCTATGTCAACTCTGTTTTTTGGTAGTGATAAAGCAATGCTTGGTGATACAGTTGGATGTATGGAGGTAGGAAACAGGTTCATACCTGTAGTGCTTGAACACATCAAAAGAGAAAGACAACTCTGTACGGACTCTTGGTATCAGTACAAATAAATGTGATGTATATTTTTTAAATGGTTGTTGTTTGTATTTTCTACCCTGAGAAAAGATATATATCTGACAACAATAATAATGATTGACCTTATTGGTCAATGAACCGAGTCTTCATACACATTTTAAAGCCCATGGGGACATCTTGAAATGGTATATATTACAAAAAACTCCCTTGTCCAGTGCTGGTATAGATACATGTGGTTATCTTAGGTGCCTTCAAGCCCACTAACTATGAAATAAGACGACCCAGTCAGAGTTTTGTGGGCTGCCTCGGTCAGAAGACTCTCCTCAGCTTCCCTTCCATGTCATATACATGCTTATTAAAATATATCACCTTGATTCTGAGTTTCTCCACCAACAGCCTGATAACTGCCTTTGCAATTTCTGTCGCAAGCCAATCAGGTTTTTTGGTAATTGGGCTTTAAGGTGGGAACAGACAATATTTGGAAAATGTTGCTCGATAAATAGCAAATTATTTATGGATAATATAATGTATTGATCAACTTATTGACAGATCAACCTCAGCACTAATGCACATACAATATATTCCTACAATAAAAACTTACTATGCCATACTACTTCTATATTTCATCTGGAATTGTTTATATCTGGTCCATCAGACAGTTCTACACTTTGAGAAGCTTTATCTAAATGTTATATAAAGTATAGCTTGATTTAATTCCACACACGTGGCATTAAAGGCCACATAACTTTCTGTGATAAAAGAACCACTGCATCAAGAGTATCTCCCCCTTCTCTCAGGCTACTCTCTTGCTTGTCTGCAGTAAAAGCTTATCTCTCACAGGCAGAAATCCAAATGAATTTGCCTCAAGTGTAATTAATGTTGGAATGAAGAAGTGTAGTCCTGAAAGTCGCATGCTTGGGCAGACCTTTTGCTCGCTCTGCCTCCAGCTCTCTGGACTCTGCGAGACCTGGCTCACCTACTCAGGTTCAGACAAAGGTAGTAGCTCAACCACAAGAGATGTGACCACACGGCAAAACTAGAGGACACAAACTGCTCCGAGCAGTGTCTGTCCCATGGATACGCCTCTTTTTTCATACCTCTCTGTTTTGAATATGTTCAGAGGGGGAGGATGGTAAGTGTGGTCTCGTCTTTCTAACTTGTACATCATATTCATCTGTAGTGCAAAGCACTAAGCTGTTTTATGTGGATGGAGGGGTTTGCAGTGCTTTTAGCCTGTTCAATGACGTCGGCTCAAACACATACCTCCACACAAGTGCTAATGTACCGACCTTTAATTATTCATGCAGCACCTGTCTGTGTTGGCGCATCTGATTTATGATAATGGATTATGTATCCTGCAAGGGGACCTTATTGGTTCAGAGCGCCAGAAGCTATAGTGTCAGCAATTAAAATATGAACTCCCCCTAGGTTAATGTCAGTGTGTGTGTGTGTGTGTGTGTGTGTGTGTGTGTGTGTGTGTGTGTGTGTGTGTGTGTGTGTGTGTGTGTGTGTGTGTGTGTGTGTGTGTGTGTGTGTGTGTGTGTGTGTGTGTGTGTGTGTGTGTGTGTGTGCGTGCGTGCGTGCGTGCGTGCGTGCGTGCGTGCGTGCGTGCGTGCGTGCGTGCGTGCGTGCGTGCGTGCGTGCGTGCGTGCGTGCGTGCGTGCGTGCGTGCGTGCGTGCGTGCGTGCGTGCGTGCGTGCGCTGGGATATACTGTACATTTTAGTTATCTCTAATATTATTTTAGATCCTTTTTAGTGGGGCTGGAAACAACAATAGTTTGTTGGTTAATCTGGCAAAAAAAGATTCTCGGCTACTTTACCCTACTTAAAATATCTACACACTTGTGGAAGAAGTAACTATTAGCATTGAAATATTCTGTGTTTTACTGACTGTCTGTCTCTGTTTCACATTAATGCAAGAATACCTGTGTTTTCGAAGGGGAAAGAGTCAGAGCATCTAAGCTTTTGGCTTAAGGAGTCTCACTACACTTGAATGCAATAAATCTCTATCCTAGATAGTGTTGGCAACACATATTCTAATAGCAACCCTGAAGCTGAGGGATTCATCATATCTGCTCCAAGGACACTCTGGAGGACAGCAGGACGAAGGCTAGCTCTAAGGACAGCAGGGATTGCAAGTTGAAGGACAACTGTACACGCCCTTAATTTATTATCTAATGTAGTTGCAATAAATATTATATTTTGTAATTACATATCGAGAGAGATGGTATAAAACATGGTATGTCAAGTGTCTGTCCTGTGGTTCCTACACCAAATGGAAAAACATGGTAATATGATATCCCAGAAAGTATACTACATCCATTTGTTCTTTAGCCTTTTAAAACTTACAAAGTCAAGTTTTAAATTGTTTCACTGGTATTGTTGTTGAAGGATTCGCTCTGTGATTGAGTGCTGAGCCGTGACTTTGCTTTTCAGGCGGGTCACAGTTTATTACTCATCCTGGAATTGCCAGAAGAACTAGAGCCCTCCAACAGGCGCTGCGGCTTCAGTTGGAGGTAAACTGTAGCATCAGACAGTGAGTCATTTTCAGTTTTGCATTTGAAAAATGTTTGCACACCAACTGAGTTGCATTTACCAAAATGTAGAATAGGTTTTAAATTATTCAAAAGTTAATACTGTTAAGGAAACTATTGAGATGTAGCCAGCCATTTGTTGACCATATAAAGGGAGTCAAAACGATTTTCTAGAAGATTGAGGTGCATTATTGGTGTGTGTCTGTGTTCCAGCTCTTAAGAAATGTCTCTTTTTTTAGGACCACTCACCGGTTAATTAAAACCCTAATAATGGTTTCACCCTAATTCAATTGTGTCTATAATATTCTCAATACGCTTTAATTAACTGTTCTCAATTCATATATTTCTACCAATGTATGTATGGTTAATAGTCTTATTGAATTAATTAAAAGTGTATGTGATGTGGAACCTTCTCTGGTAATGAAACATTCCCCACATGAGATTTCTAAGCTGTTAAATGATATATCATCTGAGTTATTTCCTGTATTAGCTGTGAAACAAAACATTCTATGTTTTCTGTTAAATGTAAAAATATAACAGCTTATTTTTGTGTCCTGTCGGATGTTCCTGTGATGTTTGGATTTGCAGCCCATTGGTCCCCGCCCGGCAGTGGTGGAGATGGCAGAGAATGAGAATTAGGGAAGTGTGCCATGTTCTGCTGAAGACTGTGAACAGAGGGATTAAAGGAGCAGCTTTGCGGGGAGAGTCAACATTCAGTATTGTATTGCACCAGTCCAGTAATTATTGAAGTTATAATTGAACTTGTCTTTTGACCTCTAAAACCATCTGTACTGTCAGGAAGCCACAGAGCACAATGTGTTGTGCTGTTGAGCTTTGCAGGACATAAAATAAATGCCTTTTTTTGTTTATTGAAAGTATCCTCATTGAACCATCCACAATGTATTAATCAGACTGTCATGCTCCCTTTTTGCTCCACTGGTTCCCAGACGATGATATCGGTTAGTTGGACGGTCCAACCAATACTTTGATCAATAGTTCACTGTGACTTTGTTAAAATAACAATGACTGTCAACTTGGCTGAAAAAATGACAAAAACAAAACAATGGCTTATCGCCTTGCAACCTTATTTGATTCATTTGAAAGAGAAATATATATAATATTTGGTTGTAATAAGATGCTGAAGTACATTTACATGCAGGGATGGTTTTATTAGAGCCAGGAACAAATTAAAAACACAGTCTTAATCAAACAAACACTGTTAAAAGCTTAACCAAACATACATAAGTTGCAGAACTTGGTTTAATGTTTTTAAAAAACAAATTGTCGCCTGAGCAGTGGCGAGCCGTGACTTTTATACCTAGGCCCTCTGACCCCCCCCCTTCCCTCAAGAAAAAAGAAGAGTTATTACTGTCACATTATTGTCACAGCGTATACTTCAGCGGAATATCAAAACAAAATGCATCAATGACAGCGACCCTCTACCACACCAAACAACATCCTTTATATAAACACCTATCATGACAGGGCACAGCCAAGTAACAATTACAAATGAATTAAGTCGGCACGGCAGCCCACATTGAAAATTACTTAGGCCTACCTCTGATGATCAAATCACTTAAACACTAAGTCCAAAGTCCATCCTCCTTTTGGATGAAGCACTTGATGGCGGGTCATTCAGCTGATCCTTTGCCACTCCAATGTATCATTGTAACTCAATCATGAAAATGACTCGGTTAATAATTTCGCAATGATGTCATCACTATCACTGAAGTGAGCCATCATGAACGAACTTATGCTAATCAGAAATCTATCGATCATAAATCTATCGATTAGATTTATGATTCGAAAATAATAAAAGTAGGGTAGACATGTGGATATTATCCGGCTGAACAAAACGTGCATTTATCTAACAGGTTCGTTTTCCACAGACCTTATTTCGAGCTATTTTCCAAAATCTCATTGCTTTTTTGTCGAGGGAACCCATGCGCAGCTTACTTCCGGGTTTTAGGACGCGTCACTTTATGGCGGTGGTGGCGAAGTCCATAGGGACTTGGCTTGGCAACTGGAAGGTCACTAGTTCAAGTCCCGGAAAGACCTAGTGCTACTGAGGTGTCCCTGAGCAAGGCACCGTTCCCTAAAACTGCCCCCCATGGGCAAAATAGCAGGGGCAGATGGGGCTCATAGCCATGGAAGGGGCGTCCCATCTAGGAGAAGGACACTCTGAACTAAAACCAGGACTGAGAGGGGTTGCGCCCCCCAGTCCTTAATCAGCATAGTAAAGCCAACCATGAAGAACAAAGTAATCCCAAATCCTATACTTCCAGCGGCGGGAGTATGCAGGAACATTGCAGCGGATGGTGAACTGGCCAGATGTATGGAGAACCGGGATGACTGGAAGCGACGATGGAGGGCTCGTCTGAGGACGACCTCGAGAGACTGCACCACTTTATATACATGCATAAACTTCACAGTAGGCGAGACTTGTCATAAAGTCCGCGAAAATAAAGCCCACCCATTTAGAGGGAAGATATAATTGGTCAAATGTACTGTAATTTGACATTACTCTCTCGTTGAGTTACTGGGTGTTTCTCAATGTTGAGGACGCTTCCTTGGTAGGACATGTCTTCTGAGTCACTTCCTTCAGAAGTGAGGCAAGAATCCTTCCTAGCCTCAGAAAACGAAGAATGGTGGAACAGGCTAGGTGTGCAGGTGTGCGTCATATGAGAGGCCCGCCTTAAATGGAACGCGATTTCCGCCAAATATTTGGAAATTGGTCCGTGCGCAAAGCATTGTGGGGATTTTAAGACCGCGGAGGATACACATGTGCAGCCTCGAAATTTCTCGCTACGAAGGACGCCGGGCTCGGTAGAATTCCAAGGAGCCTAGACATTGGAACAGTCCTTCGGCGGGACTCGATGACGTAGCATCCTTGAAATAGTGGCTCTGGACAGGGTTTCCGTTAGCCGGTAATTACCGGTTTTTAGCTGGTAAAATTTATTAAAAACCGGTAAATTCAAAACCTGCCGGTCAAAATGTCTGGTAATAATTAGGGAGGCTCCGATCGATCGGCCGCCGGTCATTATCGGCCGATATTCACTCTTAATAGTTTGATCGGTGCTCTCTATAAAGGCCGATCAGGAGAGCTGGATCTGATCGATATGGACATAAACGCGAGTGAAGTATAACCGGACGCGAGAGAGAGATCAGATCAGCTGCTGAGTCTGACCGAGACACGCAGCTCTGCATAATCACCTGAAGCCCCGCCCTCTGTTTAGCGAGCTGCAGGAGCTGCATGAGAAACTGACGTGCTGTCAGGAGAGAGAGGGAGGGAGAGAGGAAAAGAGAGGATCCGTTTCTCCCGTGTTATTATTCAAATGTAATGTAAACTTTTGAATAATGTACGTTATCTACTACAAGTAGTTTTTTTGAATGTAATAATTATGTTGTTTGTTGTTTGTGGAATCATTTATTGAAAAATGAATCTGAATTTTTCGATTTGTTAGGATTATAAACTGAAGCAATATAAAAATGAGCCCCGTGAACTGAGTTTTAAACTGAAGCATATCTGCTCATAGTCCGGTAATTACCTGCTAACGGAAACTCTGCTACACAACTCTTATTATTATTATTGAAATATGACCGGTAAGTTTCAAATTTGTCCGGTAAAAGAAATTCTGCCCGGACATTTGACCGGCAAGAAAAAATCCTAGCGGAAACCCTGGCTCTGGAGTATCCTTCCTTGACATTGAGAACACCCACTGTAGCTGGCCCTCTGTGAATTTACAGCAGGACCACCAATCAGCTCCTATCTTCACAGTAACACGCAGAGACGGCTCAAGGAGCTTCTTTAATTTAACCCTTCACATTCAAACAGAAACTGAACAGGCAGATTCGAAGGATTTATTTCTTTGGAAATGTTATTTTAAATACAATTAAATCATGTTATTTTGGTAAAACTAATGAAAAATATAAACTAAAAACATATTGAAAAAATATATATTTAAAAAAAATATTATTTATTAGAATATCTTAGGCCCTCAGAGGGCCCTGACGGCTCGCCACTGTGCCTTAGTGATAGCAGATGGTGTGCTATTAGAGGGAAACTTCTTCAGAAACACAAGATAATTAATTTTGTTATACAATGAACCCTCCCTCATAAGAATTTAAAAGTAAAGGTGCCCCGCTGAGAGGCCTCATTAGGGAGGCGTATATAAGGAAAATCTGAGAAGAAGAAAAGACAAATGCTATTGATTAAACTTGTCACCCCTTGAGGTTCAGGTCTTGTGTTTTTTTGTAAGTATTATACTGAAATAAAGTAGGAGAATGCTAGTTATACCCAAACTACAAAGTATTTCCACGAATATAAAAATGGTAGGGTTGTCGTGATATTCAAGAAAATGTCAAAATGTTTCACTGCAGATAAAACTCTTTTCAGAAGTGAGGTCACATACGATGATTCATTTTTACAGATCTTGGAATGCAGCCAAAGCCCTGCAGATTGCTAAAACTGGTGATTCAATTAGAAGATCCAAGCTACTTTCCTCCAGACTCATTGTGTGAGGAAATGTAATGAGATGGAGTTGTAAATCTAGGGATAATCTAAGTGAGATGCATATAGGAAGAAGAAGGCTGCATAAGAAGATTGGAAGGTCAAAGCAGGAAAGCAGTCAGCTCAGTGAAGACCTCTGCCAATAATTTATAATCTCCCCAGTCAACAGTAACGTTCAGTCAGTATTCTACCATGCAGTACACTATGAATGTGACCAATATTTCACTCAACGGTGGCACCTGAGAAAATGTCAAGGGGTTACCTAATTCGTGATGGAGGCCTTACAGTGCAAAACAATGGCTTAGTAGTGCTTCAGTAGATCAACATTTTGAACCTGATTGTGACGCTAGTCTATGGTAGGGTGTCTATGGCCGTTTTCCGGGGACAGTCCCCGTTTTCCGGGGACAGTCCCCGTTTGTATTGCCCTGTCCCCGGTTGAAACTGTCCCCATTTTTTAATATACGTTAAAAACACATAGCAACGTGAAATACAACGTTTCATGTCAGGAAACACTGGGTAAACACTACAGACTGTGGTCAAGCCAGCCCCCACTTCGGAAAAAACAGTCAAGCCAGCCCGCACGTTGTATTGCGGTGTGCGAATATCCTATGCATTACGGTAGAGGCCTGTAAAAACTGCCTTCAAAATAAAAGCGTTTACTCGGTCAATAACAAATATACCTAAAAAACACACCAAACATATTCATATATACTGGAGCTTGAATTAAGAAAGATGTACTATATAATGTGATCAATAATAATTTAAAACATACTACATAACTACCACATTATAACTGAGTGAATGTAAAATGTAAGGATACAGTTATGAAGACATATCTGACATTTCCACTCGGTGACTAATTTCAATTGATGTTGACACCATCTCACAACACTCCTAAAATAACATTACTTTCTGAAGCACAATTTAAAATGTATGCTGTTTAAAATCTCAAATTAGATCTATTGTCCATCTATATTTTGATTATTATTTAATGGAAACTGTCCATAATCAAAGAGTCATTCGAAGTCAATCAAATACTAATTTCACTCCAGGGTGATAGCAGGACACCCCATCTAGTCACTCAGAGAGAATCAGGACAATCTCATGTAGAGTTTCAAAATAAAATACTTTTGAAATCTCATATGGGCTATCGTCCTTCTGTTTTTATACAAGAATAAATCAAAAACTGTCAAATTATCAAAGACTTATTTCACTCCAGGGTGATAGCAGGACACCCCATCTAGTCACTCAGAGAGAATCAGGACAATCTGATGTAGAGTTTCAAAATAAAATACCTTTGTAGTCTCATATATGAGCTATCATCCCTCTATTTTTAGATAAGAATAAAACAAAAACTATGCAGTATCAAAGACTTATTTCACTTCAGGGTGATAGCAGGACAGCCCATCTAATCACTCAGAGAGAATCAGGACAATCTGATTTACAGTTTCAAAATTAAAGACCTTTGAAGTCTCATATATGAGCTATCGTCCTTCTGTTTGTATCCAACAGTTAAAATGTTCGAATTACATTGAAGCAGAATTGTCCCCCTTTTTTCTTTAACAGTGAAGAAAAATGGATATGTTAATGAGATTTTGACCGCAAAACTAAAAATGTCCTCGGTTTTAATTCTGAAAATCTGGTCACCTTAGTCTATGGGGCTATGTGGATGAAGAGTAGCATACCAATGTTGGTTACTCAGACAGTAAGCAGTGAAGAGCTAATGTACAATGAACAATACAGCAAATTACATTCAACTAAAATGCTAACATGTTCACTCAATGTTTTATTATTTAGCATGTTAGCTTGCCAAATTGTAACATTTTGTCTTACAGATAAATTGAGGGGATCTACCACTTTAAGGAACTTGCTTTGTTAAGACACGCCCACTTCAATATGCCTCCCCAGTAGCCCTTGTGAACACTTCTCACCCACCTGGCAGAAGATCCAACATGTTCAGGGACTATTATGGCGCGTTTCCACTGCAGGCCTCGCTCTGCCTCGCTCGGTTTGGTTAGGCCTTATTAGGCCCGGCTCACTTTAATGCTGCGCTTCCATTACAGTTTAGGAACTGGGGTAGTTACTATAGTAACGCAGTGTAGGCGGAGCCGTGACGTCATCTTCAATGAGCGCCCCCAAAAAAACAACACAGCCGTTAGCTCTTAGCACTCAGAGCTCACAGCTCTTCATATCCGTTCAGAAACTAGACAAAAGTTAAACAAGTACAAACCACAGACTGCCTGTGTCATGGCGAATACAGTCGCTGGTTTATTTATGTCTGTATAGGCCGTTGTTGTGAGTGTGGACGGTCGGAGCATATATAACGTTAGCTTAGCCAAGCTCCATTTAGAAAGCACGCATTTTAAAAGGGTTTTTCGCCTGCCGTCTGTCTGCAGACTTGTCAAAGGATTAATTCATGGTTTTTACTAACCGGTATCAGTATGTTGTTACTTTGGCATCATTTTGAAACGTGTATTACAATTAAATCACGGTCAAATATGTTCATCTTGTTGAATAGTTGTAGCCCCCTTGCCAGCGATTCTCTCTCTAGTTTAGCATACTCAGCCCGACTCAACCTGGTTGTTCCTGGCCCTAGAACCACGATTTAGTCGGGCCAGAAAAAAGGTGATAAAGTAGCCCCGGGCCAAAACTAGGCCAAGTGGAAACGCAACCAAAAACGGGCCCCGCACGGCTCGGCACGCTTAAAGCGAGCTACCCGCTGCAGTGGAAACGCTCCATTAGCCATCCAGTAGCTTGACTTACCTTGGCAAGCTAACGTCCACCCGACAAAAAGACGTGTTGCAGGCACGAAACACACTACCAATAGAAATACATAGCTTTTATAATCGTTCTGTGTGACTCTAAAAAAAGGGGGAAATTGTGTTGGTGAACACGAATCAATAGATTAAATGTTGTGACTATAACACGAAATGCCGTGAGACTGGGTTGAGTTTTCAGGCCCCAAAGAGGTAAATCTCATGTCCAACCAAATCACCCAACCTCTATTAAATAGAGATAAATCTATCACATGGAGCTAACTGAACTTCAACTACTGGTTATTTTAGGTAAGCTAACTACTCCAGTGATGGGAGGGAAATGTTTTTTTTCTGTAAATTACTGCAAATCCTTGACTTCTGAGACTTTAATCCAACCAATTTTGGGAAACTAAACTTGTTCTTGTATACTATTCATGGCTCGAGAAAGGCTTCAATTATGTGTATGCTGTGTGCTTTGTTGCTTCTGAAGTCAGATTGCTCTGATGGTGGTTAGAATGTTTTATTGTTGGTTTGTGGAGTTGTCTCTGTTGTAAAGCTTTCTTTGAAAATGGACAGGCCCATACCTGACTGGCACTCTGGCATTACAACCTGCCATTAAAATGGTAACATTGTCCAGAAAATTTATTATGTAATGAAATGAGAAGTAGCCTCAAGTAGCACTATGGAGCTGTTTGAAATGGTTACCATTTCATTTAATCAAGAAATGTAATCATCTGCCAACAATGTCAGTGAAGTAAAATACATGGATTTAAACCTTACAAGAATGTATATGTTGAAAAACTGTCTTGGGAAATGTTTAATGAGGAAGAAAATATATTCAGCTAATTTGTTTGACCTCAAGGATACACACAATGAGTTGTGGTGAGCAACAGTGAATGTAGAAACGAATAGTTACAATAAAACTCCACAGGGCATCTTAAAATATTGGGCAACTTGAAGACGTTAAATGAAATGTCATAAAGATGAATCCACTGAGGTGTATTAATATCTGTATCAAATGTTATAGTTCATCCAATATGTCTGGACCAAAGTGTTGAACTGCCAGACGGGCCAGCATTGCCACCCTGAGACTTAGGATAGCACAGTTTAAGAGCTGAGGCTGAGGTTGTTTAATTGCAGTTTTTTGTTCAAAGCTCAGATTTCATCTTTGTTTTTTCTTAAAGCTAACCTTTCCATTATGTACACAATGCAAGATGGAGAAAAAACAACTAAATCACCAGAATGTCACATGCATGACTTTTGACATTTTGTCACCAAAATGGATGTTGGGAATGCAAAGGGCCTGCATAATGGCCACATATAATAGTTTCTAGGTTGTGTGGAGGACTAACCCGTCTCAAAACAGAAAAAGTACTTGCTGGGTGGACTTGTGATCTTGTGCAGCTAGATATGATGTAGGTTACCAGAGCTAGAAGCATTTCTTAGAGGTTTCTTGTTATCTACAGTATACATTATATTGAAACAATCCAGGGTTGAAGTTTCCTTTAGCTTCAATATATTCAGTTTTTTAAAATCTCAATAAGAGGAACTGAAGGTAACACCCAAAGTTGTATTCATTGCTTTTAGTTTCCGATGAATCAAAGTCTCATCAGTTCCTTTAATGCAGTGGTTTCTTACTGGATTGAACTGTTGACCTGTCACTAAGACCTTCCTGCAGCCCCCATCCTCCTTCTACCATGGATAGAGGAGAGAATGGTAAGTGCTGGGTTTATCCGTAGTGTGGAACCTGGCTGTGCAAGGGAGCATCCAGTTCATTGCTTGGCCTTTTACAGCTTCATTACCTACTTTACAGTAAAGCCAGGTGCAGCGAATCTTTCATGGGGCTGACATATTACCTGATTTAAAGATTCCCTGGGTGGCAGGCCACAGTTAAACCTGGATCAGTTGAGGCAATTGTGAGGGTCCCTTTAAAGTGAAACTAAGTAATAAAACAGTACAGAGGCTGCACTCGCTCGTCTTCCTGCTCATTTTTGCTGTTCTTCTCCAAGTTTAAATTGGCTGGATTATCAGACAGCCCCATATTTGCCCATTTCAGACTGATAATTTCTATGATTAAAGGTTGAAACCGTTCACACTGGCAACCATGGATAATTGTTCTCTTATTTTATCACTGAAATGTGCTTGATTGTAGATTTAAATCGCAATGTTCGAATTAACAACAGCTGTGCCATTGCAATTCTCGTCTACGAAAATAGCAAATGTCTGACTTTTAATTCTGACTTTGAATGCTCAAGTGTTTTTGTAAGGATGTTACCAAAAGAGCATTTCAAATAAGTATTTATCAGTGAAGCATTCTTTGTTTCATGATGCATGAAATCAACGTGTATTATCTGACATTGTATACAGAAGGAACAACAACAGTGTCTATTCACTCCATTCAGAGTGATTTAAATTAGCGCCTTAGATTCCTTGGAGCTAGCATTTATTGTAAAGACATGAATGAGCTAATGAAATTATCTTATTCAGAAGGTCAGTAAATGCTAGCAAGAAAGAAACATTTACCATAAGAAGAACGAAAGAAAGGACTTTATGCACAAACATAAATATTCAGTTTTTATCTTTAAATGGAAGAAATAATTAGCCAAGCTGAAAGCATTAGGGAACTCACTCTCCGCGATATGTTATTGTGTGAAACATGCTTTACACAGGTGAATAACTAATTAAATTGTTTAACACATTGGCAGATTGTTGTTCAAATACAGTAAGTGTTAAAAGGTAATTTGTTGATATGTTATGAAATATCCAAGTTCTGAACTGATTATGTTAGGCATGGTTTAATATAAAATGTTGTTTTAAGACGCCACACATTTAATCATTGTCATTGATTAACGATGTACATTATCATCAATTAATAAGTAGTTTCCTTACTTTGGTGTTCGCGGTCAAATTTGACCGGTCGTGCGTGCGGCCGTCCGTCCGATCCGGGTGGTTACTAATTCCTTTTCTTTATGGTGGTCATCTTTGACCGGGAACACCATGGGTGTTACAAAGTTGACTAAATCATCCAATTTTCAATGAAAGTGGTGATCAGCAATATGTTCAAATGTCTACTGTGAAGGATATCATAAAGCCTTAATGCAATCGAATGTAAAGCAAAAAAGTTATGATTGAAGAAAGTAGTAAATCGGTCAGATTTGACCCGAAGACAACAGAAGGGTTAAACAGATTATAGTGAGGTCAAATATCTGGAAAGATATATTGATGTTGAGTTTCTCAAATATAATTTTCCAATGCTCACAGAGGCACCAATACAATATTCTCCACTGTATTGTGTTGGCAGCAGAAGGTTCATACACCGAAGTCTCAAAACTAGGTGTAAGTGAGCGAAATAAAACATTTAATTTTGATGAACCAACCTTTCTAAATGCAAACTTCATTCTTTGTATGACCAGGGGCTAGTTTTCCCAGTATTTACTAGTTGGCTACAGCAGGTCATGTCGGTGTACATCTCAAATGCCCTGCAGGCAACCAACATCTGAAGGGCGGATACAACAATGATACTTGTAGAATCAATGCCGGCGTCGATACCTTACAGACTGCCAATATGCTCAAGGCTTAAATCACTCACTGCTCATGTCTTGCACACGATGCTGTTGGTACGCTTTCCCTGTATGACAGTCACACAGCATCACAGCCCAACACCAACCCAAGGTTGCTGTAGTCCAGCTGCAATGTCCTCCCAGACTTTAGAGAGAAAAACAGATTCTGCAACACACGTGCTGCAGAATCAATACCAGGAAGATTGCTGCTAAGACCATGATAAATGAGACAGACTTGGAGGTGATTGAGCATGTCTACTCTGGTGGTGGTGCATTTAAATTGGGGTGCATGTAAATGTTTCCCCTTAATTGGTAGCCAGAAGAGGTTTATCACCCAAGATGAATACAGATCTGCAACACGGGTAAATTCAATTCAGATTTAATGAGCTGTAGGGTAGAAATCTAGGTTTTGAGGTTGAGCAGAGCCACTTCGCTTTGTATCGAAACGTAGAGATTCTCTTTTTTTCAAACTCTGGTGATTAATGTCCTATGGTTGACCTTATTGACTTAAACGTCCCATGTCATGCTTTTCTGGTTATTACCCGTCCCCTTGTGTGTTATGTAGCTTTTTATGCATGTAAACGGTCTGCAGAGTCACAAACCCTCAAAGTACACCCTGTAGCGAGTAAAACTCCAACACAGAAAATACCTGTCTATGCTGCCCCAGAACGCCTCGTTGGAGATTTCTCTTTTTCTTCCTGGGTACAGTGACGTATTTGGGTATAGTGACGTAACGTAATAAATACACGTGTCATTATCATAAAGAAGATCCATAATATAATTTACATAGCATTATTAATTATTTATAGCCATCTGTTAATTGAACCCAATAATAACATTATAACTGACCAGCATAAATATAAATACATTCCCAACTAAAACAGAAACTCCTACGCCTATCTCGCCACTTGGTTCGTCCCAGAACCTTCTTTGGTCAGTGTGCCGAATGTATAGTGACGTAACGGGTCCGCGGAGCCGTTACGTTAAGGACTTCCTCACACTCAATCTTTTCTCAGCTGCAGCCCCGCCGATTTCTCCTCCCTGAGACGGCGCGACGCGGCGAGGCACACAAACTCCCAGCCAGGCTGCGGGTGTGTGTGTGCTCAGGCTGGTTTCGGGCTGGGTTTTGCCGTGTCTCGCTGTCTCGCAGACGGCCACTCGGCTCACAGGGAAGGGGGGGCAGGAGCTCCAACAAGCCGTTTAGGACAGAGAGTGAATACACATACTATACAGAGATGCTGTATGTGTTACGGTGTGTGAAGCAGGTAGGACCCAAATGCAGATTAACGTACAAATAATTCCTTTATTTCAAGGCTATGCTGACAAATACAGAACAGAACACTCACCGAGGACAAGCCAATACACAAGACAACCCGACAATCACGGCATCACTAAGCCACCAGGGTGGGAGGAGGGGGTCAGGAGGACGGGACTGAACTGACCGCCCAGGGGCAAGGCAGAGGACCAGGAAGGGGTCTCGGGCGGACGGCCCGGGGGCAAGGCAGAGGACCAGGAAGGGGTCTCGGGCGGACGGCCCGGGGGTAAGGCAGAGTCCAAAAAGGGGGATTCGGGCGGACAGCCCGGGGGCAAGACAGAGTCCAAGGTGGGGACCATGGAGGGGCGAAGGCAGCGGCAGGAAGAGTCAGGGGGCCGGGCCCGAGGGCGAGGACCGCTGCACTCAGGGGGCCGGGCTCGAGGGCGAAGACCAGACAGCTCCGCAGGCCGGGCAGGAAGGCGCTGACGGGACAGTGCCGGAGGCCGGGCAGGACCCGGTGTCGGAGCTGGTGGGACAGGCCTCGGCAGGATCCCCCACGGAAGAGGACCAGGACACAGGATTGGCAGGACCCCCGGCAGGAGAGCAGTCGGCGGGGCTTCCAACAGCACAGGACAAAGGGTTGGCAGGACCCCCGGCAGGAGAGCAGACGGCGGGACCTCCAACGGGACAGGACAAAGGGTTGGCAGGACCCCCGGCAGGAGAGTAGTCGGCGGGGCCTCCAACGGCACAGGACTAAGAGTTGGCAGGACCCCCGGCAGGAGAGGAGTCGGCGGGGCCTCCAACGGCACAGGACAAAGGGTTGGCAGGACCCCCGGCAGGAGAGTAGTCGGCGGGACCTCCAACGGCACAGGACAAGGAGCTGGCAGGACCCCCGGCAGGAGAGTAGACGGCGGGACCCCCAACGGGACAGGACAAAGGGTTGGCAGGACCCCCGACAGGAGAGTAGTCGGCGGGGCCTCCAACGGCACAGGACTAAGAGTTGGCAGGACCCCCGGCAGGAGAGTAGGCGGCGGGACCTCCAACGGGACAGGACACAGGGTTGGCAGGACCCCCGGCAGGAGAGCAGTCGGCGGGACCTCCAACGGCACAGGACATGGGGTTGGCAGGACCCCCGGCAGAAGAGTAGTCTGCGGGACCTCCAACGGCACAGGACCTGGGGTTAGCAGGACCCCCGGCAGAAGAGTAGTCTGCGGGACCTCCAACAGCACTTCAGTAGGGACTTTAGATGGGACTAGAGAAGGGACTAGAAAAGGGACTAGGAAAGTGACCTGAGGAGGGACTAGGGAAGGGACTAGAGAAGGGACTACAGAGGGGACTAGAGAAGGGACCAGAGGAGGAACTAGAGAACGAAACTCGAGAGGAGACTCGAGAGGGGAACTAGAGAGGGGACTTGAGGAGGGACTAAAGGAGGGAACTGGAGAGGGGACTCCAGAGGGGACTAGAGGAGAGAGGAGGGACTAGAGAAGGGAACTTGAGAGGGGACTCGAGAGGCGAACTAGAGAGGGGACTCGAGGAGGGACTAGAGGAGGGACCAGTGGAGGGACCTGGAGAGGGGACTCCAGAGGGGACTAGAGGAGGGCCTAGAGAAGGGAACTTGAGAGGGGACTCGAGAGGCGAACTAGAGAGGGGAATCGAGGAGGGACTAAAGGAGGGACCAGAGGAGGGACTAAAGGAGGGAACTCGAGAGGGAACTTGAGGGGGAACTGGAGATGGGACTGTGGCAGCTGGGGCCACATCTGGGTCTGGCACCAAGGCTGCTGGGACCGGGACTGGGGCTGGAATTGAAGCCAGAATCCTGGCTGAAAGGTCAGGTTCTGGAGCCGGAAACATGGCTGTAAAGTCCGGTTCCGGAGCAGGGACCGTGGCTGCTGGGACCGGCACTGGAGCCGGAACCATGGCTGCAGGGCAGGGAACCGGAACACGGATCCATGGCTGTGTGGGGTGGTACAGGAGCACGGTACCATGGCTATGTGGGATGGTACTGGGGCACGGAACCATGGCTGCTGGGGCCAGAACTGGGTCCGTAACCATGGCTGCTGGGGGCTGAACTGGTTCTGGAACCCTGGCTCTTTGGGCTCGTGCTGCCAACCTGGCCTTGCGACCCCTTCCCTTAGGAGCCGTTTGGAGGCTCCGTGGACCTCCAAAGGCCAGACGAGTACCAGCGAATGGCTCCTGGACAGTAGCAAACACTGGGTGAGAAGCAGGGGCTGATGCCAGACGGACCACACCAATGCGTGTGGTATCAAAACAGGAGTTGGGAGACCTGGGTCTGTCAGGATCGGGAAAACAAATTGTGAGGTAATCCAAAAGCCTGGCAGGTAAGAATTTCACCAAACTTTGATTCCTCAGTGTAAGGTGGACTGCTTCTGCCAGAGCAGCATCTCGCTGCTGAACCCTGACCGCTCCTATCCATTGATCAGAGCAGGTAGCCAAAGAAAACGTAAAATCCAATAATTCCTGCTCAAAAGGATCTGCTGGGCCCATATTTAAGGTCGGGTTGTAATGTTACGGTGTGTGAAGCAGGTAGGACCCAAACGCAGATTAACGTACAAATAATTCCTTTATTTCAAGGCTATGCTGACAAATACAAAACAGAACACTCACCGAGGACAAGCCAATACACAAGACAACCCGACAAAGAGAGACAGAAAACCCAGAACTTAAATACACCCAGGACTAATCACATAAACACAAGACAGGTGAGGAGGGAGGAGAAAACACATAGGTACCAGGTGAACACAATTGGGTAATCAGAGAGGGAAACCGACAGAAAGCAAACAGGCAGGAAACGGGGGTGAACACTTTACAAAATAAAATAGGAAACCCAAAGATAGAAAAGGACAAGAAAAACACCAACACAGACAAATCCTAACAGTATGAGAAACCAATGTGAGTTTGGAAAATTGCAAAATATAAATCTATTTTAGTAGACCTCAACAATGGAATCCTGATCAGTAGAAATGGCCATGACATGAGACCTTTAAAGCTCAAATAAGGAAATTGCTCTCAAGAGGGCTGCACTTTACCCTTCATTCAGACCAGAATGTCAGATTTGCGGAACATGTTTCCCTGGATGGCAGATTAGTCGGATCCATTTTCCTGTGCAGAGGGAAAAAAAGCCAAATTAATTTTCAAAATGCACTACAAACGGGCTGTGATTGGCCACAGATGGCGGTTCTGTCTGTTCAGGTGGACTGGACATCAAGTTCTTTACTGAGGCAAGGCCTTCATGATTAACGTTGTATCCGAGACAAATCTGCATGTAAGACAGCTCTTTTATGGTTGTGACAAAGCGTAGGCAAAAATACACGACAGCAAAGAGCCACAGGGAGCTGGAAAGAAAATATCTGAAAACAAAGCAGATGCCCATACTGAGAGAATTACAATACATCATCAAATAATAGTGGGTGCTGTCGGAGCTATCGTCTTCACACATCACAGCATGCAAACTCCTCACAGTAAATGAGATGCCTCTCATTTTAAAATGGCCATGCACATACGTTTTATGCTGCACATGAGAAGATAAGCATATTGTTGAGACCATTTATCCATTTTAACAACCAATAACTCTTATCAGGGTTTGGAGAAAACAATTTGACTGCACAAAGAAAAGTGATTTATGGATATTCCTTTTTATGTCAGTAAAATCTAAATGATTTGATACTGCAGAACAATTGAAATTATTGTAAAGGCACTGCATGACAGCGCCAACGTCAACCTCGTGTACTGATAGATGACTGTAATAAAGTGCCGCTATAATGTGGCATTTTTCAACCTATGTTGATGATCCTGGGGGTTATGAATAAAATGGAGATTTTGCTTGAAATGTACTGGTTATCAAGACAGCCATTTCTCCTACAAGATTAAAATCACTAAAATCCATATAGCCACTCATATGTTTACTGTGTTGCCGTCTGGCACAAAATCAATGTAATATGGTTTACGGAAAATCCTATTGCAATTGGTGGATAATCTTTGGAGATTTCCTTTGGGTTTCTTACGTAGCAGCTGTACAGTTTGTTTTAAGTGTTTGTGTTAAAGGGCTTTCCACGCCATCGGAGCAACTGTATGATTTCAGCACGCTCTTCTGAGGCTTCATGTAGCCAGCGAGGCTGCTGCAGCTAATCTCAGTTTAACATTTCCACACAAAAACTGTCTTTGTGGTTGCTCAAACAATGGCAGACCACTAGAAGCCTCAGATCCGACCGTTTGTGACAACAATGACATGTAGCTCTGTCGTTTTTCAATCTCACTGAAACGGCAGTTTGTGCATGTAAGCCGCAGATCAAGTGGTCTCCCACTGGACTCTGCGCAATGCCTTGATCCTTTGGCATGAATGCTTCTATGTTTATGAGTCATTGTGTACAGGCAGCTGTGACAGCTATATTTCTACAATGTTTTTGGCTTCAAAATATTTTTTTCACAGAGAACTAGTGCCTATAAGGGAGGCACATTAGAGCAACATGGAGGTCAGAGAGGGCAAACTCAAGTAGCAACCTCTGGCTCTGCAAAGGGAAGCCAATGTGGCAAATGCCTTGAACTTGAATTATTTCTAAATGCCAAGGGGACTCCACTGATGCAAGAAGATGTCAGATTGTATAGAACATATGAGAAAATAAGCATAATTTGAGTCATTCCTAATTCACATTTCTCTAATAATTGTATTGTCTCGGTTGCTAGTTTAAAGTATTCTTGAACACATTATAATGTTTTTTGTTTTTTTTAAATGATCCTATTTCAAGAAAAATAAAAAAGAAGACAAAGCTGCATAATGCTTTAAGCCTTAAATAGTTTTTATTGTGGTAGTGACCTTTCAATCACAAGGTAGCCACGCCTTAAAGTTTAAGGCGTGGCTACCTTGTGATTGAAAGGTCACTACCACAGTGTTGTTGGCTTTGGGTAATGTCTGTGTTGTTAGCTTAGATCTGTAACGCTTTTACAGTTTTGGCAGTTTAACGATCATGAAAGTTAATTGTAACATTTTGATCACCTTAAAATAAACCAAGATGGCCACGCCCACAATGCCAATCCTCAAAAGCTTCAAAAACTTGAGTCTACAGACCAACGGGTAACATCACAGTGGCAACACATACATATGTAGAGGCAGCAGGTAATAATATTTAAATGACAACGCATCTTCAGGCAGGGGATGTCGGAGTCCTTACTGCAGGTTGATTATCTCACTTGCTTGCACTCCAGACAATTACATAGGCAAGATGTCTCTGAACACACACAGCTTATGGCATTACTAAAAAAACTGTGAAGCAATTTTGCGATTATACCATAATGTTATAACATGCTTTAGCATTTCCACTGGGTCCTGTTGAAATCCATACTTGGCTTATCACTCATGCTGTGCATACTAATGAACCCTGTGCCAACGGATGAATTCTGTGCTCGCCAGCTATTTATAACTTTTACTAGGATCATAAATAAACGCAGAGAGGTTCATAGAAAATGTAAGCAACATCGTGTGGAGTTCTAAAATCCAAGAAAAGGAATGAAGAGCTGTAGGACTATTTCCACAGCAAACAGGATCATATAAAAATATTTAGTAATTTAGTGGGCATATAACAAGGAACATGCTCTACATTGGCTCAAGGGTCCAAATGTACCAACTTTCAGTGTGCTGGATTGAATCTGGACTGGGAACATTTCTACATCATCCTCTCTGTCTCTGTCTTCATGTTGCTCTATTGTTGGCTGTATAACAGAATGTCTCTTTTGTTATGTAAACATATCTCAAAATGTATTATGGTCACAGTTTGGCACCAAGATGCTACATCTATTACTTAAATATAGACGTAAACTAATCTTCGAAATCATTAGAATAACCATGAAAATATCTAACTATTATAGCAACATACCATTGGTATATCAGCATTTTCTTTAACTAAAGAAACAACATAAACCCTGATCAAGAAGAAATGTTTGTCAAAGCATTTAAAATGTAAGTTAAGCGTCAATTACACTTTCTTCTTTTTTTTCCTGTCTCTGTCAGTTTCGAATTTTGAACATTTCATTGAATGTATCAATAATCAAAGTATAATTTATTATTTTTATCATCTTCAACATCCAGTATTAAAGATTGTTACTCAAAGAATTGACATTATACAGCATCTGTTGTCAGTAACCATACATCATGATGTATGTATGAAATCTGAGTAAAACCAAAACACGAAATGCTAAATCGAACTACTATAAATAATCTCTCACATTGGACTTTAAGAATCCCAAGCAATTTTGGACTAAATCTATTTTAAATAAATCAGGTAAACATTCTATTAATAAAATAAGAACTGCTGATACAATAATTCATGACCCATTATCCATTGCCCAAATATTTAATCAGCATATCGCTAATGTATGTTCCACACTACTATCTGACTCCTATTTGACGACTGGTATTTCTAATAGTAACTCATACTGCAACAGTTATTTTTCTTTTAAGAAGATTCTACCACAAGAAGTTCATAATGCTATCACATAATTAAATGTGGATGGCAGTGCAGGACTCGATGTTATAGAAAACAGGTTCATAAAATTGGCGTCCCATATTCTCGTGTACCCACTTGCTGATTTGTTCAACCTGTCTTTGTCCACCTGTAAGTTGCCGACTATTTGGAAATGTGCACGCATCATTCCACTGCATAAAGGTGGTGATTTACTTGATACAAATAATTATAGACCAATCTTTATAATCTGTTCTATTTCCAAAGTTTTGGAGAAAATAATTTATAATCAACTGTCACATTATCTCAATACTTATAATATTTTATCTCCGGTTCAATCTGGTTTCAGGCCTAATCACTCCACAACAACTGCCCTACTTAAATGTACGAATGACTTGTACTCTGCTGCAGATGATGGTGAACTGACAGGTGCCATTTTTATTGACTTGACAAAAGCCTTTGATTTCGTTGATCGATATCTGCTCTTGGATACACTTCACGGCATTGGCCTTTCTAATAATACAGTGTTATGGTTTAACTCGTACCTTCACAGTAGAAAACAATGTGTGGTTGTTAATGGAAAACAGTCTGACCTGTTGATCCAACAAAAGGGTGTACCCCAAGGATCAACTCTGAGCCCACTTCTGTTCTCTATTTACATAAATGATTTATCTTCTTGTCTCATTAATTGTTGTACTCACCTTTATGCTGATGACACTGTCATATATACATCCAAATCAGATTTTTCACAAATTCAGATCTCTCTTCAATCGGAATTTAATATCTTACAGGACTGGCTATCACACAATAAACTACTGCTTAACACAACAACATCTTATACCATGGTCTTTGGTACCAGGCAGAAGCTCAAATCCAAACCTAATGTAGTAATAATGTCACAATCTTAAGGAGAACCCAAATGCAGCACTCGAGAAACCAAGGAGAATTGGTAATATACGTTATTGGAGATTCCACTGGATCGGAGGAATACCAACCGGGCAGTTTAACGCACCGGAGGAGAGCGGGCAGAAGGTGAGTCAGGGACAGGCAGAGGGTCAGGGAGTAAGCGAGGCGGTCAGCGTGGATACAGGCAGGGTCGGATAACAGGCCAGACAGGATAGTCGAGGGACAGGCAGGATCAGGATCAGGAAACAGGCAGAGCAGGCAGGTCGGGGACAGGCAGGGTCGGAACCGGGTAGGCAATCTAGTTTTGAACGCGGGAGAGACAAGCATGAGGCAAAGTACAATCTGGCAAAGAGTGTGTGTAAGGTGCGGGTTTAAATACTGGCAGAAGCTAATGGGTGCAGAAGAGAAAGAGAGTGAGTTAACGAGTGGGTGTGGAAAACAGGTGAGACAGGTGAATGGAAAACTACTGGTGAATGATGGAGCAGACTATGACAAATAACATGTAAGGATGGCACTTCTCTGCATAAAGTTGATAGCTTTAAATATCTTGGTGTATGGCTAGACTCTGAACTTTCATTTAAACTACATATAAAGCATGTAATACAAAAAGTTAATTACGGAATCAGTGTTTTACACCGCTCTCGCAATTGTTTTACGCTCAGTGTCCGAAAGAGAATTGCTTCTCAACTTATTCTTCCGATTATGGACTATTGTGATGTTGTCTACACTCTAAAAACAAATGCCTTGGCTCAACAAAGAAAATCAACGCAACAGTTTGCATCGATGTTTATTGAGTTAAGACAACTTCTAATGAAATTGTCTTAAAGCAACAAACTTATTTGAGTTAGGGGAGAAGGCTTTTCCTCTACAATCAGAGTTGTTTTTAATTACCACTTAATAATTGGTATTATAAACACAAGTTTTTAAGTTGATTACTCAAAAGATTAAGTTTTTCCGACTAGTTTTACCACATGATTTAAAAATAATTTCAAGTTGTATGTACTTAATTACCCTCATTCGGGATACAAGTTTTTAAGTTGATTACTCCAAAAATGAAGTTGCTCCAACTTGTTTTACCGTATGATTTAAAAGGAATTTGAAGTTGTATGTACTTAATTACCATCATTGTGAACACACGTTTTTAAGTTGACAACCATTTATAAATTAAGTTGCTCCAAATATATTGTATTCAATAGTTTTTTTTCTTAGCTTTTTCATGTTTTTGCCTTTAAAGAAATTAATTGATTCCACAACAAAAGTATTAGGCAATTCACTTTTTATTTTGAACTGCAGTTGTTTATTTCAACGCATTTAGTTTGAACATTTATTGACACATGCCATATGATAAGGTGCATGAACACCTGAAATCACAGCTGACTGCAGGAGAGAGGAGAACCATTTTAAAGTTTGGCTGCAGCACGTTGATTGGCTGCTGGAGAATGAGGTGAAATGTAATAGGTTAAAGAGAACGCCTGTGATGAGCTGATTATATGCAGCTGCGGACTGAATGTATACACACCCAGTCTTCCTGAAAGAACTTGCGCTGAGCTTCATTTCAATCTTGAAAAAAAAGATAAATAACACAAATTTAAATTGCCCCACAAATAATAAATAAACACATTAGCCATATTACCATGGGAAATGGGGACACAGCTAATAAATGCTGCCATCACAACGAAGATAGAGGCCTTTGCATGTTTAAAACCAGTGGCAGATATCTAACATCTGTAAAGTTTTTGTAAAACTACAGAAACAAACTTTCAATGGCCACCAATCTGCAGATCACACACATCAATTTTACAAAAGATGTAACAAAGATGTTTACACTGCCGACAGTCATTATTTCAAACAGTATGAACAGATTTAATTATTATTGTTATGACCGGCCCGTTGGCCACAACAGAAAAACCAGGAGAGACGCTCAAAGTTTCCAATAATCTCCGCACTTTATTCGGCAACACCAAAAACAGCAGAGGGTGGGTGGACGAGGGGAAAGGATAACGGTGAGTCCCTCCGCAGCAGGCTTGGAGAGAGTCATGACAGGGCCTGTAACTCCGGGCAGCTGGGTGTTGTGTCTCGTCAGATCTGTTAGTATTATTTCTCTGTGAGTCTATATTGTCAAGTCCGTGTCTGCCATTTCCTGTTTTACTTTGTCATTTCTCATTTCAGGTAGTTCAATTCCTACCTTGCCTGTTTGTCCACGGACCTGATTACCTGCCCCGCCCTTATTGTTTGCACCTGTGGAGTCCCTTGCTTCTGTATATATTCTGTGTGTTCCCTGTGCCAAGTGCCAGATCGTTTTGAACCTTGTGAATGGATTACCTTGTTTTATCGTCACAGTAAAACCTTTTTTTGAATCATCTTTTGTCTAGAGTCGTGCATTTGGGTCCTATCAGTTTTTGTGTGCTCCAGTCGTAACATTACGATCTGGCCAACAAATGGACTCAGCCGACTCTCAAACCCTGAGGGCAGCGCTCTGCTCTCAGGCTCAACGTCTGCGGCAGCAGGAGAAAGAAATGAAGGACATAAACCAGGGAGTAATGACCCTGACTAGCAGCCAGAGTGAGTTTCGAGGCGTAGTTACAACACAAATTAATCACCTGGCTGAACAGCTCCATAATGTACTCACACGGTTGGATAGTGTGCCTGCCGCTCCTTCCAACGTGGCTGCCCCAGCCCCAGAGCCTACAGCTGTTTTTTCCATGCCAGCTTCCATGATTCGTCTTGCTCCTCCAGCGAAGTTTTCGGGCGAGTCCGGTAACTGCAGTCCATTCCTAACGCAGTGTGACCTACATTTTACCTGCCAGCCTGCTGCTTTCCCCAGTGATCTAGCCAAGGTGGCATTTGTTGTGTCCCACCTCACGGGAAGAGCGGAAGCCTGGGCTACGGCGGAGTGGGCACGGGAGTCTCCGGTGTGTAAATCTCTCCAACTATTCACTGAGACTATAAAAAAGATCTTTGACCGAACCACACC
This sequence comes from Pseudochaenichthys georgianus, assembly GCF_902827115.2. Classification (NCBI taxonomy): domain Eukaryota; kingdom Metazoa; phylum Chordata; class Actinopteri; order Perciformes; family Channichthyidae; genus Pseudochaenichthys; species Pseudochaenichthys georgianus. Next base: position 14,513,703 of record NC_047515.1, read on the forward strand.
GGGGAGAGAAGCTGCCAGAGCCCTAACACAGATCTCCCAGCAGAATCAGAGTGTGTCTGACTACGCCATTGATTTTCCTTTTCTTCATTCCAACCACGGACAGTGGTTGGAATGAAGACGCACTATACGATATGTTTTTGAGCGGACTCAGTGACTCTGTGCGGGCTCTTCTTGTTCCTCTTGATCTTCCGCCGGATTTGGACAGTATGATCGCCTTGGCTATACGCACAGACACTCGGCTGCAAGAGCGACGGAGGGAGAAAGCCAGGAAAGCGCCACCTCCTGCACGATCTCCACTACGACCCGGATTTCGGACCCACAATTCCTCTACTACCGTGAAACCTGCTTCGGGGAACACAGAAGAGGAACCCATGCAGCTCGGAAGGGCCAGGCTGTCTCCAGAGGAAAAGCAGCGGCGCCTCCGGGAGCGTTTATGTTTCTACTGTGGGAAGCAGGGACATTTCCTGGGAGCCTGCCCGTTAAAAGACGGGGCTTACCAGTAAGACGGAGGGTGCTGGTGAGCCGATTGACAACCGCAGATTTCCCTTCACGATCTATGACCCAGGTTGAGGTTAGTAATAATGAGCACAGCATAGCTTTGAAAGTACTTGTAGATTCAGGGGCTGACGCTAATCTTATGGACTGGGGGTTAGCTAAACATTTGAAAATTGCCTCCGTGCCATTGACTCAGACACTTGAAGCTAGCGCTCTGGACGGTACTCTCATGTGCAAAGTGACTCATAGAACCATGCCTCTTAAACTAACTATTGAACATGAACACTCAGAGTATATGACTTTTCATCTGTTTAATTCTGCACAGCATGCAGTAATTCTGGGCTATCCCTGGTTGTGCAAACATAACCCTCACATTGATTGGCGGACTGGTAAGGTTTTGGGGTGGGGAAGCGAATGCTCTCATTCGTATTTCAGGGGCAAGACTGCTGAAATTGTCAGAGAGCCCATAATAGACAATGACAGGGAACATGAAAATAATCAAGACTCAGACTTCCCTGACCTTTCGAACGTACCCAGCTGCTACCGAGATCTCAAGGAGGTGTTCAATAAAACTAAAGCGACATCCCTTCCTCCTCATCGCACCTATGACTGCGCCATCGATCTCCTGCCTGGGTCCCCCTTGCCCAAGGGAAGACTGTACTCTCTCTCAGCTCCAGAGAGAGAGTCTATGAGAGAGTACATAGACGACTCTCTCAAAACGGGTCTTATCCGTCCCTCGTCATCTCCCGCCGGAGCTGGTTTTTTCTTCGTTGAGAAGAAAGATGGATCCCTAAGACCTTGCATCGACTACAGCCCCCTAAACGACATAACCATCAAGAACAGGTACCCCCTCCCGCTTATGACCTCAGCGTTTGAACTGTTGAAAGGAGCTAGAATTTTTTAAAAACTTGACCTGCGTAACGCTTACCACTTGGTGAGGATACGGGAGGGGGACGAGTGGAAGACTGGTTTCAACACTCCAAGCGGACATTATGAGTATCTGGTAATGCCTTTTGGTCTAACAAATGCACCTGCCGTTTTTCAGGCTCTCATAAATGATGTGTTGAGGGAATTTTTGAATCATTTTGTTTTTGTCTATCTTGATGATATCCTGATTTTTTTCCCGTGATGAAGGTTCACACATTTCGCATGTTCGTCAGGTATTAAGAAAGTTGTTGGACAATCAACTTTATGTTAAGGCTGAAAAATGTGAGTTCCACGTCAGTTCCACTTCATTTCTGGGTTTCATCCTGGGTCCTGACCAGATAATGATGGATCCTGCTAAAGTGAGCGCTGTGGCTGAATGGCCCACACCCTCTTCCAGGAAAAAAGTCCAACAATTCCTTGGATTTGCTAACTTCTACAGGAAGTTTGTTAGGAATTTTAGTTATATTGCCGCTCCTATGCATGTACTCACCTCTCCTTCTGTTCAGTTTGTGTGGACCCCACAGGCAGACCAGGCCTTCCAGAAGTTGAAAAAAGTTTTCACTACAGCTCCAATACTTACCATCCCGGATTCCCAACGGCAGTTCACGGTGGAGGTGGATGCCTCCAACGAGGGCATCGGGGCGGTCCTCTCACAGAGGGCATAGAAAGACAGTAAGCTCCATCCATGTGCCTACCTTTCCCGTAAGTTGACTGCCGCTGAACGGAACTATGATGTAGGCAATAGAGAGTTATTAGCCGTGAAGGTAGCACTGGATGAGTGGAGGCACTGGCTAGAAGGGGCAAAACAGCCATTTATTGTGTGGACAGACCACAACAATTTGGAGTACATACGCAAGGCTAAGAGGTTAAACTCCAGACAGGCACGATGGACCTTATTTTTCAATAGGTTTAACTTCACTCTCTCCTACCGTCCTGGCTCACAGAACGCCAAACCAGACGCGTTATCCAGGCTTTTTGACCCAGAGGCTCTTTCCAAGGAGACAGAGTCCATTTTACCGCCCACTCAGGTGATAGGAGGGGTGACATGGCCAATTGAGGCTAAGGTAAATCAAGCTTTAGAGGGAAAAACCGTACCCAGTGGTGGCCCCCCTAACCGTCTCTTTGTTCCCCCATCTGTCCTCTCTGATGTGATTCACTGGGCTCACACATCTGTATTAACATGTCATCCAGGTATCAGACGAACTATGTACATGATAAAGCAAAGGTTTTGGTGGCCTAAAATGGAGAAGGAGGTTACAGAGTATGTGGCAGCCTGCACTACCTGTGCTCGGAATAAGACCTCTACCCAGTCTCCTATGGGTCTACTGCAACCTTTGTCCATTCAAAGCCGCCCATGGTCTGACATCTCGCTGGATTTTGTCACTGGACTGCCGCCCTCTGCAGGTAACACCACCATTTTCACTGTTGTTGACAGATTCACCAAAATGACTCACTTTATCCCCATGCCCAAATCTCCCTCTGCTAAAGAGACAGCAGAAGCGCTCTTATCTCATGTTTTCAGGCTGCATGGATTTCCTCGAGATGTGGTGTCAGACCGTGGGCCGCAGTTCGTTTCCCAGTTTTGGAAGGAGTTCTGCAGCCTGATAGGAGCCACTCCCAGCCTCACATCTGGTTACCACCCACAGGCTAATGGTCAATCAGAGAGGAACAACCAGGAACTGGAGACGTGTTTACGGTGTCTGGTGTCCCAGAATCCCACAACTTGGAGCAAGCAGCTGATATGGTTGGAGTATGCCCACAACACCCAACCTACATCTGCCACAGGTCTCTCCCCTTTTCACTGCGCCTATGGTTACCAACCTCCTCTGTTTCCAGAAGTAGAGAAGGAAGTGACTGTACCGTCAGCACATGCCCTGGTGAGGCGGTGTCACAGAGTCTGGGCAGGAGCTCGCCAGGTTCTCCTGAAGAGTGCTGCTCGCATGAAAAAGACAGCAGATCGACATCGTCGTCCGGCACCTGCCTACAAACCCGGGCAGAAGGTTTGGCTATCTACAAGAGATCTGCCCCTGTGTGTGGCCTCCAGGAAGCTGGCTCCGAGGTTTGTGGGTCCGTTTCCCATAACGAAAGTTGTTAACCCGGTGGCTGTTCGCCTGCGCCTGCCCAGGTCCTTGAGAGTCCATCCGACCTTTCATGTTGCCAAAGTCAAACCGGTTCGGGAGAGTCGTTTGGTTCCTCCATCCAAGCCTCCTCCTCCCCCCCGGATGTTAGACGGCAGTCTGATATATGACGTCAAGAAACTGCTAGCAGTCAGGAAGAGAGGACGCGGCCGACAGTTCCTTGTAGACTGGAAAGGATACGGTCCAGAACATCAGTCGTGGGTACCAGCACGTTTTGTTGTGGATCAGAAACTGATAAAGGACTTTTTCAGACTTAATCCACAGGACTCTGGGCCGTCCGGAGTCGGCCGTAGAGGAGGGGGTACTGTTGTGTCTCGTCAGATCTGTTAGTATTATTTCTCTGTGAGTCTATATTGTCAAGTCCGTGTCTGCCATTTCCTGTTTTACTTTGTCATTTCTCATTTCAGGTAGTTCGATTCCTACCTTGCCTGTTTGTCCACGGACCTGATTACCTGCCCCGCCCTTATTGTTTGCACCTGTGGAGTCCCTTGCTTCTGTATATATTCTGTGTGTTCCCTGTGCCAAGTGCCAGATCGTTTTGAACCTTGTGAATGGATTACCTTGTTTTATCGTCACAGTAAAACCTTTTTTTGAATCATCTTTTGTCTAGAGTCGTGCATTTGGGTCCTATCAGTTTTTGTGTGCTCCAGTCGTAACACTGGGCTTAAGTAGCACCTCCGGCCAGGTGTCCCCGATCACGCTGATTGGACCTGCAACAACATTCACACCCTCACAGGCCCCAGGCTCTGGGGCCGTCACAGCCCCCCCATAAAGTCAGGGTCCCCAACAGAACCCTGGCACCCAAATCAACCACATTACCAAAAACATAGTGCCCACCACAATGAGAGAAAACAACAGGACACTGGAATGCTGCGACTATTTAACCCACACTAACATGGCATTACTCACCGGGGGCCCGAGACAATGCATCCGCCACCACATTGTCCCTCCCCTTGATATGGCGAATGTCCAAATCATAGGAATGGAGCATCAGAGCCCAGCGCATCAGCCTTTGGTTAGGGCACTGTAGAGAACTGAGAAATGTTAACGGGTTGTGATCCGTAAAGACCACAACCGGTACCGAGCCAACATCCACACTGAAGTGCTGTAACTCTAAAATCAAGGCTAGCGTTTCCTTTTCAATCACTGAATAGTTCAGATGATGTTTGATAAACGTTTTTGAAAATAAACTAACTGGCTTATCCACACCCAAATCATCAGGCTGCAACAGCACCGCCCCTGCACCGACATAACTTGCATCCACTTTTTTACTGGTTTCTCCCACTGTGGAGCTGCCAACACAGGAGCGTTAGATACCAGTGACTTAACGCTCTCAAAACTGTTTTGACACTCAGAGGACCAAACATATTTAGCTTTACCCTTTAGCAGATCAGTGAGTGGCGCAACCACAGCAGAAAAATGTCTGCAAAAACAACGATAAAACCCCACCATCCCCAAAAACCGCATCAGCTCCTTCTTAGTTGTGGGTGGAGCATAGTCATCAACAGCTTGCACCTTTGCGCGCACCGCACACACTTTGCCTTGCCCCACTATACGACCCAAGTAAGTAACTGTGGCCTTTGCAAACTCACACTTGGCGAGGTTAACTGTCAGATTAGCGTTAGCCAGGCGGTCAAACAATGTTTTCATGCGATCAAGATGGACCCCCCAGTCATCCGAATAGACGGCCACGTCGTCCAGATATACCGAGCATCCCTCCAGATCTCCAATAACCTTGTTCATCAGGCGTTGAAACGTTGCTGGCGCATTTCGTAAACCAAAGGGCATCACACAATAAGAGTACAACCCTGTGGGTGTAATAAACGCGACAATCTCCCGTGCTCTCTTAGACAAAGGAACCTGCCAGTAGCCTTTCAAGAGGTCAAATTTACTGACAAACTTAGCCGATCCCACCTGGTCAATACAATCCTCCATGCGGGGAAGCGGGAAAGAATCTGATTTTGTGACCTTATTGACCTTACGAAAGTCTGAACAAAATCTTGGAGTGTTGTCTGCTTTCGGCACCAGCAGACAGGGTGAGGCCCAGCTAGAACAGGATGGCTCAGCAATCCCATTGTCAAGCATGTATTTGACCTCTGCATCAAGATACTTGCGTTTCTCTGGGTGCACACGATAAAACATCTGCTTAATGGGTTCAGCACCTCCCACCTCTATATCATGCTCTACCAAATGCGTGCGAGTCGGCGTATCACTGAACAAACACGGATAACGGCTAACCAAATCAGTTAGTTGTTTGCGCTTGGCGACATCAAAATGCTTAAACAAACCAGCCACATTTTGCAGAGACTCTGAATTCTTAAGTCGGCCATAAAGGACAGCATCATCGGGGCCCGACAAAGTCTGTTCGTCCTGCTCTGCCACAGCCTGGTGGGACGCAGAGACCGATAAATACGTCGCGTGGGTACCGGGCAACAGCCCTTCCTGGTTGGCTGACTGAGCTGTTCAAGTGAAGTATGGCTTCAACAAATGTACATGACAGAGCTGAGTAGCAGACCTACGATCAGGGGTAGCTATCACATAATTCAGTTCTGAAACGTTCTTCACCACCGAATATGGACCAGAAAACTTTGCCTGAAATGGGGAGGACACAATTGGCAATAAAGCGAGCACCTGTACTCCCGGAAGAAAAACACGCTTCTCAACTTGACGGTCATATCCTTTTTTCATCCTTTCCTGCACGGAGGTCAAATTGCTCTTAGCTACCTCCTGGGCTCTAAAAAGCCTATACCTAAAACCACTCACATACTCAGCCAGCTTTTGAGGTGGTTTGTCTTCGGTCCAACCATCCCGCAACAATGCCAAAGGGCCCCTCACAGTATGACCAAACACTAGGTCATTGGGGCTAAACCCCGTACTCTCCTGGACAACTTCCCTTGCCGCCAGCAACAGCCAGGCCAAACCTTCCTCCCAGTCTCCATTCATTTGGACACAATACGCACGCAACATCGACTTCAACGTTTGATGGAACCGTTCCAATGCCCCCTGGCTCTGCGCGTGATAAGCAGTTGCCTGGTTGTGCTTAATGCGTAGTTGCTTTAACACTTGTGCAAACAAATGGGACGTAAAATTCAACCCCTGGTCAGACTGAATTACTTTAGGAACACCAAAGATGGAAAGAAACTGCGACAAAGCACGTACAACAGACCTGGCTGTAATCGTGCGTAGAGGATATGCCGCCGGATATCTTGTGCTCTGGCACATCACTGTGAGTAGGTAACTAGCACCTGACTTAGAAGGAGGTAACGGGCCCACACAATCAATAATGAGATGCTCAAAAGGCTGACCTGTAACAGGGGGTTACGTATTGTAACCCTAGCCATATAATCACAGGCGCAGCCCTCTACTGGACTCTATGGGTACTACTCTCTATCATGCTGTGCGTGCTTTCACCTACTGAGTTTACGTAAACGTAACCGGCCAATCGGGGCGAGCCTACCTGAATGCGCGCAGGCCCACAGTATATAAAGGCGGCTACACCCACTGCCCACTATCCTATACACTCTTCAGCGAGCGAACTAGGAAAGACAGGGCCCCCAGGTAGAGGGCTCCACCTGTGCTTATATCACTAGGGTTACAATACGTAACCACCTGTTATATTTCACACAGGCTCCGCCCTCTACTGGACTCTATGGGTACAGTGGGCGGAGCCCCGATGTATACACGCCCTGTCATCCAACAACATCGACCCACCACACCGTCCCTGACCGGCTTTTGGCTAACATCCATTGCATCCCCACTTCCTCCCATCCGGTTGTAACCGTAGAGAAGTTGGGGCCGCAATTTGGATAAGGCACACTCACACACGCTTACCTCGTGTAGAGTGTGCATGGAAAAGATCTGTGCGGAGACTCCGTCTGGAGCCTACCGCGCACCATGTTCCCCAGGTCCCTCAGGTAGTAGTAGTAGTAGTAGAACCTTGATTTATCCAGGAAAATCAATTAAGAACAAATTCTTATTTACAATGATGACCTGACAGGAGGCAAAGGCTTCCTGAGGGGATGGGGTTTGGGAGGAAATAAAAAGACACACTCCGGGCACTACAGAACCCAGGAGACAACACAAACACATAGAGCAAAGATGACAGGCATAGCAGTTGAACATATAACAACTCTAAAACAATATTACTGTGGTTCAATCAGTCATTAAAATCAGCATCAGGCAAAGCAGCTACATGTGTGTACCAGGGTGTCAATAATAGTGACATTGAAGGTGCGGGGGGAGACAAAGGTTTTCATTTTTAATGTTTTTTGAACGGTATTCCAGCTATCTGCTGCCGCACACTGAAAGGCGGAGCGGCCAAAGGATGTATGGGCTTTAGGGATCTTTAGCAGGATGCTTGTAGCTGACCGGGTGTTGTGCGTTGGGGGTGTGCGGAGTTGCAGTAAAATTGTGTGAGGTAGAAGGGAGTGAGGCCTAGGAGTGTTTTGTAAACAAACATCAGCCAGTGGATGTTGCGTCTGGTCTCAAGAGAGGGCCAGTTAGCCAGAGAGTACAGGTCACAGTGGTGTGTCCTGTAGGGGGCATTGGTGGCAAAGCGGATGGCGGAGTGATACAGAACGTCTAAATGATCGAGAGCTCCTTTACACGCCGAGCGGTAGATGGTATCACCGTAGTCGAACAGAGGAAGGACAGTCATCTGGACCAGAGAGAGTTTAGCAGATGAAGTGAATGAGGAGCGATTCCTGTATAGAAAGCTGAGTCTAGCTTTAACCTTGGTCTGAATTTTGGAGAGATGTTCTTTGAATGACAGATTACTGTCAATCCAAAATCCAAGGTATTTATAGGATTTAACTATTTCGAGGTCCCGGCCATCGGCGGTCACAATAGTGCCAGTTTGGGAGGCACCACTGCGGCCAAACCACATGATCTTGGTTGTAGTGGTGTTCAGGACCAGGCCAAGGGCAGAGAGATTTGACTGGATTCTCTGAAAACTATCCTGAAGAGTTGTCAGGACAGTATCCGGGGAAGGGCCAGCAGTGTACAGAATTGTGTCATCAGCATATAGGTGGATAGAGGAGTTGCCCACTGATTTCTCCATGTCATTTATATATATTGAGAATAGGATGGGTGCTAGAATAGAGCCTTGTGGTACTCCCTTAGAGATGGATAGGGGCTGTGTCATCAGATTTTCAGATTTTACACACTGGGTGCGCATGGACAGGTAGTTTTCAAACCAGGCTATCGATTGGTTAGTGACACCAATGCTTCTAAGCTTTCCCAGAAGCAGTTGGTGATCTACAGTGTCGAAGGCTTTGGCAAGATCGATGAAAATGGCAGCACAGTATTGTCTGGAGTCAAGGGCATTGATGATATAATTTAAGACTTTGAGAGTCGCCGTCTCACACCCATGTCCTGCACGGAACCCAGACTGCATGTCAGATAGTATGTTGTAAGTCTTCAGAAACCATGTTAGCTGTTTGCAAACTAACTTTTCGAACACTTTCGCTATACAGGGTAGAATGGATATTGGACGATAGCAGTTGGGGTCAGCATGGTTTCCCCCTTTAAACAAAGGTTGCACTAAAGCTGCCTTCCAGGCAGAAGGTAGCACTGCTGTCTGTATGGACAGATTACAAAGGTGGGAGATAGCTTCTGCAATAATCGGGGCTGCAACTTTAAAAAAGAAGGGGTCTAGCCCATCAAGACCTGCAGGTTTGTTGGGGTCAAGTTTGCTAAGGACCTCCAGCACATCGTTCTCACTAACTTCCTGTAGGCAGAAGCTGTGACGTGGGGCTGCGCTAGAGGGGCTGGGTGGCGGAGTGTTGGTGGGGGGCTTAGGAGGCGCTATAGAGTCAAATAGGTTCCCACATTTAACAAAGTGCTGGTTAAAGAGCTCTGCTATGCGTTCATTACCGGCGACTACTTTGTTCTCGATAACAAGGGAGTTAGGGAGATGAGAGGATGGGGGTTTATTCTCCATCTCTTTCACTGTTTTCCAGAATGTCCTTGGATTGGATCCACAGAGGTTGAATTGATTATGGAAGTAATCAACCTTGGCTTTGCGGATAGCCTGTATAGTTTTATTTCTAATTTTCCTGAATGATAGCCAATCGTCGTGGGATTTTGAGTGACGAGGCCTGCGCCAGGTGGAGTTCTTGAGGTGAAGCAGTTCAGCTAAATCTCGGTTAAACCAAGGACTGCATCGGTTTTTTATCCTCATTTTTTTTATGGGAGCATGTTTATTGATTACCATACTAAAGGAGTCATAAAAGAAGGACCATGCAGCATCGATGTCAGGGATCAAGCTAATTCTGTCCCACTTGATAGCAGCCAGGTCGTAGAGGAAGGCTTGTTCGTCGAAATGTTTCAGTATTCGTCTGTGAGTGGTAAGAACTGGCTGTTTAATTATGCCACCATTACGAATGCAGCCAATAAGACAGTGGTCACTGAGATCGCTACAGAAGACGCCAGTTTTGTACCTGTCAGGGTTATTTGTGAGGATGACATCAAGGAGGGTGGCTTTTTCTGGATTTTTGGTGTCATACCGTGTAGGAGTAAGGATAATCTGCGAGAGATTAAGAGAGTCCCATTGTTTTTGGACCTGCGCAGGATGATTGAGCATGTCCCAGTTTAGATCCCCCAGTAGCACAAACTCAGAATGAGTGTGGGGTGCCAGGAGGGTGCTGAGAGTAGGTAGGGTACATGCTGGGGCAGAGGGTGGGCGATAGCAGCCAGCGACTGTCAGTGTAGAGTTATTTGCCAGTTTAATGGTTACGATAAGTAGGTCAAATTGTTTGGGGACAGATTTACTAGTGGCGATAGAACACTGGAGGTGTTGCTTTGTGAATATGACTACTCCACCAGCTTTAGATGATCTATCCTGCGTAAATTCATTATAACCAGCGATGCCGATATCAGAGTCTGGGATATTCTTCTTCAGCCAAGACTCAGTGATGACAAGCACCTCCGGATTTGAGCTGTGAACGAGTACTTTTATCTGGTCAATTTTTGGCAGTAAGCTTCTAGCATTTACATGTAGAAAACCTAGAGCTTTACGAGAGCAGAAGTTCGCATTTGTTATGTGCAGGAGGGGGTGGGGAGGCGGCGAGTAACGCAAAGAAAAAGCAGTATAGTTTGAGATTAGCCATTGTTAGTCCAGTGAGGTAGGAAGCAGCACTCACCCAGAGGTCAACAGTCCTTGGTATCAGTATATAATATCGATAATTCGTGGTTATCCAGAGATTAGCAGTCCGTAGTCCAGTAAGCTAACAGGTTGGTTAGCTAGCAGGTAGCTAACAGCAGGGCAGGTGGAACCAGGCCTCAGCTGTGTCTGCAGCTTTACTTCCTGTGTTTTTTTTCCTGAGGTCCCTCAGGAGCATGGGAAAACATAAGTGCACCACGTCCCCCACACTCACACACGCTCCGTGTAGAGTGGGCATGGACAATAGTGAGGAAGGCTCTCCCAGCCTGCCTCCAGCCCTGTGCTGATTGCGCACCATGTCTCCCGAGTCCCTCAGAAGCATGGGAAAACACAAGTGCTTTTTGTCCAGGGGGGGGGGGGGTCAGACCTGCTGACCCACAGCCACCCCCCCTCTCACCAGTCATGCGTTGCCTCGGCAAGCACATACGACGAGAAGGAGCCAGACATGTCCAGGAGATAACATTTTATGAAGGAGCCTGGCGTAGACCAAGACGCCGACGTGCATATATCTTCTACACTCACGCTGCTGAATAAGACTGTTTGACACAGCCCGTGTAGAATGCGCACGGACCCCAGTGGGGAGGGCTCTCCCCGCCTGTCCATAGGCATGTGTAATGCACCCGCATAGCCATCCTGTTAGGCGCTTCTTGGAGAGAGCTTTTCTAGCCACACCATCCCCAAAGCACACAAACAGCTGTTCAGTGCTTCTAATGCAGTGGTTCTCAAACTTTTTCTGGCATTCCCCACTTTGAACAGGTGGGCCTTTTCAAGCCCCACCTGTTCCTCGCCGCTCCAATAAAATGGTAGGCCAAGCTTAAAATGGTCAAATGTATCGTTCTATAACAGGGGTCTCAAACCTTTTTTAGGATGAGAGCTACTTTCAAAAAAATTAAACAAGTTGTGAGCTACTTTTACTCCTCTTTTTCAGTTTTTTTGCAGTGTATATATTTAGCACATTTTAACATTATTATATGCTTACCTTTAACCTTTGTGTGCTGTTTGGGTCTGTGGGACCCATTTTCAGTGAAAAGAAAATGTATGATTTTTTTTTAAATGTTGAAGTTAAATGCATCAATCTGGTGCACTTTGAGCACAAAATGAATTTATGGATACATCTCTCAAAACTCAGAAGGGAGCTGTATACTTTTCAATAATCCAAACATCTTTAGAATATGATCACAACCAATAGCAAATCATTTCAACTTGTGTATTCTTATCTTATGTTACCTAGTTAGCATTCTTTCTTTTTATTTATGCATTACTAATCACTCCCCTTTTAAACTGTTTACTGTCCTATAGCACACATTGGAATGATTTCTTACTTTATTTTGTACAACTAGGCTATATTAAATAGATAAAGGTGTGTTTTCTCTCTCTCTCTCTCTCTCTCTCTCTCTGTCTCTCTCTCTCACAGAGGCTGTGTGCTCCTCCGTGGGGATGATGGCTTGCGTTAAAAGATAATAATAATAATAAACACAGGCCTATTTGTAAAATAGGGGGACACAAACGGGATTTCGAAAAGTGTCACGGTTAAACTCCTTATGAAGTGGTGAGGTGCCGCTCCACATTGCTTTTCTTCCCGACTGCAACGCTGTTGTGTTGTGTGTGAGAGCGTTTCACATGTGTGTATGAGAGATGTTTACATATGTCTGCAAATTACTTTGGTTTCAGTTGTTTGTATGTGAGCAGGCTCGGATTGGCCATCAGGAGATTCGGGACTTTTCCCATTGGGCCACTGCCGTTGGTGGGCCGCTGGCTCTGGCATAGGTGTGCCGTGTACTTTCACAGCGCCGCTGCACCGGTACCGCATCCGCCGCCGCAAACACCCGGCGTTGCGAGGCTCTGGCGGCTCCGGCAGGTCCGGTGCAGCGGTGCTGTGAAAGTCCACCGCCGTTGCGAGTCTCCGGCTGTAATAATCCACTACCGCCCGCGAGGACCCAGGTCAATAAAAAAAAATAGTCTCCCGTTCATCGCGTCCATTCGCGACCCACCTATCACATCTCTGCGCCCCACCAGTGGGGCGCGCCCCACACTTTGAGAAACGCTAGTCTAATCAGCCGTGCGCTCTACATAACATGCTAGCGCACGCATTGGGCAGAGGAGGTGCAATTTAGCCTCCCTGGCCTCAATATGGGGTGGAAGATTAAAGCCACCTAACTGAATAGCCCTTGACCTGAACGAACTCCTTAGGCTCTTAGGAGTAAAGGAGAGGTTCAGTCTGAGTGTCGCCCCGCTACGGTCACCCCGGATCAAAAGGCAGCTTGTCCGGATATGCCGTGCTCTGACCCGGTAATGCCGAGCGGCCATTTTAGTTCAAATATTGTTCATTCACTCCGCCTTGAGTTGAGACGTTCATCCACTCATTCATGTAAGATTGTTTCCACTATTGTTTGGTGTGTCTTTACTCTATGTAATTGAATATATGTGTATTGGTCATAACATGCATGTATGTAGTACTTTGTGAAACACGCCTGACCCCGACTGTAACCTCTCGCCGGACCCGTATGTCCCGTACCACCGAGTCTCTGGGGACTCACTCAAGACCGCTCTGCCCATTGGCACTCGGCGAAAGGGTATTCCTTCAGAACCAGAAAGGCCCGAGCCCCCACAAATGGGACAGGTCAGGGATCGTGGTGGAGTCGCCGGGCCATGACCAGTATCGGGTCAGGGTTGACAGTTCGGGACGTTTGACAGTGCGCAACCGGCGTTTCCTCCGTGCCTACACGCCGGCCACACCCTGCGCCCGTGAGCAGTCGGCTGCCCCGTTGCCGCCGCCCGCTGCTCTGGGCCATCAGCCCCCACCTCTCCACCCGGGCTGGGCGACGCCCCAGGGGATTGCTCAGCGGCCGGCTGTTGGACCCCGCGACTCGGCTATGGGCGCTTCCCCACCGGCACCTGCTGGTGAGGCGTCCTCTGACCTCACCGTTCCTACGGGTGCCTTCCTGGGCGCACCGCTCCCGGTGCCGCAGTCGCCGCCGACGCTGCCCCAGCCTACTTGGCCAGGCCGCGTGAGGAGGCCGCCTGCACGTTACGAGCCCGAGTCCGGCAGCTGGATTTTGACCGTTAATCTATTCCGGCCCATAGTTTTCCGGTCTGGGGGGGATGAAGAGTTTATCGCCGGCCACTAGATGGCAGAGTCACTGCTGTCGCTGTCCGGATATGCCGTGCTCTGACCCGGTAGTGCCGAGCGGCCATTTTAGTTCAAATATTGTTCATTCACTCCGCCTCGAGTGAGACGTTCATCCACTCATTCATGTAAGATTGTTTCCACTATTGTTTGGTGTGTCTTTACTCTATGTAATTGAATATATGTGTATTGGTCATGACATGCATGTATGTAGTACTTTGTCAGCTTATCTTATCTAGTATCTATCTAGTACTTTGTCAGCTTATCTTGCTGCATTGCTCTGTTTCAGGGTGTCATCATCCTTGTCATTAAAGTACCGAAACTGACATTGAGGAGTGTGTTTCTTCATTTACTGAATGCATTTTACACACCCATATCACTCTAGAACTAGAGTTACACTATGTAACCCACTGTTCTTCTGCGGAGGTCCCTGAACGAGACATTATGGGAAAATGTGGAATTGTAGAGAGAGATGACTCTTACTCTGGGATAAATGCCATAGTTTTTACTAAATGCATTTTTCACACACACACATCACTCTAGACCTAGGGTTACAATACGTAATCCACTGTTCATGCAACAGGGCCTCTTTTCGACTTCCTGTTGAAAGGAAACCTATCTCCTCCCAGGATGATAGATTTTACTCTCTATTGCCCCTGAATGGAGGAGGGACGCTGCAAAGCTTGAATGAGTAACCCAGTCTCAGTGTCCTGCCCCTCTACTCTGTCAGTACACAGCTTTTGTGGGGCTTCCATTCCCCACAAAACTGTGTTCAGGGGACATGCCAGCAGCTGTGGAGCCAAAGCTAAGAAGCTGTAGTATTCTCTGGTGGCCTACTCCGCTGCCAAACCTTTCCATAAGAAGGGAGTTTTGGCGTGGGGGCCGACACAGAAAAGGGCCGATTTTCTACTGAGGCCCTTGAACGCACCGCGGCACGCTCCCGTGGGGCCGCGGCTCTGTCCTAATGCCGTCTCTTTGAAACGGACATTATGGTGAAAAGTGGAAATGTGGAGAGATTACTCTTACGCTGGGATAAATGCAATCGTTTTCACTGAATGCGTTTCACACACACATCACTCTCTCTTGAACCCGCACAGTGTTTTGACAGCACTTCGGTTTATTCCACTCACGTAAACGCGCCCACCTGCTGGCTCCTCTACTGGAGTTTACAGAGGGGGCGGGGAGTGTGGGACAGTGTTATTTCCTCTGGGGATGAGCAAGAAGCAGCCACGCTGCGACTACTCCTCACCCATGTAACCAAGGAGCACGATCCAAAGAGCCCTTCCGTAAACACGGGGGCTCCCGGCCCGGGAGATCAACAACACGGTCCTTTTGGAAACACGGCAGACAACGGCGGCGGCCACGATCAAGATACAAATAATCGCTCTGATCTGAACGTGAATGGCACCGCCTCGGCCATATCCTGGTCCCCCAAACACTCTAAGCAGAGGTGGTGGAGACCGGCGCCCGCGATCAAACCAGGGCAGGTGCATGGCCGAGCTTCCAGTAATGGTGAGTCCATTTTTCGTTTCTTCTAATCTTCTTTCGTTTAACTCTTCGGTTGTCAGCTCGTCTGAAGAGAAAAAGTATAGCGGGCGGCGGGTGTAGCCGCCTTTATATACTGTGGGCCTGCGCGCGCATTCAGGTATGTTTGCCCCGATTGGCCGGGTTTACGTAAACTCAGTAGGTGAAAGCACGCACACCATGATAGAGAGTCACACCCATAGAGTCCAGTAGAGGGCGGAGCCTGTGTGAAATATAACTGGTATCGGGTACAATGGCGCAGGTTTCAGGATCTGATTAGGCTTACTGGTTAGCTGACAAGTATGACATGACTTAATGTAAGTGGACACATCCCTTTTTAATAAGGGCCAAACGAAATACCTCAGGATCCGATCATACGTCTTCCTGACACCCAAATGGCCCGCTTCATCGTGGGACATCCGCAACACCAAGCCACGGAACCCGGAAGGCACCACAACCTAGTAAACCGGCTCACCAATGAAGTACTTCAACTGAGGAACCCACTTTCTCATTAGGACATTATTCTGGAAAAAATACCCCTGAGCATGATTTCTCACCTCCCCATCAGGCAGAACACTCTCCCTCAGACCTTTTAGAGACGCATCAGCACACTGTGCCTCCACCAGCTCACCGTGAGAAACCGACCAGGGAATCTCGAGACACGTCACATCATGCTGTGGTGAAGCCTCATTGATTTCAGCTAAGCTCATGTTCCCCGCCTGCCCACGTTTCATTGCCCGTGTCACGGCGCATGCTGTAAACACATCAGGGTACTCCGTTTCGCTCTTGTCTGGCTTAATACTAACCAGCAGCACTGGCGCCACGATAGCAGGCGGTGCCCCATCAGCCCACACCCGACTACCCGCAATGTCGTTACCCAGGATCATCGTGACCCCTTTTATGGGCAGAGCCGGCCGCACACCAACCGCTACTTCACCCTGAAACAGATCCGAAAACAGCATCATTTTATGGAGTGGCACCTGCAGATCATTCAACCCCATTCCCAGCACCGGAACAAACAACCCCATGTACGTGTCCTCTGAAAACGGCAAAGCAGACGCTAAAATAAACGAGTCAAATGCACCGGTGTCACGTAATATTTTTATATGCACCTTCTCATCGCTCCCTACCAAAGAAACAAACCCCTCAGTCATGAATGGCAAATAAGACTTCAGTTCTGGGCTAGACCCCTGTGGTTTCAACTCACTGACTAAACGCCCAGTCACCTGCTCAGCGAAAGGTGCCACGAACATTGCTGGCCTGGGACTACTACTAGTCCCTGCCTGCTCAGCGTTCGCCCTAAGTGCATAGTAGTCCTTTCTCCAGTGCCCTTGCCTATGACGGTAATTACACACATCGTCAGGTACACATGCACCACGTACATACCCTCTCTCTTGCCCCGCAGATCTCACTGGATGACCATACCACGCTCCCACACCCGAGGAATCTCCTTTGTGACTGCTTTGTACGGCAGCACCTCCCTTAACGTGTGTCAAAACATAGTCATCTGCTAATGCAGCAGCTTCAGCCGCCGTCCTGACTGCGTGCTCACTAATATACACTGCAATGTGCTCCGGTACAGAATTTCTAAATTGCTCCAGAATGACGAGATCCCTCAACGCCCCGTGAGAATCAACGTCAGTTGCCGCACACCAGCGATCGAAATGTGTGGAAATATCTCGAGCAAACTCGAGCTGAGATTTAACACCTCTCTTCTCATTCCGAAACCTCTGACGATAAGCTTCAGGCACCAGCTCATAAGCCTTAAGAACGGCAGATTTTACTAACTCGTAACACAAATAGTCCCTGCCACTTAAAGACAAATAAGCCTCCTGAGCCCTCCCGGTTAACACACACTGCAATAATAGCACGCGAGTGGCCTCAGACCACCCCCTTACAACAGCAAGACGCTCAAACATCGAAAAAAAAATGTCTGGATCCTTTTCATTAAACCTGGGGACCAACTTCAAATCATTTAATTCGTCCACTGACCTCCCTGGGGCTCTGCTTTGACTAGATGGATCATCAGAAAAACGGACATCAGCCGCTACTTTGCCCTCTCTAACCAATACCAGTTTCTCTCTCTCCAACTCCAACTTTGCCTGCTCAGTTCTCATTCATAACACTCCGTTCGATGTCTCACTATGGGATGCGCCTCATCGCGGAGCAAACGGAAGCATCAATCTCATTACGCCAATCTTGATTGGCTGGTGATCTTGACGTCAGCGTCAGGGGAAATCACCCCCTATAAGTAGCTTGCGCCACAACGCATGCGTCATTCAAACACCTCTTCTCGCTTCAGAGCACATCTCACAGTAGCCGGGCAAGCTTCACTGTCCACAGACTGAACCCAAATACCCATTTCGGTCGACGGGCGCTCACACACACCAGGTCTGTTCGTCCTGCCTCGGGCTGGAACACGCCCGAGGCGCTATCGACAACCCCGGCTCATGCGGACATTGTGTCCGCTTCACAGTCAAGAGCCTCCGCCGACGGTTAGCTCGACAAGCGGAACAGGACCCCCCCATGTCCACAGACCCGCCGACCGGCAGTCAAGACACAGGAGCGTCCGCCACAGAGAGCGAACCCCTCTCCGTGTCGGTCTGGAGCTCATTATCGAGGGCCTTTACCAAGCTGGGGCTCCCGGTTAGACCTCACCATGGTCTCACCCACGGAGGATGTCCTCGAGTTGGATTATGAGGAGGACGAAGAGGAGGACGCTCTGGCGTTCCTCCTGTCCGAGTCAGATGAACAAGAAGAGGACACCTTCACGTCATCGGCCCAGGCTGCAAAGCCTGGAGCGAGGGCTGCTCTCCCGGGCGACAGCACACCAGCTTCGCCCGGTCTGAGCATGGACCTGCAGGCCGTGTGCAAACGCGCTGCGGTCAGACTCAACGTTCCGTGGCCTGAAATGGCCAAGGAGACCTCCAGGTCCCGCTACGAGGGGAAACATCTTCCCCAAACAGCGGGCAAAAGGAGGCAACTCCTCCCGGTCTTTCCAGAAATGTTGGATGAAGTGTCGGTCTCGTGGAGAGACCGGCCCTTCAGCAACAAGGTCCCAATCCAGGGTGCCTCCTCCCTGGACTGCAATGGAATGGAGAGGCTCGGCCTGCTCCGCATACCGCCCATGGAACCGCTGGTAGCGGCCCACCTTCTACCAAAGGTGGGCCCCTCACCGAGCAGGAACCCCACGCTGCCAGCAAAGGCGGACCACTTTCAGTCCACAATGACTGAAAAGTCCTATAAAGCTGCAATGCTGTCCGCCAGGGCCCTGAACGTGTCCTCGCTGCTAACCGCCTACCAAGCGGAGCTCTGCAAGGACCTGTCGGGTAGCCCGGGAGCAGCCACTCCGGACGAGATGGCAGCGGTCACGGACATTTACCGCTCTCGCCTCCATGCAAAGGAGGTGTGAGACGAAGAAGAAGGAGGACGAGGCACTCCACCTCTGCTTCCCTCAAAGGGCCCAGTCGCTGCCTTCGCAGCAGCAGTCCTTCACCCAAGCGAACTCTGCCCGGTTTAAAACACCGGACAAGCAGAGGTCGCAACACACCCCGAATCCCCAGCCCAGGCTGGAGACAAGGGCAAGTTGGCCGAGAAAATCTCCGGTTCCGGCTGCAGCTCAGGCTCAGCCAACCCAGAATTTCGGCCAGTAGTCGAGGAAGAAGAAGCGAGCGGCATGACAGCCCCTCCTTCTCCCCTCCGTGAATGTGTTCCCGCCGCCTCGAGAGATGCCTAAACACCATCATCAAGACCGCACAAACACATGTCACACGTTGATTGATTCCTCTGTCATAAAACATTTGCCGCTGACGCATCCAGGCTTCAGGCCGAGGGCGCAGCTCCAAAAAAAAAAAAAATTATGAAAAGAAAATCAATAAAACCAATAAACAGCCCGCCAATTTTTCCCCTTTTGAGAGCAGCTACGGCATCTCTCAATAGGCGGATTATTGACGGGTCTGTGAAGGCACCACCACCACGCGCACGCACAGTGCCGGCTGGAGCTTTAAGGGCACCACCGTCACGCGCATGCGCAGTGCCGGCTGGAGCCGTAAGCGTGACATCTCAGCTGGCTCTAAGGAGCATACAGCAGGAGATACTCACGACATCTGCCTGGGCTTCTCAAAACAGTTATACTTTATCTGTTTTCACAAGCCCAGAGAGAGTCAACCCATATTCTGGAGAGAGAGGCCCTCTCTCTCCTAGAAAGAAGGGTTTTATCTATAATGCCCGCCGAGCAGAGTCAGATTACGCAGACAAATGTCTTCGTAAAGCACCCGCTCAAAAACTAAAAACTAAACCCCGCGCGCCACGGCGTGCGGAGAGTATTGGTTATTATGTAATGCGTAGTGGCACTACACCCTTTTCTAGTGCGGGACGCGCCTACGGGTGCTGTCCTTTCACGGAAGGTGGTCACCACGGACGCATGTCAGACAGGCTGATAGGGTATTTACGAAGGTCGCCCGGTGAGAGGTCTCTAGAGCAGAGACCTCCAGCGGGCGCACGTAAATTACCCGGAGCTTTTAGCGGTGTCCCCACCCTAAAACGCTTCCTGCCTTCTCTCAGAGGACACCATGTCCTCGTGAGGACAGACAACACGATATCGTGTATGAACTGCCAAGGGAGGTTGCGTTGTCTCCAGTCACACACACTGGCACACAAACTGATCCCTTGGAGCAGCAGACGTCTCCTCTCTCTGAGAGCGACACAGGTACCGGGAGTGATGCACCTCGGGACAGAACTACTGTCCAGAGGTGCACCACTCTATGCAGACTGGACTCCACATCCAAGGATCGTGAGTCTGCTGTGGGTGCGTTACGGCGGAGCCGCGTTAAATCTGTTCGCAAAAAGAAACAATGCTCAATGACAGCTGTTCTCTTTAATGCACGATTTAAACGCACTGTTAGGCGGGGACGCACTCGTACACGATTGACCTCCGGGTAGGGCTGGGCGATTTTTTCGGTTTTCACGATTAATTTGCATTTTTACTTTCCTACGGTTTGTGAAATGGCTGAACCGAAAAATCGCGATTTTAAAACATTTCTAGACTCCGCAGATTTGTTTTGCTTTAAGGGACTCCGTAGTAGCTTACTCTCTTACTTTCCAGAACGCGCACAAAACTCAGCCACATTGCCTGTGACTACCCGATCTGCAGCTCTGCCCGATCTGCTGTTGTTATGCTGTGTTCGTTGTTGAGCATAACAGAGGACTCAGACATTGTACATTACATATATAACTAAACACGCCTTTTCTCCTCCTTATCTCTTTCATGACTTTTCATTTAATATGGTTTTGAACGCTGTAATCAATACTCAAGACAGGAAAAACTTCACGGCTGGTTTCATTTCTGGTAGTTCCGGTTGTTGTCTCATGCTACCCACGTCTGTAAACAAACGTATTCAAATAATCTGTACCTTCATTTAATATTCAGCAAAAATAATATCTCGACGTCTATACAGTAGTTGTAGTGTTGAAATCAGTAGGTTTCGGTGTGCAACACTCCGTGTCATATCGCTACTAAATTCACCTCTATAGTAAATGGTATATTAGCCACATGCTAAATGCTAACCGGAGATGAAGGATTTTCAGAATAAAAGCTTAACAACTGCGCACGAGAACTTCTGGTTTTTCAGTATAAAACAGCATTTAAACTGACGGTATGTTTAAGGTACTTTATGCCATCAAAAACATTGATTTTAATTTATAACACTGTGCACATGTGCAGATCGGGTAGTCACATAGCCTACTACAATCACATTCACCGCTTCACCGACAGATGTACCATAAAAATGTCCACGAACACAGATGAAGAACTCATTCCTAAAAAAGGTGCTACTTCAGTTGTATGGAAGTGGTTCGGGTACAAGCGGTCATACATAGAACAAACAACTGTTCTGTGTAAGGTCTGTGGAAAGACAACTTCCTAGAAAGTTAAAGGGATGTTATTTTGTTTGAGGGTATTTTTGTATTATTCATTTCATTATCATTATTTATTATTTGTTGTATTTCATTTTACAAGTTTTTTCAGGGATGGCCTACAAGAGATTTTTTTTTCAGTTTGATTTAAAAAAAATCTTTGCACATTAATGACAACCAAGTGCCGTGGTGCTGTTTTTATTTTATTTTTTTTATTCTTGAACAACTGATTTGTTCACATAGGCCTAGACTACTTGGTAATCTCATTTATTTGTGTTAATAAAGAAAATATGTATTTACATTATGCCTTGGTCTGGTTTATTTAGAAAAAAACAGAAAAAAATCGAGGTTTAAATCGAAAATTGTCCATTAGTTAGAAAAAAAAAATCGATATTTTATTTTTAGGCCAAATCGCCCAGCCCTACCTCCGGGTCCTCTGTGCGCGTTCCCACTCCTGGCTCTGTTACCCCCAACTCTGGCCAGAGTGAAGGAGCAAAGCCACACACTTACGGCCCGTCCACACTACAGCGTCGACAGCGTCGAAAACTCCAATCTGCCCATTCACTTTCAATGGGGTGACGTCACGTTGCCTCGCTTTTTCGCCGAACTGAATTGTGGGTAGCAGATGCCGGAGTAGCCAGCGCCAGCCAATCAAATGCCGTTTCGGAAAATCTGACAGCTCAAGCCGTAGCCAATCAAACCGGGAGAGATATCCCGCCGTTCATTTCTTTATTTCAAAAAAAGTTGGAGGAGAAACTAACTATCGCCGTAGAAAATCACCCGGTTTTGTATGACCAGACCCTCTTCACCTACCGGGATACAAACCGGAGGAACCAGGCATGGAGGGAGGTGGCAGAGACAGTGGGGGAAACGGGTAGGTGTTCGCCTGTTTGGGGAGTTTATATATATATTGCTCCCATAAAATCCCCGGGGTTTTTTGCTTTGTATGTCGGGGGCGGGAGATTCATGTGATTGGTTGTTGGTCGTGTTGCTTGAATAAAATCCCCAAGCTCCAGACACGCCCAGCTCCAAGCTTTTTTTGAAGCTGTAGTGTGGACGCTCCGTTACTCTGATGTTTCCACCCTGGCCCGCAACGTACGGGCTGGCGGAGATATATCATCTGTTGTGTGGGCAGCCATGGCAGCCCCCACCACTCAGGGACAGATTGTCTCAAGCGGGGGGGGCGATCCTTCACCCACGCCCAGAGCACGGGGCACTATGGGCCTGACCCGTGAGTGGTACAATCTGAATACAGTGGGACTCCCTCAGAAGGTGATAAACACTATTCAGAGTGCGAGAGCTTCCTCCACCAGGTCTCTTTACGACTGTAAGTGGAGGGTGTTTGAGGAGTGGTGCCTTCAAGAAGGACACATCTCTTTTCAATGTCCTGTTGGGGTGATTTTATCATTTATACAGGACTTGATCGATAAACACAGAGCTTTCTCCACGATCAAGGTGTACCTGGCTGCTATTGCTGCATGCCATGTGGGCTTTGAGGGTAAGACGGCTAGCCAACATCCTTTGGTTTGTCGTTTTATGAAGGAAGCTCGCAAGCTCCTCCCTGTCTCCAGGTCGCTGGTGCCCTTATGGGACCTGGCAGTGGTTTTAAATGGGCTCAGAATGACCCCATTTGAACCCCTGGAAGGAGCTGAAACATCTGTCACTCAAGACAGTGCTGTTACTGGCCCTGGCATCCACCAAGCGGGTCAGCGATATTCATGCACTGTCTGTACATCCCTCATGCACTCAGTTCGCCCCAGGGCAAACAAGAGTGTTGTTGAAGCCCAACCCTGCCTTTACACCAAAGGTGGTTGGTTCGTGTACCCCAATTGACATTGAGGCATTTCCTCTGCCGCTGGTTTCCTCCGGGGAGCAGCAGCAGGATCTGTTGTGTCCAGTCCGGGCTTTACACACATATATGGACAGATCAAAGGAGCTTCGTCTTAATGACCAACTCCTCGTGTCCTGGGCTAACCCTCACAAAGGCAAGCCTGTTACTAAGCAACGGGTCTCCCACTGGATTGTGGAGGCAATTGCTTTGGCCTATACGAGTCAGAATTTGCAAGCACCTTCGGGTCTGCGGGCTCACTCGACTCAGGGCCTGGCTACATCCTGGGCTTTGTTCAAGGGGGTTTCCATCCAAGACATCTGTGCAGCAGC
The DNA here is from genome assembly GCF_902827115.2 of Pseudochaenichthys georgianus. NCBI lineage: Eukaryota > Metazoa > Chordata > Actinopteri > Perciformes > Channichthyidae > Pseudochaenichthys > Pseudochaenichthys georgianus. The sequence continues at coordinate 14,537,149 of NC_047515.1, forward strand.
GAGCTGGTCCTCGCCGCTCACTTTTGTCCGCTTTTACAGGCTAGACGTCTCCGCTCCAAGCGTGGCCCGAGCAGTGCTGGGCACCTTGTTGAGTCGGGACTCTACCTGTTAAATTCTGGTTAATCGGTGATTTTCGAGATAAGCTCGTCTGACAATACGGGAGCTACAATATCCCATAGTGAGACATCGAACGGAGTGTTATGAATGAGAACTATAGGTTACTTACGTAACCCCAGGTCTCGGGGTAACATGAAGTGAGATGTCTCACCAGACGGCCCTCCTTGCTATGGTGAAGCGAGAAGAGGTGCTTATTTTGAATGACGCATGCGTTGTGGCGCAAGCTACTCATAGGGGGTGATTTACCCTGACGCTGACGTCAAGATCACCAGCCAATCAGGATTGGCGTAATGAGATTGATGCTTCTGTTTGCTCCGCGATGAGGCGCATCCCATAGTGAGACATCTCACTTCATGTTACTCTGATACCTGGGGTTACGTAAGTAACCTATAGTTTCCTGTCTCAATTTTTCCACAGACACCGCTCTTTCCAGCTCAATGCCTTGTCGCATCTTCTCCACGGCCAACTCTTTTTCCGTCTCCAACTCTATGCGTAATTTGAGCAACTCCTTCTGCTGCTCAAAATTCAACCCGGAACTTTGAGCCATTATTTCAGGCGGAGGTAAGTCCCCTGTGCGCACGGAGACAGGAGCATCCACTACAGTGGCAAACACATTATTTTTTAGCAAACAAGCCCTTAAGTTCGCCTTCACTAACTATTTTACTCTCTTATCGCCAACCTCATAATCATAAAACTCAGCTATTTTCACCAACTGTTCCTTGGTGCACTGATCCAAAACACTTTTAGACGGTGCCGCAACAAACGCCCCCACACTTATCCTCCATATTTATTTATATGACAACCGCTATTCTTAGAGAGGAAATGCAATTTCTTAGACCACCTCTGCACACAGTAGGAATGAGCAGCCCCACTTGCTGACTTCCTAACCACAAACTTACTAGGTAACTCCCCCCCTAGTCTTCATGAGGCGTAGCGGTGGGTATTTATGCACTTACAGCCCGCTGGACCGAGAGAGGCTACCAGGTAACCGGCAACCCCCCTGACCCACGGAAGTGCTCCCGAGCAAGTTTAGGGAAAAGGGAAAGTGAATCTCTAACCGCCGTACCCCAACACTATCAAGGCCCCCCCAGACGAAACCCAAAGGGGAAACGCCTCTTGAACCTACCAGGGGAAACACTCCTACAGGTATTGTACACACAGGCGGGACCATACGCGTTCAAAATAGTGGATACAACACCATATAAGGCCACATACGTCACTGTCATCCGAGGGAATCCCCAACACGTGACGTAACAGTCATATGGGCGATACTGCTCCCCGCCTCTCCCCCAAAAGAAAATCAGGCTTCCAATTAGCCACGAACACAGGCTAACTCAGGTACAGCTAACGCCACACCAACCCAACTAACTCCCGGTTCCTACTCACGATAGACGAGCCGCCAGTTGTTATGACCGGCCCGTTGGCCACAACAGAAAAACCAGGAGAGACGCTCAAAGTTTCCAATAATCTCCGCACTTTATTTGGCAACACCAAAAACAGCAGAGGGTGGACGAGGGGAAAGGATCACGGTGAGTCCCTCCGCAGCAGGCTTGGAGAGAGTCATGACAGGGCCTGTAACTCCGGGCAGCTGGGCTTAAGTAGCACCTCCGGCCAGGTGTCCCCGATCACGCTGATTGGACCGGCAACAATATTCACACCCTCACAGGCCCCAGGCTCTGGGGCCGTCACACCTTCGACCACGATGGTTGCCATCGTATGGTCAGATCCTGGGGTGGAACGGTCATTGATGAAGGCGATATTCATTTTGAAGCACATTAAATAATAGGTTAGCGCATAAGAGATAATGAATTAGGTAATTGCATACTTTTTAAACTGTCACTCTTAGCTAATTCAGAGCTATTATTACCAGATGCTAAAGCAACGCTGGTATTGTTTTCACCTATTGAGTCTGCAAGTGTGTGTCATCATGGCAATGTGGTCCTGAAGACACACAGAGGTGCTTTTGAGTACTTTGCCTAGTGTTTAAATGCATGTGGACAGATTTTGTCAATCACAACCGTGCAAGTTTTAGTGTACCTTCTCATCTGTTTTGCAGGTTCCATACAATATTTGAACTGGTTAAGTGAAGAGCAGAAGCCACTTTTCAAATTTTACACAATCCCTTTTCCATGCCATTGCTGTCAACACCTATCCATGCTGAACGTTGCTAAGATATTATTGATTGGGTTGTGGCCAAAAGTGCAATATGCTTCAAAATGTAACTGACAGAGAGCAGTGCTTTTGTACTGTGTTTTTACACTGCCCGTGGATTTTATTTTATTTCAAGATTTTTAATTACGTCGCTAAACTCCTTGAAAAGGTCCGCTTCCTTTTCTCCAAGGTACACGACGACAAGGCAGCGGAGGGCTATAGTTCAAACCGGAGAGACGTGATGTAAGAATTACATATTTATTGTTTACACCTCATATGAATGAAATGATTGCCATGATAATACAACAGGAGAATGTAATGGTGTTTGGCGATTAGGCCCCGGTTTGCAGGATAATCATTCAGGAGGGAAAGCACCGCTCCGATGAAATCCCCGGGGTCTAGGCACTGGTGGTGGTGCTGAGTAGGTGAGACCGGTCTGAAGAAGGAAGGTTTAGCTTTGTCCTGGAGGAGACTGGAGGCGAGAGGGGTGGAGGCGAGTTGCGGTCATCTGCAAATGACAACTGACAGGGAGGAAGAGCAGGCATTTAAGGAATTTAGCATGTGCAGCTATTGGCTGCTGAGGGGTGACGCCCTCATATTTAATGAGGGGGGAAGGGAGCCATAGAGTGACGTGTAAGTGACTCGTGTTAGGTCTTCCTTATTGAACTTGCGCTAAGCTTCATTTAAAACCGGAGAGACGTGATGTAAGAATTACATATTTATTGTTTACACGTCATATGAATGAAATGATTGCCATGATAATACAACAGGAGAATGTAATGGTGTTTGGCGATTAGGCCCCGGTTTGCAGGATAATCATTCAGGAGGGAAAGCACCGCTCTGATGAAATCCCCAAAACCAGTGAAGTATGAAATACTGAGAAGAACTGAGTTGCTTACCTTGTGGGGTGACTGGTGATCTGGGAAGGAAAGATAATAGATTAACACATATATGAGCGACATAGTGCCGGAATCACTGCCGGAGCTTACAGGTCATGCTGAGACTCTGACTGCCGAAATCAGTGCCGGTCTTACCTGAAAACGACCTGCGGGTCGCATGCCTGGCCAGCAGGGCTTGACTACGCCGAGGAGCGAGCGGTTTCGTTTTGTAACGGTGGCCCAACGTCCACGACACCGAAGTGTACGGTAGCCCGAAGCTACGACACCGAAGTGTACGGTGGCCTTCCGCCACGCCTGACTTCGCAGGCTATATATATATATTTTTTTTTTTTTTTCTTTACTCTTTTCTCTTTCTTTCTTTTTCCTTTGTTTTGTAACTGACACCGGGGTGTACGGTGGCCTGAGTCCACGCCTGACTTCACAGGATATCTCTTTCTTTTCCTTCTTTACTCTTTCTTTATTTGTCTTTGTTTTATAACTGCCACGGGGGTGTACGGTGGCCCGAGTCCACGCCTGACTGCAGGAAATACATTTTACACTGATACGTTTGAGCAAGGCCTGGGAATGAAATACCTGTGTGCCGGAGATGAAGCCCGTTACATGTAGTTGCAGCGTGAGACGAGACATTATTCCCTGTGGGCGGGGCCCGCGGAATTAGGACAGGAATGCAGTTTTGAATATCAGGAACCTTAGTGAGACATGTATACTTGTGAATGTGTTTATGAGACACCACCAGTTATATGTATAAATACCATAGTTAGGGTCCGAGAGATCTTTGGGAAGCCAGTACGGTGCTGATGTCTGGGCGAATGTAGGTTGCGAAGGCGGAGGAGGTCCACCGTCCTAGTTGTTGAAGGGATGAGGTGGAGAGACCTTGATTAGCAGCCGAGGTGGCTGCACCTATCCTAAAGGAATGTCCTGAGTATGATGTAGTAGGTGATAGGCCGGATTTAGTGAGGACTTGCTTGAGGTAGAAGGTGAACAGGCGAAGCGTTAGGGGGGCATTTCCTTTGATGAGAAAACGGGTGGTGAGGACGGATTGGCGGAGGGTCTGCAGCGCAGGAATTTAATCATGGAATTAAAAGGGCAGAACGGGGAATCGATGCGAGCTGCGATGACTGAGCAGGCTCCTCCGCATTTGGAGTGGTTGAGGCTAAGACTAAAGTGGTTGGTGTTAAAGACTAGGTCGGAGAGGCAGACGTCTTGACTGGGGTCGAACGTGAGGGAAGCTGTGGTGAATTCACCGGGTCGGAGGAGCGCGTAGAAGGCTAGTAGGAATACAGCATCGAGCAGCGCGTCGATGTAGGGGGAGAATAATCCTTTCCTGAGTGTGGACAGCATGAGGTGCAGAACGGGGAGCGTGATGGGGAGCCTCAGGTCTGCAGCGGGGGGAAATGTCTTATACAGCCCTTTAAGGATGAGTTTAACCGTAGGGTTTGAGAATAGGCTGGGAATGCTAGGATCGGCGCAGCGAACGTTAAATTGAATTCCTGCTAAGAGGCTCCGGATATACTGGGGTTTGAGGTGTCGATCAGTGGTGCAGTAGCCCATAAAGGCGCACACGGTGGAGATGAGCGGCAGAAGAAAGGGAACGTTATCCATGCGAAATCATAGGATCTGAGGGTGGATGCGGCTAAGCCCTTTCTCATGTAGAATCTGGCAGACTCGAGGTGCCGAGCTAGGGGACTCTTGATTAGTGCAGAGAGAGGAGATGAAGTGGAGGGATTCCGACTGGTTGCGAGCTGGCTTCCGGGCAGAGGCTCCGGAATGTCTGGAAATGAAAGCGAGAGAGGGAGTTAGCGACGACATTGAGGTGACCGGGGATGTGGCGAGCTGTGATGATGAAGTTGTGGATTATGGAGGAACGCGTAATGCTTCTCATGAATGGCATGATGTCGCTGCACTGGGAGCGCGCCTTATTGAATATTTCAACCACTGATTGGTTGTCGCACAGCACCGAGATGCGTTTACGGAACCACAGGTGACCCCATACGTGGCATGCAACAGCGATCGGGAATATCTCGTGCAGAGCGGAGGATGAGGCATGATTAGGGAATGACGGGGGCCAGGACCCTGCGAACCACTCGCCCTGAAAGAAACCCCCAAAACCCACGGATGGGGCGGCATCCGTGAAAAACCTGATTGAGTCGGAGGAACACGCGAGGTCATCATAGAAAAAAGTAACTCCGTTCCAGTGGGCGAGCAGGAGAGACCATAAACGTAAGTCTGAGCGGCAGCCTTCGTCTAGGAGAACGCAGTCATGAAGATTGTCGATCGCTGATGCTGTGTCCAGGAGGCGGGAGATGAACGAGCGCCCCTGGGGGATGACGCGCATGGCGAAGTTGAGGTGTCCTAGAAGGGAGAGCAACTGTTGTTTTGTGATGATGTGTTGCTCGCAGTATGATTTGGTGATGTCCCGGATGCGCTGCAGTTTGTCTGAGGGGAGAGATGCCTTCATCTCTATAGAGTCGAGGGTGATGCCTAAGAACTCTATGCTTGTGTTGGGACCTAACGTTTTCTCCTTGGAGAGGGGGACGCCTAACTCCTGAAAGCAGTGTTTTAGTTTGCCTAGTGAGGTCCCTGAGCTGTCCTGTGGCGGATCTATGAGGAGGAAGTCGTCCAGTAGGTGAAGGACAGAGGGGATTCTAACTATGTTCAGCAGGATCCAGCAAAGCGCTTCCGGGAAGGAGTTAAAAATGCAGGGGCTGCTTCTGCACCCGAAGGTTAGGCGAACGGCGAAATAGAATTTGGACTCCCACTTAATGCCGAACAGATTCCACTGGGACGGGTGAATAGGAATGATTTTGAAGGCGTCAGTAATGTCCGCTTTGGAGAGCCACGCTCCGTGCCCTGTGAACTTAATCAATTTAATTGCATTGTCCACTGAGGCATAGTGAAGGGAAAACTGCTCTGAAGGGATGATACTATTGACGCTGCAAAATGGGCCGGAACGGGGAGCGGACAGATCGAAAATCAGCCTTTTCTTTTCGGAGTACTTGCGTGTGGCTATTCCGATGGGATTTGAACGGAACACTGGGAAGGGGGAGGAGCTAAAGGGACCGATTATATATCCTTTTTGGAGTTCTTTGTCGATGAGCTGGGAGACTATGTTAGGTTCTTTAGCGGCTGACTGAAGATTTTTTGCTACGAAAGTAACTGTGGGAGATGAGAGGACCCCTACCCTGAAGCCTTGGGAGAGCCCTGATAGGAGATAGTCCACGAACACGGAATCTGGGTGGGTGGATAGCGCAGCTGCTAGCTGAGGGATGTTAATGGGAGTGGAGGGGTGATGTTTCAGAATGTTTTTCCACCACGAGGTTTCTGGCGCAGAGCTACTAGGTTTTGGTTGCGACTGGGGCATACGGACTTCGGGTGTGCCTCCCTGCAGAAACTGACGGTTTGGTCTATCGATTCCGGAATACTGCATGTGAGAGGCTCTGGGCATGGAGAAAGGCACTGATAGGCAGAGGGCAGCGATTTAGCCCTGCGCTCCGCAGCTGTTGCAGGAAATAGCGGATTGCCCGCCGGTAGCTATCACGAGCAGCTCGATGTCCATCACTGACCAGTCGAGGCGGATATTGCTATGCGCTAGGTGAAGCGCTGCTTTACTAGAAAAGCTTTTGTGATACTGGTAGAAGATAGATTTCCTGTATCTAAGGTTGATATCTCCGATAATGGCCATGTATGCATCCAGGGGCGCCGTAAGGGGGTGAAAAGTTAGGACGATTCTAAGGGCCCATGACTGACAGGGGCCCCAAAATGTTCAGAACATTAAGAAAAAAATGTAAGTAACCTTTCATCAATCCTCAATAATTAACATTAATAGAACGTTATATTGATAAATTACTCCCTAAACTTACGATTCATTTAACTTATTTTCTTCCAAAAATTAATTACCCAAAGCCTCTGTACACCCCCTTCTATTTACATGTAATGGTTTGGTCCTGCCTCCAAACGCGGTGCGGCACCGGCACTTGCAGAGAGTGAAAGCATGTGAGGAGGGATGCTAGTACTTAGCCTACATACGTGTGTTGTACCATGTTTCAACGACCAACAAAGTCAGGCTCTAAGAAAAGAAGAGAAAGACAAGAGAGAGGGACTAAAGGGCGACAGTATGTCACCCAGTTTTCACAAGAAAAGGTGGGTGTGGTCCATGAGTGGTGGAAATGATTCTGTTAGCTAATGTTTTTTTGTTTACTAAGCTGACATTAAGTACTGTTAATATCTTTATAGAAAATGCAGAGGTATTTCATTTCACTGCTCTTTTAGCTGACATTTAAAGGTATGGTAGGTAATTCACTTCAGAAACACGTTGTTATATTCCATGGAATGCTCTTAACGTCCCGATAGCAATGAATATATGAAGTGCTTTGACAATAAATACATACAAACATGTCATCTGTCAGTGTTTCCCCTAGGATGGAGTCATAGCAGCGGTGCTAAGGCACGTGGGCCCAGTATAATGTGAGCGCGGAGCGCATGGAATTTGTTAGTGTGTGAGCGTGCGAAGTGCGCCACGCCAATTTGTTTCTATGTGTCAGCACAAGAAAGGCTCTTGAGGCCTAGTACCAGGGCCGGTTCTAGCTAATTTGCTGCCCTAGATTTTATATGTAAAGAATAAATGAAAAATGTCTACAAAAGGCAAATGCACTACAAAAAACAGAAAGGCCCTGCCTAGTACATACAGTACAGTGGCAATTTCTCAACATTTAGCAAAAATACACCTTTATTGAACATACAGTAACACAAATACTACAAATCCACATAACAAACAATCAAAAATGAAAAAGGGTCGCCACTTATTATTATTTTAATTTAAAAAAAAAAAAACCTTGCTGGCGCCCCCTAGCAGCGGCGCGCATATTTCAGCAGCGGCGCTGCGCCGCCACTATTTGTATATAGGGGAAACACTGTCTGTGGAAGCTGTGGCGCTGTAAAAAGCACGACCAATCATCTGAACTGGCCCGGCTAAAATAACTGGATGGCCTACCTGCCTGTCAGCCTTCCATCTGCGCACAAGCTTATCTCGTACCCTCATTGGTCATGTGCGCGTTCGTGTGTGCTGGAGGAGGGGCTCTGTAAGGAACTCTGAAGGAAGGGGCAGATTTTTTTCGGTTGTGTATTTTCAAATTCTAGCGCACTCAGGCCGGTTTCTCCATTCTTACATACCTACCTTTAATAAATGCAGGCACATTTTTAGCGCCTATTCATACTAAATCAGTTGTCCCTCCCCCTGGTGCCAGGACCCACAGATCCATCTTTAGGCTCAGCAGCCCTGTCCCCCCATAAGGCTGAACCTGAACCAGCTTTTCTCCAAACTGAAGGAGGTGAGCAGCATTGTGTTGAATGACATGCCACTTAACATATCTGAAGGGAGACTGGAATACAATATATATATATATATATATATAAAACAAAAAGCTAACATCTAATTTAAATGATACATTTCAAACACAGTATTTTCCCACATAGCCAATGATCTATATAAAACAAAAAACTGATTTTAGTCTATTTAGGATGATGGACAGTTTGAAGCATTGAGTGATCAGTCTGTAAACAAAATGTTAATCACAGACATTTTGGCTATGATATTAATACTAATGTTATTATATTAAAGCAGGGGTGGGGAACCTCCGGCCCCCGGGCTGTATACGGACCGCTAGACCATTTGATACGGCCCTCGAGGTAATTTATTAACAGAGTGGCCTGTGCCTGGTGGTGGGGCCCAATGTGATATATTTTCATGGGGCCCAAAATCCCTGGCGGCGCCCCTGTATGCATCTAATTCTACTCTTCTCTCAGGGTAGACGGAGCAGATTACGTCACAGAAGATGCCGAAAGCTACCATAAATTGCCCTACGCTGATGTCTCTGATGAGCCTGGGGTCTGCTGTCTTAAAGACGGCGGTGATATTTCCTCCTGTGGCGATGGCTTTATCGCACTCCGGGGAGGGCAGAATAAGGCTAAGCAGGTTAACATCCTTCCCTTCGAGAATTTTTGACCTAAGCCGTGTGGAGATGTTAGCGGCTTGGGAAATAAAAGGCCTACTTGCAGGGGTGGCTGTGAGGGCCGAAGCCAGAGAATAAGGATGAGCTGCCGCTGGGATGCGTGGAACATCCTGACCTGAAAACCCCAGCGGGACTGGGGCAGCGAGCGCTGCTCTGAGTGCGACAGACGTTGACGCTCCTGTGCCGGAGTCTTCAATGGCCTGAAGGCGAGCATCGATGGCTCATATGGTGCTATCCAGGGATTGCAGGGCGCTGGCCACGCGACTCTCCCCGCTCCCGGCCTGGTGAGCCTGGGAAGGGGTGGACTTGGGAGGCGGACGGGGTCCTGGAGGGCTCGATTTCCTGGTCCTTTTTCCTCCGCGGCCTCGGCCGCGTCCTCGCCATGGTCTCTCTGGGGAGCTGCTTGGGGCTGCTTCCCCGGGCTGGGGAGCTGTGCTGGAGACCTGATCCGAGAGCTCTCGGAGCTGCGAGAGAGTGAGGCCTGGAGCTGTGGGGATGCCCTGCTGCTGGAGTCGGGCGATGAGGAAGTCTACCTCCGATGATAGGCCGCTGTGGGGAGTCGAACCGGGATCAAAGATATCCATACCAGGTTCGTCTGAATTGTCCGAGTTGGACATCTTGCGCTAGTTTTTCTGTTTGTTTGTTTTTCTCACGAGGAGGAGTAGTATTACTGCTACTGTTTGCGGTCATCTGCAAATGACAACTGACAGGGAGGAAGAGCAGGCATTTAAGGAATTTAGCATGTGCAGCTATTGGCTGCTGAGGGGTGACGCCCTCATATTTAATGAGGGGGGAAGGGAGCCATAGAGTGACGTGTAAGTGACTCGTGTTAGGTCTTCCTTATTGAACTTGCGCTAAGCTTCATTTCTCTGCGTACTTCAATTGTATTGTGCTATTTTTGAAAAAGGAAAAAAAGAGAAATGACCTAAATGAATATATTCTGAATGGGTGACTGCCAACAACTTGCATTTCAATGACACCTCTAAATAACGATCCTACCTCAAGAAGCATGTCCTTGATCTGCTTCACGAGATTCATTTTGAATAAAAAGCGATATCACTATAGTAACCAAAGTATTTTTACTCTCACAGTAGCCTCTACTACTTTGTATCCTCTCACAGAACTATTCAGTTCAAAGGCTGCTAATTTTGGGCAAACAGCAATTTGCCTATACAGTGCAACTACAAGGCTATCTACTGTATTTGAATGACAAAAGATGACACTCACCTTAAAATATCCTTTGTATATTTCTATTTGTCTTAACTGTCGGAACTTGTCCAGGCATGTTAAGTGGGAGTGGACTTGAAACCCTTAACTCAAGGTGTAGAACAATTAAGTTATCAAGCCAATTGCATTACTTACTACAACTTAAATTTTGTTTTGAGTCAATTAACGCAGAAATCAGAGTTCAAATTACACACAATATTAAGTTGATGTAATAACCAACATTATTACGTCAACACAACTTATAAATTAATGTTTGCAACTTAAAATGTTTATCTAAATCAATTATCTCACATTTTTAACTAGCAACCATGCATTTGATTAAGTGGAGGTGAAAGGTTGCTTGAATTCGTTTTTAGAGTGTACAAAAATGCACATAAATCAGATCTTGCTCCACTCAACATAGCCTACAACAGACTATGCAGATTTGTTCTTGGTTGTCCTTTTCGTACACATCACTGCACAATGTATAACCAACTTAAATGGCCTTCTTTAAATGTAATTGGCACATGCATTGGCTTCAGCTGATATTTAAATGCATTTATCTTAACTATCCCCCTTATTTAAAGCAGTATTTTGTACCCTACTCACCAATTCATCAAGTTAGACATTCCGTTCAGATTTATTTCTCTGTCCCCTCTGCAAAAAAATGGATTGGCAGAAGAGCGTTCATGTTTAAAGCCCCAACTGACTGGAATACTTTACCTGCTGCCATTAGATCTCTTGCATCATTGGGTATATTTAAACATGCATTGTTATCTCACTTTCAACCGGTCTGTACTTGTTATTAATTAAACTGATATTGATGAAACTGATTTGCTCGACTGTCTCAAATTGTAATGATTGTGTGCATTGCTTGAATTTCACTTAACAGACTGTATGTGGTTTGTCTTGTGTGTCATGTTTTGCATTTTGTCTTTTTGTTTATGTATGTCTGTAAGTTGTCGCTATTGTCGGGACCCCCTTGAAAACGAGATGGTGCATCTCAAGGGGTTTATCCCAATGCATAACAATTATATATATATGTACATAAGGGTTAAATGTATTTTTCATATAAACTGCTTTTGTTTCTGCAATAAATTAACAGAGGTACCTGAGAGTTCTCGGTGCACTAAACCATATTTAAATATTTGAGAGGTTGCCTTAAATGTGTTTGGCATCGTTTTGCTTATAAAGCCTCGGACCTTAACAACAGCCGACTTGGCGAGCTGAACACAACCTTTTAGATTAGCATAAATCTTCAAAGTAGAAGCTGTCACTCATTTGGTTTGACTGGCATTACTGGTGATGTGAGGCAAACGAAAAGTGGCTATGCCTTTTGTCTTTGTCTGTTAAATGCCCTGACCTTGGCCTATTGAACTTCTGTCAACTGCAGTCTCCACTCCCCATTGCTTATTTACCACCGTTATGCTTGTGTAAGGACATTCTGGTGAAGAGGTGGATCACAGTTCTGAAGCTGTCTTTATAGACACTCAAGACTGTATTTATTCCTGACCTCGGCCGGCACTTGGACATGTGCTCGGAGGCTTACTTTTCAAGTTTTGCAGGGGAAAATAAAAACTTGACATTTGTTTGAAGCATTTGCTGCACTGTGAAGGCTGCTATGAAAAATGTGCTCTTGTTTGTCCATTTTGGGAAAATGTGTTGGTACATTGAGGAATGGCTGGGTCCATATGTCACTATGCCCAGTTAACTAAATATATGCTGCTTGAATGCCAAACAGATTTAACTAATGTACCAAATCACGACTATATGACTATAAATTCAGGGGTTGTTACGACTGCTTGTCTCTACTGATATTACACAGTGGGTTTACTTACAGTGATAAATGATGCCATAAAACAGTATGGCACCATTTGCTATCAAATATAGAGAATGAATAATGGTCATTTCACAACACCTCAAATCTGCTTTTGCAGTAATGTCAACCATGAACTTTTAAATTATTTCACTTTTCATGTTGTTTTGGGGGACATTATGCATCTTTACGTTCAAGCATCTCATTTTACATTAACCTAATTGAAATTGGATTGGTCTTCCTTTCTATTCAGAACTCTGATCTTGGGGGACATAGGTCTACAATTCACGGCTTGTTTCCCATATATGTATGTTCCCATTCATTTTATTTAAATGTAGCACAGACATAAATCATAACAAACCGAATGACCATTTGTATTAATTCTAACTTTAATAAGTGCCTTCAGGAGGTCTTTATTTCTAGCTTCAAATGTCTCCTATTCAGCCTCAGCAGTATGTTAAGCTGTACCAAAAGAAAACAGACATATCATAAGCTTGAACCAATGAGCAATGACATGCCCCCTTGCACAATTCAATAAACTCAGGAGCCACAGCCTTTCTTAGTCTGGTAGGATCTTATGGTGGCAAATGTTAACAGTGTTGCGATTTCATATTGTTGGGTCACTGACATTACTGAATCAGTTCGCAGACATTATGGCTCATCTTTACCTGTGCTACAGCTATGGAATATTTTAGTTCATCCACATCATGAGTAATGTTGTCTTTAAAGCAATTAACTCAATGGAATTCCTGTGAGAAAAGCAATGTGCCATTCACCTGTGATTGACATTTGGCCACAATTCTGTAGAAATTACCTCAATGTTGGTAAGATTCAAAGTAATGCCGAAATATAGTTATGCAATTCCAGACTTTAAAAAACAATTGATGTTATCAGTTGATCTACCTCTTGGAAAGTGTATCTACCTTTTTCAGCTGAAGTCCTTGTTTCTGGATCTCATTTCAAAACATCTTAAGGATTTTGAAGATAAGACACAGTGGTGATGCGCTATGGTCCATGGTCTGTGAGGCATCAGTCTATTGAGCCCATTCAGGATTATGTAACTGCTGATGAGGCTGGTAGTGATATGGATTTGTTGTCTCTCATCTGTGCCAACGCTCAGGATTTAGCCTCTCTTTCTGCTGTGTGGCAGCATTTCACCTGTCAGATGATATCCAATGCCACACTCTGATGGACTGTGAAACTCTTAAACCTGCAGTGCGGAACTTTTTTGTCACCCCCTAATACAGACTGTGAAAGGGTTAAACATCGAAAAAAACAAACATGTGACTAAAGTAATTTTTTCATAGACTTCTATAAAATGTTGTCATTTTTGTAACTGCTTGAATTCTCTCTTGCTGCATATTTGAGAGAATGCAAGTTTATCGCAGGTTCCTACTGGCTATACTTTTTTTGTGATAGCTTCCACCAAACAGTTGCTGCTTCATCACTATGGTCTCCCCCCTTTCTGCCACACTCAGCTTTGGCTGGTTGATGTTAAACACATCACTTTCAGTGCATCAGCGCATGAAAGTTGCTACAGACAACATAATCCTGATATAATACTCTTGAGAGCTTTCCCTGGTGGCGATAAGATTAATCGGCATGGTTGCGGACAAGGTCTTGAATGTAACGGAGGTTCATTAATATCTTAGGGTTCCACAATCCAGCTTTACATTAATTTGAGAGAATTATAAGCATAGAAGAGTAGGCCTACCTACTAATGCCTTTGTCTGAATGTCTTTCATTGTTGTAAAGCACCTTGAATTGCCTGGTGCTGAAAGGTGCTATATAAATACACTTGCCTTGCCTTGCCTTGCCTTACCTAATGTAACAGAAAGCCACCACCTGAGTTTTAGTTGGATGGGCTCATTTTTAGGTGTGATCCACACAAATGTTTATTTTTTCCTTTTCAATTACCTGGCTCAAACCTATAGGGATCCTTGAAAGAGCAAACAAAGCCTTTATCATTCAATCACTAACATTGGAGGCTATGTGGGTATAAGCCTTTGTTGCAAAGCACATTTCTTCTCCTAAAAGAACTGATCTCTTTTTTTCAGACATGAAATAGACCCAGACAGATGAGCTCCAGTCTGAGCTTGAGCTGCAAAGTACGTTTTGTTTCATCACCAATGGCCAAAGATTTCCTTTGTGCCAGCTTCTGAATGTGACTTATACCTACAATGAATTGCCCACATTTAAACAAAATATGTCTGACATTTTTTTGTTGTTGTTTTTTTTAGATTTATTTGACAGGGACAGTGCACATTAATTGACATTTCTGTAAATGCGCCAGAGTTAGCCAACAGGCTATTTTTCGTCTGTAGTCCCTGGACAGATGTTAAAAGTCATCCTAAAAACAAAAATTCACTTCAAATAACAGGTAAATACAATCAGTAAAACAACATTCAAAAGAGATACTTATATTATGATAAAAGCATATATAAAAACATAAAAACTAAACTAAAATACAAGCATATATTAAAAACATAAAAACTAAACAAAAATACATATTCACAAAGCAGACAGATACAGGTCAAGGCATATAAACAGAGCGTTGTCATGTACAGATTGTGTCAGTGTTGACAGAGCTGACTTTCCACTAACCATGTTTTTAAGTTAGATTTAAATAAACTGCAGGTGTTTTGTTCTCTAATCTTTACTGGGATTGAGTTCCACTGTTGTGCAGCTTTAAAAGAAAAAGAAGATTGGCTGAATGAACTCTTCCTTAATGGAACAACGCAGTCTCCTCTTGTTGCAGCTCTTGTTGGTGTGCGTATGGTGATAAAATGTCTGAGCGGAGGTGAGGTAAGGCCGTGTATTATTTTGTACATGAGGCAAGCATTTGCATATCTCATTACATTTTCCCAGCTCAACAAGTTATATTTTGTGAGTATTGGGCAATGATGAGTTTAAAAGTTTCTTTCTATGAGATAACAGTAGAAGTTTCTTATAAAATAACATTGCCCGTCAAAGTTTTAGCAGCCACTTAGTTCTACCACATGTAACGTTTTACTTACTGTATGTGCTTGTATTGCTTCCCTGGGAAACATAATACCCCCTTTTTTCCCTCTGGGAACTAACATTGTCGTCGTGCAATTTCAATCACGGGACAATTGTTTGCTTGATTTCACCTTTGGTGTTTTCTGTGGAAGTTAATCTCGTTGGACCCTTTTCTTACTGTCAGCTGAATAAATATACTGTTGAGGATAGGGAAACTTAAGGTGATTTAAACCCTAATGGGCTTTAAACGCAACCATGAGAGGGGAAGATGATTGGAAAACTTTTTGAAGAATGTAAAATTATAATTCAGTGTCCCTAAGAAACAGTCTGAGGCATTGGAGGACCTGTGTAATTCTCTCTCTGATGAAAACCATTAATACTGATTCATCTGATCAAGAACTTCTCAACAGCTTTTTCAGGTCTGCTTGAGGAATACTAATAAACCAATCACGAAAGCCTTGTTCAGCAGTCGTATTGTACAGGACTCGGGCCTTTGAACACAACATATTTGAAGGGTGTATGTGAACACCCATGATTTCTAACGTAGCAATAAGTTAGATATATGTTTGTCTCTGCCAAAATAGATAGATTTAAGCCAGAAATATATATTTTATTATGAATGAATAGCTTACAGTATTACCGTTAAGATTAGAATGACAAGGTAACTGTAAAACAATGAAAAACTGCAAATCTTATACTGTTTTTCACTCAAACCAAGAAAAGCATAATCTAATATATACCGTAAATTAATTTCAGCTTCATGTTATTCTTGGTTATGTGAAATAAAATGATGTAGTGCACTGTCTTTGTCGGGAAAAAACAATTGACAGAATAATTTTTTTCAACTTCTCTCATCATGACAACACTAAAGCCCAGTATTTGATGTGAAGAATAAAACAAAACATGGCATCATTTCCAACCAAAATGGCACTCAAAAGGATGTCTGGTCAAAAGCATGGTGGCCAGATGGAATAAGCTGCCAGAGAGCATGAGTGAGTTTTACATGCAATC
Organism: Pseudochaenichthys georgianus; assembly: GCF_902827115.2. Classification (NCBI taxonomy): domain Eukaryota; kingdom Metazoa; phylum Chordata; class Actinopteri; order Perciformes; family Channichthyidae; genus Pseudochaenichthys; species Pseudochaenichthys georgianus. The sequence goes on from NC_047515.1 coordinate 14,553,357, forward strand.
TGTTGTTTTCTATTTGGACGAGGCTACGGACTAAATCCTTTCTATCAACTCCCAGATGGTTAAAATGAGTCGGTCAACACATTATACCCACTTATTTCATGCAACTGGTGTTTGGTTCTCAAAAAAACGAATTAACCAGCGTGTTCATAAGCAGCAAAAACGCCTATTATACTGTCAGGAAACCATTAAGTTATTACACAAAAGTAAACATAAAATGACTATCAATTTAGCTTTTCCTTTTCTTGAATTACAGAATTATAGAAATACAGAATTGTACTGAAAAAGTGTTTTAGAGCAGGGTAGATTCAATCTTTTTTTGAACCATAGAAGTGAATTATCCATTTTTTAATAATGTATCAGTTGTGAAATATTCTTCTTTGAGTTCAAACTGAATTAAAGACTTTCCTCAAATTCAGAAGGAATCAGAAGCAGCTGCCAGAACTTAAAGTGGTAACCTGCATCATGAATATGTTTTTAAAGAAAAAAGACTTCTATCAAGTGTAGCAAATCCAAATTATTTTAAGCTCTACTTTCTGTTTCAGTTTTAGATTTTCACATTCAGAGCAATGCCTGGTACCAACACATCCTCACGATGCAGGGCCAAAAATGAAGGTGCAAACAGTAGTTCATTTGGGTTGACAGTCTGCAGTTGAGAGCCTTTTCTTTTTTTATGCTGCTCTAAATTAAAGTGAAAGTTGCTTTGCTTACAAAGCTGGTTGAGCTTCTCTTGCAATTTATCATCCAGACTTAAATGTGTGCCTCTGGTCCACCTGGACAGGTATGAAGGTCAATGAGGAACAACATAAAACCGCTTTGCACCTGAGGACAACCCCTCTTATGTGCGCTGAAAAGATTTGTAAGTCAAAAGCTACAGATGCACAGACTTTCATGTGTGCTGGATTGCATTTGCTCTCTACCTCCAAGAACTTTCTAAAGGATGTGTCCTTTACCTGACACCAGACTCAACTCGTATGCAGCTGTGGCATTTGAAGCAAAAACAAAAGCTTACTATCCCAATTTTAACTGTGCAGTGAAAGGCAATAAATGAAATCCCTGTGGATGCTCACATGTTTTAGAGATGCCTCTTTGTGTGAAGAGGAGCTAATCGCGCATAACGGCTCAAACGTCATCTGGACATGGGAGTCATAAACAAGAGCCAGCCACTTGCCACTTTGGCAGATTGCACTGTCAGGAGGTAAACAACGGAAAGAATGAGGAAGGACTCATCTGATAGGAAATGTCAGAGCATGATTGCATTAAAAAAAACTTCTAAATTAGGGTCATTAATCATGAGCGGTGAAAACAGTGACAGGTCTTGTTCTCAAAGGCTCTCCTCTGGAACTAAGCCGAGTGCCACCCGGAAATTGTGCAATTACCTTAATACCTGATTCAAATGAAGAGCATGCATGGTAGTGTCAATTGTTAATTGGGGAAAACAGCTCATATTATTTAGAGGTAATTGCCATCAACAGAAGTCTAGTTATCTAATCCTGCCTTTTTTTTATTGATCCATCCGTCTCGAATGCATAATGATCAAAACACTATTGCTTTAAATTCAGTTATTTCTACTGTTGTCCCAGACTTTGCATCTAGGGTTGTACTGAATATGAAATGTATTCTTCTCTACCCCCGGCTGGTAATACAGATGTCATGCATGACATCTTAAACTCTATCATCACTGCACTTTCAGATTGGGAAATTGAGAGCTGTGCATCGAGAAGAAAACGTACTTTTTTCTCGTAGTCCATCTCACAGTCATCATCTTTCACCCAATAACCTAGTTCAGAACTGCAGAGTGCACCCAGCAATTAACTGAGAGCAACAGGGTTTCCACTAATGTATCACATTTCTCTGCTCGCTGTGTCAGTGTAACAAACTGCACCCCCGAGGGCTGCTTCCGCAGAATGATGGCACGAAAGCTGAAATTGACTAGGGCATGTTGGGAACCATCAGCCCCCCCCCCCCCACCTACCCCCACCACAAGGAGACCAGACGTCTCCTCTCATGCACAGACTGCCCCACTGTGTGATGCAGTGATAACAAAGGAAATCTAATCAGGAGCTGCCTGACTTGCGCATAACTCATGGCAGAGGTAATCGATGCTTATTTTGCATGGATTATTGATATCTCTTGTGAAATCCAAGCTCTTTTTGAGTTGCGGATGCTCCATCAGGCGAAGCCAGAGTGGCCCTCTTTAATGCAGTGAAAACAGGACTGCGGACGTGGGAAGTGTGTGTCTCATATCTAATTTCCCACCCCCACATGTACGATATGTGAAAGATGTCTCATTCACTTAGTGTTGTGTAAAAAGCCTGCGTGGTTGGAGCCTGTGTACTGTATGTGTTTTTTGTATTCCCAACATGTCTCTTTATGGTTCTTGCTTGTCTCCATAGGTGCAGTCACAGAGAAAGACACCTGCGCTACTCCTCAGAAGACTCATGCTCGCATGACTAATATGAAAGTCTTTTTATGAGAAAGGAGCCCAGGGACACAGTTTCATTTTGAGTATTATCTTAATTAAACCAAAATTCTCTTAAAGACTCTACAGGCAGCTTTCTTAGATTGCAATTAGCCATGCTTCATACAGCTAACCACTTGTCCACAAGACTCAACTGGTGTGTTGTTAAGGCAGTATTTTAGCCTGCTTGTCTCCATAATTCATACACATACAGCCAGAATGCACATTGCATATTTAGCTTTATTGCTATTTACTGAGAATTACCTGATCACTGAACCATTGCTTTTCCCACGGTCAAAGTCAACCGAATGTGTATTCCAAATGGCATTAAAACAGCAGTAGAAATTGCATATCCCCAGGCAAAGCTTTGTCATGTATGAGTTTAATATGATTTCAGTGGTGACCACAATGGTTGTTAATGGCTCTCAATAAATCACCTAGGGTTTCTCATTCAGTTTCATTAGGAGACTTACGATTTCATCACTGTTAGTTAAGGTATGTACTGTAAAGACAACAATGCTGCCGTTGTGGCTGACTTCTCAGGTGCAGCCAGAGGCCAGCCGATGTTCCTTTTCCACGTCCTCCCCACAGCCATTTCACTAATTTCTGCCACAACTGAGGCATTTAGGGTAATTATTACAGAGTGAGAAGATAAGCTGAAGCAACCCAATAGACTCCTATAGCTACAGTTTTTCTCAATTTCTTGAGTTCTTGAAATAAACAATAATATATAATAATTAAAAACAATTTTTAAGATATTTGTTTATTCATTCCAGCAATTGCACAATAAACACACACAACAATTGCACAACATGCACAATAAACACTTGCTCATGGCTTGTTGATCCAAACTGATTGTTCTGGATGTTTGAGCCATCAAATGCAAAATGATCCATTTAATTATCAAAATCAGGAGATCTATCTATTACTTTTTATGACTGGGTGTTAAGTATTGTTAGGACTTAGGAGGTACAACACAGTGTTGTGTCTTACATAGCCACAGCATATTTATAAAAAAAAATGTAACGCATGAATTTCATTTATTCAGATGTTATGTTAACTATGTTTAGATCTGTCTTCCCAGCGTAGTTGTACAGTATGGACTTTTCCCCTTTAACTGTTATCTTGTGTTGAAATTGGAATCTTCACTGTGTACACAACAGCCACCCACAGTAAGAACTGAAGTCAGTGTAAAAGTATTTGTATAAGCATTTCGATGGTGAGAAAAAAAACATTTCAACCAGTATTGCTTGCATTACAAATGTGTATTTACTCACACGATAACTTGACATGCAATAAAGCTATGATCATGAAAAATTCACTCACTTTTTAGAGAATGTTAAGACTGTTTAAAAAGCAAGATGAAATAGGTTGTGATTGTGGTTATTTTGCCTGTAAATTGTCCAGAGAGACCTAATTTGACATTTTAACACCATTATGTTTTTTTCAGACCCAATCTTTTGTGTAGGATTTAATAAGGATCTCTTCCATTTGGACAATCACAGCTAGTGCCCTGACTCACATCTTAGGAAATGTCATATTTCTGTAATGTATTCTAAATTGGACATCCAACATTTTGAAATTGTAGACCTGTCTCATTCAGTCATTGCACACTTAGGAAGCAACCTTTTAAGCCCCCATGTTTTGGCGGTTTTATAATGTCATGGTGGTCCCCTTAGTGCAGCAGTATATGCTTGTAAAGCTCGGCAAAATATAGTATACTACTTAAATTATTTGTAGCTGGTCAGACAAAGCATCCAGGAACATTGTCATAGTTCATGAGTACAGTACATTGATATAAGAATACAAATATACATAAATAATTTAATATCTGTTTTTCACCATAGGGCTACTTGCTGGAATATGATGCAGCACACACTAAAGAGTCGGCTGCAGCCACATGACGCTGCTCAGGAAGGTTATCTGTCTCCAGTGATTTATCTCCCTGCTACAGTCAAAGCAGGCATCTATTTAGGAAAGGTTGGTTGTTAGTTATTGAGGAAGAACCCTACAAGGATAGCTTCCAAATGACACTGAGCAAAAGCCCAACCTCTCAAAGCTTATGTTCTGCTCTTGGTAGCAAAGCATTGAATTATTTGTGTGTATTGGTTGTAGCAAACGCTGCAACATCCACCTCTCCATGGAGATTGTTTTTGCACTTTGCTCGAAGATAAAGCCTCTTCTCAGCCCCCCCCCGATGCTCCGAAGCACCATAAGTAGAATGAGTCCTCAAAGAGCCTTCCCACTGGAGGCAGAGCCTGTTCCTCATGCCGACCAAAATCCTCATTTAGAGTGACATCATTATCACCATCATTCAGGGGCGGTTCTAGGGGGGGCCAGGGGGGGCCAGTGCCCCCTAACACTGGCCTCTGACCCCCCTGTGGCCCCCCTAAAAATGAAAAGTGAAAAAAATGAAAAAATGATGATTTATTACCAGTGTTGGGCAAGTTACTTTTAAAAAATAACTAGTAATAGTTATAGTTACTGCTCTCAAAAAAGTAACAAGTTACTTTATTAGTTACTAAATTATAAAAGTAACTAGTAACAAGTTACTTTACTTTAAAAATAATAACAATACAAATAAGTATTTGTGTTGTTCTGTGGCACAGTAAGAGAAAAGACAACTCTCCATCATTGTAGCATAATGGAAACATTAACATTATGGATAGATTACCGGCCCTCAAGCGAGTACTGCAAGACATAGCCCAAGAACGCAATGGTGAGAGATCTATTGAGGCACGTGGTCTGGCACAGTTGGATCTAGAATTCATTGTGCATCTTGTAACACTCCATAAAGTGTTAGCAGAAACAACATTTCTCTCTGACATGTTACAGTCTTCATCCCTTGACCTTTCAAAGGCTGTGGATTTAGTTGGATCTTTAGTTCAGACCTTGAATGACTTCAGGCAAGAGTCATTTTTTGATAACTTGTGGGATGAAGTGTTGAACATTTCTGAGCAATGTGATACTGCAATACAGCCAGCAGCAAAACCATAAAAACGACTGAGCTCTAAACTTGCTGAAAGCTTCGTACTGACTACTGTTGGACAGAGGGAGACAGAAACACGGGCTTCGTACAGCCTTTTTCTAACCTGTCATTGATCAGATGCTCAATGAGCTTAATAGACTGTCACTAAACTGTGACATGATGAATAGCATCCAAGCTCTTAACCCCAAAAGTGATGCATTTCTGAAGGAGACAACTCTGTTTTCATTTGCTCAGTTGTATGATGCAAATATTGAGGACTTGGGGCATGAGCTACATCAGTTCAGCAGAATTTTACATAGGAAAATAAAGACTGGGATGCAGAGACCTGATAGTACAGTGGAGCTTGTTCAGTTCATTGAGCCTTATAAAGAAGTGTTTTTTGAGCTCTTCACACTCTGCAAAATAGCAGTCGCAATCCCAGTCAGTTCTGCTTCCTGTGAGCGTAGTTTTTCTACATTGAAGCTGGTCAAAACTTTTCTCAGATCCACCATCACTGATGAGAGACTGAGCAATCTGGGTCTGCTTAGTATTGAGTCAAGGAGGTCAAAGGCTTTGAATCGTGACTTATTTGTTGATCGGTTTGCCAAAAATCACAAAGACTGCAGGATTTTGTTGCTGTAATGTGACATTTTGGGAAGGAAACTACAGCCTGGGATGCAGACACCCTTATGTAAAGTAGAGATGTAACTGTTCATTGCCTTTATTTTTATATGTAAATCTGTGTGTTTTCCAGATATCACGTTTATTAGAAATGTGACGGAATAGACACAACTGATTAGTGCGCGTGCAGAACAGGTGTGCATTCTGTATTCAGTCTTCATGTTTGTTAAATAGCCTACGTGTCTGTGCTTATGGGAAATAATACATCTGAAATCTATGTTTTCTATCTATATCCATGTATTTTATTTCATTTAAAGTCAACATTTAAGATTTGTAGACTTTTACATTAAATCCTTTTCTGTGGATTTAAAAATGTATATTTTCTGTTGCGTAAACTGTTGCTGTAATGTGAGATTTTGGGAAGGAAACAACAGCCTGGGATGCAGACACCCTTATATAAAGTAGAGATGTAACTGTTCATTGCCTGTATTTTTATATAAATATGATATGGTGTTAGTGCAAAAATGGTACTATAACTTAAGCTGAAGCTAATACATAAGTGTACTGAAACAAATACCAATAACTGTATTGCATTGTTTTCTTATGCCCAATTACTTCATACTGTCTAGTTCTCTTTTTCGTCCTGTATTTATTGTGCCCCCCTCAGAAAATAACTGGCCCCCCAGTGGCCCCCCCAGTCAAATGGGTCTAGAACCGCCACTGCCATCCTTCCCCTGTTGCATGAAGGGAATTTGACAAATTCCTCTGACTCCATAGGCTCTAGTTTAATTACTTCCATTTACCAAGGTATTTATTTGGATCCCGCTCTTCTAAACCTCACTAATTCCAGTATGATGCATTGTCAACCCATCATTTCTGCATAGCAAACAGTTCATTACTTTCAAAAGTAAGCCCGCTGGCATCATTTAACTAAAAATCTCCACGAGTCACAGCTCAGAGGCTGCTATAATAAGATGAAAAATAATTCAAGTTTAATATAGCAAACATAATATTAGTGTTTAATTGTAGCAGTGCGTAATAATGATCATTATTCTGTGTTCAAACATATTTATTGTGATTATGTGAAAAAGCAGGATTTAGCCGTTTGTCTTGTAATGTTTGGATTTGAAGTAGATGTTAATTTGACACACAATTGTTGATTAGCCTTTTTAATAGGACTGTATATTTATTTTTAAGATTCATCAAATCTGTGCAAGGAACACATGGGCACCAGCACATTGAAACATATTGACTTCATTCAAAGGTGGCCCAAGGCAAAATAAACCGTTCTTCGGGTATTGTGGCTATATTTTGTAATACATTAATTATGTGCTTTCTTTGGTTATCTCATGGTTTTGTGGGGTTATTTTTTATTTTTGAAAGGAAACTGAACTCAAATTCAACAGGCCTTTCTCACAGTAGACATACGACTTTCACAGGTGTTACTAACGAGTGCTCTTTTCCATTCAACCTGAAATCAAAGAAGCTAATCATTAATTTCATTAACAGCTCTGCTTTTTTACCTGGTTAAATAAAGGAGATAACAGTTGTGCTTTTTCTGCTTTAAGAACATATCTTGGTCATTTTACAGAAAAGGTGGAATCTGGGTAATACAAATCTGCTGAAATATATTCCTTCTTACACATCTAAAAACCTGTTAAATAGCAATGACTAACTCTTAACTTGATGAATCCACGAGTAGAGCTTAGAGTATTTTTATTATTTCCATTATTTGTAGGCTATACATTAAACAACGCTTATTTATATAGGAACGTCACTGGTGTTACGTGTTACCAGGAAGAAGAGTAACACCAGTGACGGTAACAAAGAAGAAGTATCTATGTCTTTGTCCAATGCACTGCCTCAAAGGATCTCTTGTTACAGGAAGCTACATTATTTCAAAAATAAAAAGCGTGTTGTAGCAGTAACACCAATGACGTAATTGTGGGTGACTGATTTTTATTTTATATTATTAATAATAATTTGCGTTTACCATTTCAGCGTTATATTTAATGTATGTAATGTAAATGTGACTGAGATTTATTTATTGAAAAATAAACTATAGGCTCCACTTCCATGTATGATCAATGTGACAAGGCAGTTCCTTGAACTTGGCATTTTAAATAAATTGCAATTTATTAATAAAACAAAAAACTAATAAAAACTAAGCTGCTTTAATTTAGGACTACAATAACATAATACCAATGTGTTATATAGACACTGTTTATATATATTTTGTTTTATTATTTCGCTTTAACTTAAGTGAAAGGCACCTTTTATACGTTAATTTACTTTTTTAACCAGAGACCGACTACTGGTGTACAGAAACGGTTTCAACTATTCTAAACTTAACCAGTAGGAGTCAGACAAAAACTATTTTTTACTATAGGTAACCGAAAAACCCCTGAGAAAACCAAAGCGGAAGTTAGGAACATAGCGGAGCAGGACAACTTTTTGGGGGGAGTTTGGAGACGGCTTTATCTCAGCGGAGCTACGTGATGCAAAGCAAACACTTTTATTCGCTAAGTTAAGTTTGAAAGGCAACTTTTTGTCGTTGAGCTACAATGGGACTCCCCACTTTGGAGTTCAGTGACTCTTTCCTGGACAGTCCTGACTTCAGAGAGCGTCTGAAATGCCATGAAATAGAGCTGGAGCGGACTAATAAATTCATCAAAGATCTCATAAAGGATGGGAATATGCTCATCAATGCGCTAAAGAGTAAGTAGCCCAACACGCCATTTATCCCTCCCATGGGTCATGCAATAATGTTGTATAACAGTAGCTACCTGAAAGCCACAGGAGACTTGTAATTACAGGATGCATTCATTGCAGCGTCTTTAAGTTACGGTGTCTGAATGCGATCGTCTCCATGAAGCTGAGCCACCGGCAGAGCTGGAAAAGTACTTTGATCGTGTTCTTAAGTACAAGTACAAGACTGTAGGATTACTCTGTTACAATTAAAAGTCCTGCAATCAAAAAGTAAAAGTAGAAAAGTATTGGCATCAACACTATACTTAAAAGTACTACAAGTAAAAGTACTCAATATTCAGATCGGACACAATTGAAATTCTCAAGTAAAGCACAATTACCTCAAGATTGTACTTAAGTAGGCTACAGTACTTGAATACATCTATTTAGTTTCTAAGTGACTGAGTAGTACCACTGGGAAACATTGTCTGGCTATTACTGATGGAATCATATCTGTAATTTACCACAAGTACACATCATAGTTTTTTCAGAGGTTGTTGTAAATTCAAGACATTTGTTTGTCGTTTTGTCTTCATCCATGCATGCATGCTGATAGGCTTATCTATACAAAACTATCAATGGTGTGAATGGGTTTGTACTGCTCTCATAATGTATTAAAAAGCCACAGCCAGACATTTGGAAATTATTAGTGCAGAGATGGAGTTTCTGTCCAATAATGCTTTCAAAAGGTTTTTTAAGTCACCTATGAGAAGTGAGTGAAAAGTGTTTGAGTGAGAGCTGTATGAGGATGCAAGCACTTTGTCATGGGTCAGTGTCCTCTGAAATTCAACTTAGCAAATTAAAGGGAACTTCCTGTTCTGCTGTATCCCAGGGGCAATGGCAGTCTGGTCTGTGCACGTCAGAAGTGTGTCTGTGAAATGGAGAAAGATTAGAAATATATATGCCTAATAAATATGTAAACTAGATGGCTTTCGATGAGGATGGGAAGGCCACAGCAGTAATGTCACTGCAATCACTAACCCATCAATCAAAACAACCTTTAAATGTGAGGAAGCATCATACTTTTCATGCTTTCATCACCATTCCTACACACTTCATGTGCTCTTGTGAACGAAGCAATCATCAACTCCTAAAATACTTTCTAGGCATGGAAATATTTACGCGGCTTAGAGCTGCAATATTGACATTTCTTTCACATTAAGACATCAAATATTTGCATTTCCGATGCTGCAAATGATGAATATGTGTATGAGAGTCTGTGCACACCAAATGTAGTTTATGTGCCAGAAATATTCAGGCTTAATCAAGTGTATACCATAGTATGCCAAGATAGGCCTTTATTTTGTTTAGTGAGCACTGATCTTGTTTGTAAAAATAGCAAACCCAGTGTGCAAATTATGAAAGCCTTAGAAAACTTTACTTTTCTTTCTGTTAATAAATGCTGTTAGTTATTTTATTAAGTGGAACAGTAATGTTATTCTAAAGCATGATGAAGAGATGGATAACACACACAAAAAGACAAAACTACAGACCAAAGCAGTTACCTAAACCGCAATGGTTAACCAAAGTGACATTTGGGATAGCTACTGTATAGCATGTTCTAATGAGATCTGGATTTTGTTGTTTCAATTTGAGGTGAACAAAAACAGTCAGGAGAGCTTAGCATTTTGATCTTCATGCCTTTCCGCTGTAAAGGTCTACTATGTCCGAGGTCAGCTGAAGGCCAAACCTATTTTTTACCTTTTTGCTGGAAAGCTGTTCTGTCAGTGGGCAGGTTGCTGCAGGTGGACAGGAACACCCTGCTAAATGGTTTATTCATGGAAGGTATACTCGTAGCAGCATGTCAAAAGTCCAGGGCGCTTAATACCAAATAAGACCTTAACAATCCAGGATGTAATATGCATATAAGACAGTGGGTTATGACTTTGAATGCTTTTTTAGTTATGGATGTAGAAAAACTCTTAAGTTGAGATTCTGTTAGATTCCATACCCCCTTCCCTATGTGTTCGGTCTCTTGACATATTCAAAATCTCAGACAACTCAACCAGATTCAGGAAGCAACCTCGACTTGTGTTTGTCTTTTTTATATATTTGTATGCAACAGTCCTTTAACTGGAAAGCCCAGTTTCAGTCAGGGGAGGAGTGAGAGCGCAGGAAGTAAGTTATTGATGGTCTTTAACTTAGGACGCTACGAAGGTTTATGACATGCCATCAGTGGTGACATTACTGGAAGACCTTTAATGGAGCCTTTTTTTTAATAGTAATCATCTCATGTTTCAAACTTCAATAGTAAACCATAATTCATCTGTCTTCACATGTGCTGTCTGTGTGAATGAGGCTCGTAAAGGTTGACTTTCATGTTAATACATCACTTGTAAAATGGTTGGACATACACATTACTGAAGCTCTTGCAGTTTCTAATGTGTGTGTAGCTACACAACTTACTCTGGCTCAAATAATGAAGTAGTAAAGGAAGGTAGGATCAGACTTGTTTTTGGGGATTAAATAGCCACTCTTGATCTATATATATATATATATGCATATGCAATGTTAGTTGTGTCTCTTCTATGTTAACATGGTAATGAAAACCATTGCATTCTGAGACATATATCGTAATTCATGTATTATTGGTCATGATGAGGATCCTGGTTTAACTTTCCCAAATCCTATTACATTTTGAATTTGGTGATATGGATAATTTGTTCCAGGTGTGAGTAGCATCTATCTGCAGATGCTGTAAATAGCTTAGCCTTACTAGCTCTGGCTGGCATTGACTGTTCACACCTGGTGTAAATAACAACTGCTGACTCTTATTAATCCCTCCGCTTGACTGCAGTAATTGAATACGCTACATGTACTAATTATCTCTTTGTGAGTGGCAGGCTTGGATTTTCGTCATTGTAGGGGCAAGGCCATTTGGCCTTTGGTGTCACACATTTTTTCAGGGCGGAAAGGCCATTGAGGGAAAAATTAGGATTTGGAGCTTAAAAATAAATAACTTCACTTTCTAATGACAAAAAACAAATCACTTTTTTAATATCAATAATCGTATCATCATATAGGCCTATGCCTCCTTAGTATTAACGTATCTAAAATGAAATACTTTGAATAATTAGTGTTTGGTATGTTTTCCATCTACTACTACTCCCATTCACAAATCCGAAATGAAATCTAAAAATCTAAAATTCTATTAATATGTAACAAATATATTCAATTTCAGAGCAGAAGAAACAGCCTTCAAGGGTCAAACTCTGCACATACATCATTCAGCAGTGCACTGTGAAGCTCCAACACCCAACTGTATGAACAAGCAATACTTTGAAATGCAAAAGTGTGTGCGTGGGTGTGTGTGTGTGTGTGTGTGTGTGTGTGTGTGTGTGTGTGCGTGCGTGCGTGCGTGTGTCTCTTTAATCAACTCCTCACAGCTCCTCATATCTGTTCAGAAACTGGACAAAAGTTAAAGATGTACAAACCACAGACTGTCTCTGTCATGACGAATACAGTCGCTGGTTTAATTCTGTCTTTAGGACGTTGTTGTGAGTATGGACGGAGCAGCTCCAACGTTAGCCTGATCGATCAATCTCCATTCACAAAACACGCATTTTAAAAGGTTTTTCGCATGCCGTCTTGTCAAAGCATTAAAGCATGGTTTTTACTAATCGTTATCAGTATTTAGTTACTTCGGCATCATTTTGAAACGTGTATTACAATGAAATCACGGTAAAATAGGTTAATTTGGTCGTAGTTGGTTTCCACCACAGTATTTACATAGATATAAGCCCCGCCCCCGCTCCAGCGCCTCCTGTTTGAATGACAGGAGTAAACACAGCTGACAGGCGGGGTGAAACTCCAACGGTTAGAGCAATGCGAGTATTCACATCGCGTCCGTTGTGAACGCAGCATAATGCAGTTCAGAAACCACTGTTCTGACGCTTTTGAAGCAACTTTTAACAGTGTGAGGGGCCCAAAGGCCATGGTGGCCGTAGGACGTACAATTATTTGTGGGGCATAACGGCCAGACCGAGGGGCTACGACGGCCATGGCCGTCATGGCCGCCGTGAAAATCCCACCGTGGTGAGTGGGCTGGGTGAAACCACAGATACGAGGCCAATAATGATGCATTTTAGATGTGGTAGGTTGGTTTGTCTACAAAGCACTCAAAGGCAAGTAGCCAGGCCTCACTGGAGTCAAATGTTGTTTACTTGAAATCTATCTGGTAACAATCAAATGGTGAGACGAGTGTGTAACAATGGTGTGTAACAATGGTGCCCAAAATGTCACTTAGTACACTTGTGTAAATTAACTGATATATGCACCCTGATTTTCAGTTTTAGGAAAAATTCAAAAAAACTAACCATAATGTAATGCCACAATAATTCAATCAAGCAAATGTAGTAGTGTTTAATTTAAGCAATCATACACGAGAGGCCGTTCTTGAATAATAGTTTAAGATTCTGGAAATTGTGGTTATTTATACTTTGACCTAAATGCATTATCATGTCTGTAGGATAGGAAGCTACAGCCAGCAGTCGAAAATGCCCATGGTTCATGTTAGCCAGTAATTGCATAAGTTACCATTGATTAAACGGAAAAAAAACAATTTGAACATGCACGTTTTGGCATATTTACAAAATATTGGATATGGCTAGGGTTGGGTATCGTTTGAATTTCCACGATTCTGATTCCGATTCCGATTCTACTTTTCGATTCCGGTTCTTAATTCCGATTATTTGAGGGGCAGGGTAAAACAATTATAAATTGCTTCTTCCACCAAAAAAAGTACATTTATTCGAGAAACTTTTACACAGGTTAGTTTACAGTAATATATTCACATTAATCAGTCTGTTTATATTCACTACTATATAACTGTAACCTGAGAACCACTGAAGCTACAACATTGCAACAGTCCAACTTTTAAAGGAAACCCCCCCCCATTTAAAAACAGTTCTTGTTGAGAAAAACAAGCATATCTGCCTTCTCAGGCATACCGGGAAGAAATGTTTGAACATTTTAAAGTAAAATGCTTCAATCTGGTGCACTTTAAGCAGAATTACTAGAGACTAGGCTGCAGTCGGATAGTTTAAAAATCAGCTCCTAAGTTCTAACCCTATCGTCTATTCCTTGACCTCTGAGTGAAACGTCACGGGGTTAAGGGATAGTGGATAGGAGAATTCAAAAGGACTTAGGAGAAGAGACTGCGGTACTTTAGAGAATCCGAATGCACTTTCACTATCCGACGTGTTTATGATGCGCCAGCGGACGTCCTGAATGTGCGTCTGCTGCTGTGGGGAAACTATGGAAACCACAGTTTTCTATACAGCGGACTACAACATGGATGTTTAATAAGAACGAGGGACTACTGTGAGCTCATCTAGAGACTCTGCTCCGTGCTCTGATGCTGCTGCTTTGCTTTATGAACGTGGACAACAGAGAAACATATTCTTCATGACCAAAGTTGGAATTGAAATAAAAAAGGAAAGTGAAACTTATGCTCGTCACCCTCTCCCTCCGGTCCACATTAATAGAAATGATCCCAATACGTATGATTGTATGAACTAAAGATCTTAAAATCAATACAAATGTATGTATTATAAACGTTAGTCCTTAACATCTATCACTGTGTATATCACCATTCAAACATCTTTTAAAAGTTGAACAAACTCCACACAGCTCAGTAAAGACTGAAATGTTGACTTTATTTGATAATTTCAGTGAAAACTAACGTTCATATTTCTCTTTTTGATTATAATACAGCTAAATGCAATGTAATGTAATAATACTGATGAACGTTCAAAACAAAGCACTTTGGCAACTTACCACCTATGTTTTAAAATGCTTAATAAGCACCGTAACTTTCATGATATCATTTCTCGGTCATAATCGGTTGTTTTCCGTGAACGGCCGACTGTTGAGTGACGGCAAATACTGCGGCTGCAAGGCATTGTGGGGCAGCATTTTCGCTTCTCCTGTCGGTTAGGGAGGTCCAGTGGTTCCTAAGCTAAAGGAGGTTATAAAGGAAGTTTGAAACCTCCTTTCCTATCATTCTCATCATTCTAGAGAATTCGAACGGCACTTATCATGGCTGCCACTGAGGGACTTCCGGGTCATTTCACTCCTTTAGGAAGGTTCCTAAGCTAAATGGACTATTCGACTTCAGCCTAGATCTAGGGGGTACAACTTTAGACACCCATATGAAAAAGATCGGTTTACATTTTAATAATTAAATAAGTATGTGAACATAACCAATAACCTACCATAGCCAATAACAAATACATGTAACGTATTTTAGTTTTGTTGTTCATTCATA
This sequence comes from Pseudochaenichthys georgianus, assembly GCF_902827115.2. NCBI lineage: Eukaryota > Metazoa > Chordata > Actinopteri > Perciformes > Channichthyidae > Pseudochaenichthys > Pseudochaenichthys georgianus. The sequence continues at coordinate 14,568,420 of NC_047515.1, forward strand.
TCTTATTTTACTATTTTATTTATGCATATTTTTTTATCTCTCCAGTTTAAAACGATATGTCTGGTTTACTGTCCTATAGTATACATTGGTATGATTTCAAACCTGTTTTATCCCAATAATTATAAAGGAGTGCCTTGGAAATATGTGTTTACATAAATTGTGATCAAAACGTTTGAGACCCACTGAGATAACTTAGACTAAAGTGAACTATCTAAACACTCAGAGTCCTTCACCTCACTGAGCTGAAGTTATCAGCCTCAGTCTGACTGGAGAGGACTCTCCCTCCACATCATTGTAGAAACATCTTCTTCTTCCGTTAGAGCAGCTAGCACCAGATGCTAATAACAACAGCGTCCTCCCTTTCTCCCTCGCTCGCTCCCACGCTCACTCGCATTTTGGCTGTGAGCTGCGGGTGCCAGATAAACCAACATCCCCCATTTTCATCACTTACAGCGCCCATCGTACAGGGCAAATTAAACGTGTAATCGGGATGAAAAGGGTGTTACATTTACTTAATTATGAATGTTGTTACATCAAGGCCGAAAATTAGGATGAGCACCAACGGTCAAAACATTTTTTTTTCTCCCAGAGCTGTCAGCGCAGCGCCTCCACAGATGTTGGAACCGGTTCTCGGTACCCAACCCTAGATATGGCAGAGGAATACATTTTCTCTTGCACATCATCCATCATAGTTGTACTGTATATCAGAACACCTCATCACATTTGATCACTGACATCAAACACACACAGAGCACCATGGGCATTCCATTTACACCTGTCATGTAAATTCAATATTCATTAGGCTTTCATCTGTGGATGGTCTGGCCAGCTCCCAAGACAAATATTAAGGAGTGTTTATCTTGCTATCTATCTTCCAGCAACCACTTGAATACTTCTGTCATGTCATAATGTCCCTGTAACATACTGTTACTTGCTAACGTTAACTGTTGAAAAGAGCCCCGTTGACGGAGCAGACAAAGAGGAAACCTTCATTCTACTTAGCTAGATCAGTAAGGGACAAAACCTGCCTATGTATTAATACTAGTGGTGCACGATAATAATCGGTCCGATATTAGGAATTATGACGTCATCCCGATAAACCCGATAAAAGTATTAATAGCCCCAATAATATACAATATATTTTTTGGGTAAAAAAAAGAAAAAAATACTGCGGTGTGGGTGGATTGGGATGAGGGGCGCTTGTTTTTCATTCGGCTCCTCCCGTTTTGCCAGTACTGTGGTATTAGTGGTTTAGGAAGAGGGGAGTTTTTCACAAATCCAGCACTCCCTAACTCATGCCTGGCTGTGACGTAAATGGTGTGCGGCCGTGAAGCCAGGACAGTAAACAAACATGTCGTCGGTAGTATGGGACTATTTCAAAGTTTCAGAGTTAGATAGTTCGCTTGCTATTTGTATTAACAAATGCAATGCAGAAGTTCCACGAGGAGGGAAAAAGGCAACGAGCTATAATACTTCCAACCTGATTAGTCACCTGAAACATCGCCATCGCTACGATGGTGTGTTAAAAGCGTACAAAGACGCCTGCGCTGCTAAACTAGCGGCGAATCCAAAGCCAGCTGCAAAGGCACGGGGCTTTTACCTATCGACGAGGCTTTTGAAAAAGGCAAGAAGTTTGCCAGAGACGACCCCAGGGTTAGTTTTGTTCATAGTAGTAATGCTCATGTCATTTGCTCACTACTAGTCTTTTTTTTACCACCAGGTGGGCAAAAACTACAGGTACATTTAATATATATATATATATTATATTATTATCTGTTATCGGTATCGGTCTTGAGAAGCAGGAAGTTATCTGTATCGGTTTCAAAAAACCAATATCGTGCATCCCTAATTAATACTACGCCTGTGGCTTTATCAAATAACTAAGATATGATTTATTTGGTGTTCTAAGTTTGTTTCATGCTATAGCTGTAGCTCCATCTTGTTAAAACTAAAAGCAACAGACAGAATGAGTGTTATCAAAGTTTCCTTTGTGCAGTTTCATTGGAAACAAGGAGTGGGTCCTATGCTGTTTGTTGTGCTGAAAAAACTGAAAAGAGGTCTAGTTTTCTGACAGTGGCACCAACAATAATGCCTCTTGGAAACTCTTTAGGGGAAAAGTTACAAAGTGACCAATTTCCATTTCAAGTTTTATTGCACATTTTAGAAGTTTATTTTCTGTTCGGTCTTCACAGTTTTTAAAAACTGCAATATATTGATCTTTAACAAGATTCATAAATCCAAGCAAACATTTCATGTTCATAAGCTTTAAAGAATGCAGCCAGATTAGCTCAGTTTGAACTAGAAGACAGCCCATTATTATGTTAGCTGACTGAGTCTCTGCCACCAGCCCAGGCCCACGCCTGTACATCAGCTCGAGTGATGCTTCCTCCCTGCTATACACAGTAATGAATGGTTGACACGCATGGAGTGTTATTACGAAAAAATGATAAACTACAGTTTTTAGCAAGTCTATAAAATTGCATCTTTGCTTGCCCCAACTGTGCCTGCATAATTTTTGAGGTATTTATGCAACTTGATATCGCTATAATTAGTGACTGCAACTTTAATAGAGGAAGATGTGACGTGTAGACTTGTTGTAAAAAGAAAAATGGCTCTGCTTTGGGAACTCTTGAATGTTTGTTTGTCTGAGGACAGATGATGTTCCCTAGGCACAGCCACAGGAAATGTCCTGTAAACAAGCTTGTATAACCGTCGCCCATCCCCCATCCTCCCTCAGATAGCATTTGGCTGGACATAATTTTGTTTCGGTGCGTGGGTGTGTATATATGTGAATTTGTATGCGCACGTCTGTCGGACTGTGTGATGCAGGATCATACCATTTATAATATATTGCTGCTTTGAGGACATTGATGAATCTGAACCAATGTAATGGAGATGAAATAGAGGAGTTCATTATGTGACTTGTTTGGTAATGAAGCCAAGTGAAGCGGTGAGCAGGGCTCATGCAGCACTGCGAGGGACTCTGGTGTTTTTGAAGACAGATTTTGATAAAAGGATTAGAGACATTGCTCTCCTAAAAGCTGCATACCCTCTGCCGGAAAACGTGTTCCCAACAAAGTCCCAATATATTGCAGTTTCCTTCCTAAGTTAAACACGTGATTTGTGTAGACTCCGTGTTAACAACAACTCATGTTGACTTGGCTCGCGAACATTATGCGATATACATTCTTGTGAGGAACCAGGAGATTGGGTGGTAAAAGATGGGAAATGTGCATGTCGCCCTGCCAACGCAGACGTTAAACTCAGAGTTTGGATGGCGCATTAAAAAGTCTCCAGCGCCTGGCCCCATGGGTTGCCACGTTTTATCAGAAAGTGTTTGCATAATAGGTTTTTAATTAGTTTTGCTAACGTCTTTTCATTTTGAATTGTCTTAAAGGACTTTGAAGCGTGTTCTTTGCTAATTGGGCCTGCCTCATAAGAGCAAGAAGGCCTCTCGCAAAATAAATGTTTTGTCAAATCCTATGCAGTAAGTGAAAACTACAATTCCTACTTGCAACTATCATCACTACAATGAGATATGCTGCTTATTAGTTCTGAGTGCTTCTTCTTTTTCTTCCAGAGGCATCTCTCTCAGAAGTTGTGTCAGATGTGTTGTCTGTGTCTTCTAAAAGAATATCTCTGTGCTCGGTCTAAAGAGTGTAGACTTGGTGATAAATGGCGGAGAATGACCTGCCTGGCTTTTTTCATTCCAGCAGAATTGCAGGGCTAATAACTTTGATCTTTTTCTTTGGAGCTTAAGAATAGGCTGTAGCATTGCATCAGCCTCATATCAAAGAGCTGGAGTCAGTGTAGTCTTACAGTATTTCTTCAATATATATACTTATATTGATGTCATATACATATTATATTATTTCTCAAATTCACACTTTTATTTTGGGTTTTAACTAGAACATTTTAACATGTTAATGTTTCTAAATCAATATTTTGCTCTGCTGTCTGTCTGTCTACACCTGAATTCGCCCTCTGTCAGAGACGTTTAGTTTTAGCGCCTGTCTCTTTAAAGGTCCCATGTCATGCTTTTCTGGTTATTACTGTCCCCTTGCGTGTTATGTAGCTTTTTATGCATGTAAACGGTCTGCAGAGTCACAAACCCTCAAAGTACACCCTGTAGCGACTAGCGAGTAGGGTTGGGTATCGTTTGAATTTCCACAATTCTGATTCCGATTCCGATTCTATTTTTCGATTCCGGTTTTTAACGGTTCTCAATTCCGATTATTTGAGGGGCAGGGTAAAGAAATGATACATGCTTCTTCCACCAAAAAAATTACATTTATTCGAGAAACTTTTACACAGGTTAGTTTACAGTAATATTCACATTAATCAGTCTGTTTATATTCAATGCTATAATGTAACTGTTACCGGAGAACCACTGAAGCTACAACAGTGCAACAGTCCAACTTTTAAAGGAAACCCCCCCCCATATAAAAACGGTTCTTGTTGAGAAAAACAAGCATATCTGCCTTCTCAGGCATACCGGGAAGAAATGTTTGAACATTTTAAAGTAAAATGCTTCAATCTGGTGCACTTTAAGCAGAATTACTAGAGACTAGATCTAGGGGGTACAACACTAAACACCCATATGAAAAAGATCGGTTTACATTTTAATAATTAAATAAGTACATAACCAATAACCTACCATAGCCAATAACAAATACATGTAAAGTATTTTATTTGTGTTGTTCATTCATATCTTATTTTACTATTTTATTTATGCATATTTTTTTATCTCTCCAGTTTAAAACGATATGTCTGGTTTACTGTCCTATAGTATACATTGGTATGATTTCAAACATGTTTTATCCCAATAATTATAAAGGAGTGCCTTGGAAATATGTGTTTACATAAATTGTGATCAAAACGTTTGAGACCCACTGAGATAACTTAGACTAAAGTGAACTATCTAAACACTCAGAGTCCTTCACCTCACTGAGCTGTAGTTATCAGCCTCTCAGTCTGACTGGAGAGAACTCTCCCTCCACATCATTGTAGAAACATCTTCTTCTTCCGTTAGAGCAGCTAGCACCAGATGCTAATAACAACAGCGCCGGTTCCAGTGCACCCTCCCTCTCTCCCTCGCTCGCTCGCACTTTGGCTGTGAGCCGCGGTTGCCAGATAAACCAACATCCCCCATTTTCATCACTTACAGCGCCCATCGTACAGGGCGAATGAAAAGTGTAACCGGGTGAAAAGGGTGTTACATTTACTTAATTATGAATGTTGTTACATCAAGGCCGAAAATTAGGATGAGCACCAACGGTCAAAACATATTTTTTTTCTCCCAGAGCTGTCAGCGCAGCGCCTCCACAGATGTGGCGCCCTAGGCGAACATCTATAACGCCAGTGCGACGGGCCGGCCTGGTCCCAGGTTACGTTGTACCAGAGGGGCGTAAGTGACATTTGACCAACTTTACAGGAGAGCCAAAACAAAAAATGACAATACTTTGTCCTGACTTTGTTTATTAAATTCAATCTTTAATATGAAAACTTCATAAACATGTGGATGACAATATACTTAATGAACAATATTTTGACTTTCATTGAAAAAAATATTCTTCTATTTTTTTTTTATTCGGAATAAAGTCAAATGCGCCTTTTTGGAACTAAGATTGTATCTCATATGAACTAAGAAAAAGGGCGTATCCCCAAATAACCGATTGAAAATAGGCTACAGAGTCCATTGTGATCATATAAAATATCAATATCACATTAGTTCACTGAATAACAATCAATTACATTAAACCTGGCCTAATAACTGTTTGGCAAATCAAAAACTACTTTAGAACATTGGGAATGTCAAATATAGCAATATAATATACGACAACAGCATATTTCATGCAGATCATGTACGTTTCAGATTGATTTGAAAGGACATACTAGCCTACTCTGCCTGAATGACTTGCAAAGAATGGTAGAAGTCCACATAAGAGTGAGGGATACTCCCATTTGTGTGAGTACGTCTTTCTTTTTCACAGCAGTGGTCCCAGGTGGACCTGTGTGCATCTTCTTTGGTTCAATTGCATGAGCACCTCTGGTCTCCTGCTTTCCAACTTGCAGCTCGGTCGGACAGCTCATATTTGAACTGATTCCTTTTCGGATCCTCTTTTGTGTAGCACAGACGCAGCCATTTCATTTTCTGCCAAAGAACTGTTTGTCCCTCTGTGTCTTTGGTTCTGTTTCGGACCGTGTGTTGTAGGGCTGTGCAATTAATCGTATTTTAATCTCGATTACGATTTTGGCTTGCAACGAGGTCCACGGTTTCCCCGCAGCGAGGCCCCCCCCCGCCCCCCTGTTGACAGTTCACGAGCGTGCCCCCTCGACTTCATTCACCACATCACAGTCATCAATTAAGGACGCGCTTTACAGTGCAACGGCCTACTCAAGCAGCTCGCAAGGACACAAAGATATAACACATGCCATCACATTCTACATAGCTAAAGACATGTGCCCAGTTAGCACGGTTAGCAACCAGGGGTTTAAGCAACTGGCTAACACTATGGACAAGCGTTAAGCGATGCCATCTTGGCATCATTTCACCAGATCTGCACTGCCTGCCCTATATGACAAATGTCGTGGGGAAGTTAAAAAAGATGTGGCTTCAGCTGAATACTTTGCAGTTGAGTTATACTTAAAGTTCAGGGTAATCAACTATTTTTTAAGTTCAATAAATGGATGTTTTCAAAGTCAATGAATAATCATATTTAATAATCGTGATATCAATATTGACCAAAATAATCGTGATTATGATTTATGCCATAATTGAGCATCCCTAGTGTGTTTACACATATTTGTTATACATGCAATGGTCACTGTGGACAATACCCACAGGAGCAAGTTCAGGTGAAGTGTCTTGCCCAAGGACACAACGGCTTTACAGACGACGCAGCAGCGGCAGGTTTCACCTGATGATGATCTGATGATCAGATGATCATTGCACAGCGCACTGCGCCACACCATCCATCTTCACGCCTCGAGGCACTTTTACAAGTACACATTGATATCATACATGTACTGTGGACAATACCCACAGGAGCAAATCCGGGTGAAGTGTCTTGCCCAAGGACACAACGGCCTGACGCAGTGGCGGCAGGAGCGGGTTTCGAACTGGAGTTCCCCAGCACCCCAGCACCCCCCTTGATCTGATGATCAGATGCACAGACCACTGCACCACCCGTCCCTATGTGTTGTGAGAAGCACTTGGAATCACCTTCTATGGCCTGTTCTTCCTTGCCATCCTCACAAGAGTGTACCCCTCCGAACTATACAAAGGGCCTTTTTTCTGTCGATCTCAATGGCTGCATGAACACGGTCACATTCCATCTTGCTGTGTCCAGACTCCATGAATGTATGGTCAATAATGGAGATGGGCAAGGTTTTAACTTCATGGAGACACATGGCACTAAAACCAGCATTCCTGTTCTGCCCACCACATGTGTCAGAGTACAGCACCACATGCTCAGTACCTGAAAGAGTTGACAGATACTGGAACATGCATGTGCTGATCTCTGATGAGTTGAATTCTCTGTTGAAGATGTATATGTAGAAACTAAGTTTCCTTTGTCACTCAGCATTGACTTTGATTCCTGGATTATTTCATTCTCTTCATCAAGCTCTTCTGCATCTTGAAATAAGCTTAGTAACACTTCTTCAGCAGTGAAAAGCTTTCCTCTCATGGTTGACCTAGCTTGCTTACATATGGTGTCAGCCATTTTGACTCAAGTGCAATCCAAAGGCTTTACCCATAATACATTTCTCAGGGCCAAAAGGGCGTAAGTGCACTTACGTCCTTTTGGCCCCGAATAGTTCAGTGTGTTCTGTGTTAGGTCTTTTGGTTTTTGATGAATAACTCTGGATTGGTTTAGAATTCACATGCACCCTTTTGGCAGTAGAAAGAGCTCATTGAGAGCTTTCATTTGATATATATAACTCATTTTGGACCAAAATGTCACTTACGCCCCTCTGGTTCTCACCCTTCGAGGTACAACGCTACATTTCCCGCCCCGCCGCAGTCATACAGTAGGCTACGGAGAACGGCGAGAAACATTTCCTCAGGCATCGAAAAGTGGAACCGAAATTCACATGTCTAAATGATGCCGTTGGAATCGAAATGTTGGAACCGGTTCCGAACCGGAACCGGTTCTCGGTACCCAACCCTAGTAGCGAGTAAAACTCTTAACACATAAAATACCTGTCTATGCTGCCCCGGAACACCTTGTTGGAGATTTCTCTTTTTCCATTGTTTACTTCTTGGGTATAGTGACGTATTTGGGTATAGTGACGTTACGTTACGTCCGCGGAGCCGTTACGTTTGGACCAATCTGCGGACTTCCTCACACACACACGCTCGGGGCGACGTTGCGAGGCTCGCTGCTGCGAGGAGCGGACAGTGTGAGCTGGCTTACTGGTGTGGGGTCGGCGAGACAGCAAGACACCACGGAACTCAGCCTGGGCACACACACAAACTCCCAGCCAGGCTGCGGGGGTGTGTGTGTGTTTCGGGCTGGGTTTCGCTGTGTATCGCTGTCTCGCAGCCAGCCACTGGGCTCACAGCCACTGGGCACACGCAGGAGCCCAGCCACTCCAACAAGCCGTTTAGGACAGAGAGTGAATACACATACTATACAGAGATGCTGTATGAGAAACCAATGTGAGTTTGAAAAATTGCACAATATAAATCTATTCTAGTAGACCTCAACAATGAAATTATGATCAGTAGAAATGGCCATGACATGGGACCTTTAAGAAGCGCTGAATAAAACGCTCAGGTCTGCTCTGATTGGTCATTGTTTTCAGGTCTTCTGTATCTTTGCTCTAGGCAATATGTATATAGCACCTAGACCTGTGATTAAAATCAAAAGGACATAGACATCCCACTTTTGATCATGTAGAAAGATAAATACATTGCAGAAGTGTATGCTGCTGGTAAATGTGGGTTTAAAATGTAGAATCCCCCCTGGAAATAATTACTGGTATCTAATTAAGTATACAATAGTCAGCACACATACAAGAGCTATTAAAAAGTCATTATAGACTACACATTTACAGTATGTTTGTTCTATTAAAATAACAGAATCATACTGCATTTTGCTCAAATGTGTCGTCCCAAGAAATACCAAGTCTTAATCCCTAACATGTTGTTACACCACCCCTAACTTCCTTTCTTGCATTGGGAATCAGTGGTGTGAAAGATGTTTCAATAGCATCACCAACAGGCACTTTAATAGTCAAATATACAGTAAATAGGCTGTATCTCTGCACCACAGAGACTTTGTTCTGTAATCTCTTCTTTTCATGTCTTTTAAAGCCCATATTGAAAGTTTTCTGTCCCTTAAGAATTAGTTCACAGGTTTGGCAACTTCTGAGTTGCTGCCTGCTTCTTCGGCAGCAAGTGTGCAGTTATTAGATAAGGCTTTGTTTCAGGCAGAGGTTGGCGGTGGGAAATGTTCGGTATGCTCCGGGGGTGCGAGGGCCCCTCTGTTGGCACTTCTCCCTCCCCCGCTGGGCGACTGACAGGCAAACATAATAGCAAGCAGGTGGAAGAGGCCTTACCTGAAGAGCTGCTCCCCTATTACAATCCCTCCAAATGGAATCAAAGGGGCCCGCTGCACCCTACTGTTGCATCAAAGCGATCTCCCCGTCTCCTTAAGATGGGCGCATGGAGGCGTTCCCCTTTAAAGACCTTCTCATCTGAAATCAGCAGTGTCTCACTGACAAGATAAAGTAGCTGGTGTTTTTCACTTGGATGTTAATGCGCAGGCACACACAGTGGAACCGTCTCTACAAAAGAAGAGCATTGATCCAGTAAGCCTTTGCTTTTGTTGATTTCTGAGTCGTTTGAGGAGACTTGCAAAAGTGTAGCAATTTAACAAAAGCTCAAGATGAATTCTTTATGGTGCAGATTGTTGCTTTTTAATGGGAAACATTTATGCCGTGTCTCGAGGTCTAAAGCTCTAATTTATAATGTCATTAAAACCTTTAAGATTGTTCGTAGGTGTGAGAGCTCATCAAGAGGCGCTTTCACACCGGAGTACTTTACCCGTACTTTTCCCGTTTAGTTCCGATAGTGCCTGGAATGTTGCGTTCACACCAAAAACAGAACTTGGTTCAACTTCAGAGAACCTTTACCCCATTTGTAGTGCCTGCTAGAGAGGTGGTACTAGCCTGGGGAGAAAAAAGTACCAATTTCTGATTGGGTGGGCAAATTGCAAACCACGCCCCGTAAAACTCTGAAAAGTTTTGTGAAGCCGCCATTGTATTTGCTGGCATTAGCATTATTAGCATTAGCCCCGCGCACCAACAAAGAGAGAATAACCTATGGCAAAACAAAAAAAACATGGGAGTGATGAGGAGGTGTCTGCGTTTTTGGCGATTTACTCGGAAGGCTTCAGTAGAAGCTGCTGGGAGTCCCAGCAGCTTCTACTGAAGCCAGTCCCCAACTCCGGGGACTTCCGGCCGGGGACTTCGGGTTGCAGTATATGCCGTGAAGTGGTTTGCGGCCTGCCAGTAAACCCCAAAGCAGAAGAAGAAGAAGTGACGTCAGCGGCTTCATTTGCGTAATTTTCCCTCAGGGAACTTATTCCGGTGTGAACGCGATCTGTACTTATTTCCATGGGGGCACTAAGTGCTGGGCACTAAGTGCTGGGCACTAAGTACGGCAAAGTACTTGGTGTGAAAGCGGCTAAGGATTCTGCTTTGTAATTAGTGTTGTGATGAGTATGTCAGTCATATACACTGCATGCCTCAGCATGTGCCAGTCTACAGACATTTTTGAAATACTTAGTTTTTTATACACGTGCACTCGTGCAGCCAAAATATCTGTCTGTATATTAGATAACATTGTTAAGAAGGACTTTGAAGTTACCATTTCTACATTTTCCCTATCACTCTTGTTTTTTCTTGAGCTTTATGCCCACTCTTCGTTATTACAGTCTTCTTTTGGCATTGAGATTATGTATATTATTTGTTTATCAATTTTTGTGACCATGCCCTTGCATTTTGGCTTGGATTGTCTTGCTATCCTTGGAGGCATTTTCTCACGTTACAGTGAAAAATAAAGCTATTAAAAGACAAATGGTGCTAATTGGAACACCTTTGTATTTGGAATGCATTCCTCAGATAATAAAGTTTTAATCATGTCCTGCCGAGTAAAACAATAACTTGTTTTCTATTGTTTTGAATATTTAAATATTTTTTAGCTATTATGAATAATACCACATACGAATAAAGTACCACACTGCATTATAACTACTATTTGGTTAAGTACATTTAGAACAAGGCAATGTCTAAATAATTCATTACATGCCAGTATTCCTGCAGAAATGAGAAGACATACTTTGGTTTTATGACATTTAAACCTCAGAACTGCGCGTACAAGGCTTGCGGAAGTCAAACTGTGCAAATCTAATTACCTGTGCAGAATGTATGCATGCTCTTAAATAATCATTCATATAACGGCTACTGAAAAAAACTCCAGCTGTTAGCGAGCAAACCACAGACTTTCCTGCAGTGTTGTCTGTGTTTTGTCAGGGGTTGTCAGCAGATGGAATTTGGTAGTATGTGGTTGCCCTGGAGACGAGATGAAGGGTGTACCCCGAGGGATCTGCTGAGCGGTGACTGACAGCCATAGTCCTCACTCACACCTCACACACTCTGCTCTCTGCAGTCATGTTGGCTGGGTGGTCCGCGGCGCTCTACTGATTAGAACCTGCTTACACCATGCAGAAACTGTTCTCTCTGTCAGCCCTTTGTGCATGGCCACTGTGTCAGGAAAATGACATCCACGGTACAATAACAGATTAGAAGGCACTATTTAAGGTGACCGTATTAATCATTTTTGAGTCAACACTTACAATAGGTTGTGTTCTTTTTGTCTTTTTACCTCTGTTACTCTGCTGAAATAGCTCTTTCTTTTATTACTTCATGCAGTAAATAACGTATTTTAGACCTTATCAGAGTTCTTCCGTTGTATCACTCCCCTGAACAGAGCAGCTCTTTTCCACCACAGATGCTCAAAGTGGAATGCGCCAAATGCTTAACTCTGTCAGAAGAGATGTAGAAAAGTAGGATGAAATATCAGGGGAACCATGAAGGCTCTACTCATATAATACTACACCCAATAAAGGTGCCTCTTATATCTGTCTTTTATTCCTTACTTTCTGATTTTCTTTACAAAGCTTATCTGGCCTGCGTCAGTACAACCCTCAATATCATCGATGAGTTGTTATTTACTCTAATCATTGTAACAAACATGGCATGTTACAGCAAGGCAAGTCTGCATAGAGCACCATGAAGGTGACATGTTCTGTTTTTAATGTATTTGTAGACTGACCTTGTCATTCACTGTCATTTGATTAGTGTGTAAAAACTGATAAAACAAACGTTTAATTCAACAGTATACTTGACTATTTGGATGCAGATTGCCAACAGTAGACTTTCACATTTAAACTGATAAAGCAACATGGGAGCAGAGGGACTCTCCCTGCATTGTTTCCAACCTGGAATGTGTCACACTGATCATCCCTGTACTGCTTGCCTAAGGTAGAAACATTGAAGCTGTTCATTTATCTTCCTTTACACTCTTTCCTTTTCCATTAGTCTTTGCTGCTTGGCCTTGTGAGCACTTCAACTGAGTTGGTTTATTTGTAACTGCTTTAGCAATATTTTCTGTAGAATCCACTAATGGGCAAAGGGCCAAAATCATTTGTGATGATTACCCACTTCTTAAATAATGCATAATGCATAGAAAATAAACACAACATTGTTAGGCCAGGTCCTTTTGATGTCCTTATACAAATGTGTTAAATATTTAGCACACTGTATGTTCACTTTGAGGTATAGTAGAGACACATACCTCAAAGTACACATACACTGCTCCTAACACTAGGATGGGTAAAATGCAGAGAAACCGTTTCGTTACTAGTAATGAATGAATAATGTAATGACAATACAAGTTAAATAAACGGGAAAAAAAACATACATGCATATACCTAGAAAGCCTCATCATTGAGGCAACCTCTACAACTCTGCTCTTCTAGTGTTTGCTATTCCTGACATCGTATATCATATCATTTATTCAGAGTAGAGATGTTCAAATAGATGTTCAAATAAGTCAACAGCATCAGTTTTCTATACGTTCCTGCTGATGACAAATCAACATATGGACTTCTAAAGTTATTACACTTTCTTTTTAGAAAACATCTTACTGTATACTAGATATATTCAAGATTCACTCACACATGATGCACTGTTTCAATTTGAATTTACATTCCAAAAGGTGTACCCTTAAAGCTCTGTTTTCTCTCTTACTTCAAATATTGAAGTATTTAAATTAGGGCTGAAAGGTTATTGTTAATTTTTTGAAGTTACAATTTGATAATGTTTGATACTGACACCACATGTCACTTCCGATGCTCTTCATCAGTTCTCTTAATATACTGAGTAGGAGGAGTTTGTAGCTAGCCAAATCCCGTGGGCAATGTAGTATTTGCAGTCACATTTCTGGGCCAGCTGGTGCTCCAGCATCTGTTTCAACCACATCTCCCCTGAGCTTTTGAGCAGCAGCAGTGCTGTCATCCGGGAGCGGTACCTGTGAAATGCTAATGCGAATTTCTAAAATTATCATAATTTTCCTTTGTTAAAATGATAATGTGCTCAGTATTTACCACCAAGGACAGAAGCAGAACATACTTATGTTCCATCATGGAGAACGCATTGATGATAGCAAGCAAATCATTTGCCAAGATACCATGATTGTTTTTTATACATCCTAGAATGCTACACAATCAATAATCAATGTCCAATAAAAAATGAACAAATATATGAATACTCATGTTGCACTCAGGCCTCTATTTCAAACCTTTATTTATACTTTATTATTGTTTTAGTGCTATGACCAACGTAATAGATCTTGAGTAACTTACATTATACACAATGTTCTTTTAACAAAAAGAGACACATTTCAAAACCTTAAATGTTGTCTCTGCGAAGCAGCTATTTACAATGTTCCTCATTTACTCATTCAAATTCATTTGATTTAAATCAAAGACTATCTTATTAAAGAATAAGTTAACAACAAAATCCTGAAACTCAATAAGAACTTTTAGTAAAGGGCAATTGGAGATACTTTGTTCCACATACAGTATTCAGTTGGTAATAAGTAGCAATACTTTGGATTGGATACTGTTAAGATTGATTTATTTCCTTGGTTTTTGGAGGCTGTAAGGAAACAATGCATTCAGTTGATGGAAACACAACTTTGCTTTTTTTTAAGCCAGGCCTGTTTGAACCTCAGAGCTAAAAGATCATCTATTATTGATGGGCCTCCGAGCATGTCCAGACAACTGCAGCAAGATATTGATTTTGAAATCAGCAGCTTTTGAGTCAAAGCAGGAATGATGGGCCCACATCAATGGCACAATATATCTGCTGGAAAAGTTCCACTCAGTGGCACTCAGGGCAGACTCTGCAACATTTACAAGTGGTCAGACATGCTCATTCAATACAGTGTAGAAGTCTTTATAAGTCTTTTTTTTATTAAGAGCCTTTCAACCTGAGGTCTCATCGAGTAAAAGTCTTGTTATTCCGTTCCTACCAGTAACTACAGAAACACATATAACAACGCTTACTCTTAGGTAAGGAAAAAAGTTTCTCAGAAATCTCGCAGGATTCTTTTTTATCAGGCTTTGCCAGCAATTTATGTTCCTGTGGAGATGAGAGCATTGATTTTTGTGTGGCTTTTAAGGCTGGCTTGTTCTTCGGGAGGCCTGTTAGATAAACTATTGTTGTCACAGTGGGAGCAGTATAGGTAACACAATATCCTTTACGGATTTTCAGTTACCTCAGAGAGACAAGTTGTAGTGAAAACTTGTATTCATTGTAATTATTATAGTTGAGAAAGATAATCAATTAAATGAAGTCTTTATCCATTGAAATGTGTGACGTTTGGTTTGTAACTGCTAATGCTTTTATTTTGACGGTCACAATTTATACTTTTAATGTTGTTGCCGTTATAAATATGATTATGAATTGGATCCTTTGTAACGAGCTTAAGCAAAGTCTTGAATGTAAAATGCCAAGATATAAATGAAATACAGTATATGTAACTGTACATGTCTAATGTAGTTACAGCTACAAACCCTGCAAAGCATTACAACTGCAGTACAACCTCAACCTCCATTTCTCATGTGCCATAGTTGACAAGTCTTCAAGCTCGTTTGAGCGTCTGTGTGCAATGTATATTAGTGTGAGCGCTTTCCTACTTTCCTGGCAAGTGTTTTTAAGTTCACAGTTCTTTGAAGTGATGACATAATTGTCGGTGAGATAAGAAAGAAGGAGAGAAGCAATTAGTGAGTCGCTGTCAACAATGGATGTGAGAAAAATGTGTACATTCAAACTGTGTGGGCTGACAACTAGAATGTCAGAGTATTTTAGAATCTCTATTTTTGCCTTTAATTATAAATTCAGCTGAATTATTATAACAAATGTTAAAAGCCTCCATTACGTGTGCAAGCTTCATCCCACTCTTTGGAGCACTTGTGAGCATAGGTTCCCCCTCAGCAAGAGTAAACCCACAGTGCTAACACGGCAGACCCACACACTTACCTTTATGTACCTGAGGTATGAAACACATTGAAATTAGTTGCATAATAGAAGATGAAATAAAATCGAAGTGATTCATGCACTTGGTCAGCTATTCACGGGTCAACACTGCAGTTTCTTTGCCTCTTGTGTTAAAAAGCCTTTTCATTGCTTTTCCTCTCACCAGGATTGCTTTTCTTGTGAATCTAACTGAAATCAGACACCACTTTAAAATAGAAAGATTATATCCATGAGTTTTTCATGGATACAATCTTTCTATTTTACTCACTAAGAGCAGGGTTTATTTTTTTTGTATTGCACTTGAAACTATATTACAATCATAACTCAAAATGAATACCATTTTACGAAGATGTTCAATAACTAAAAAAGATAACCAGCTATTTGCCTGAAAATACAGATACATTTTGTTGAGCTAATACATGCTGTTACGTCAGGAGAACTGTTAAAACCTAAACATTAGTTGTTAAGCAATTGCTTTGATGTTGGCTAATTGGGGAGTTTTACGTTTTTGATACTCCACATAAACTTGACATGTTTTCCCACTGAGTTAATTAAAATGACAACTACGGTATATTAAAAAGAGAAAAGCACATTTGTCGACTAAAAACTGAATAACATCAAAACATTTTTGTCAGAGCAATTACAGTTTTGAAGCTGAAAGGAATGGTGCGTGCAGGCCATGGTCCTGATGTTTTTCTTCAGTCTGTTGATGATTTGAGGTGAAATGAGAGGTTTATGTTTGGGTGGCAGGCCTTAGGAAATGAAAAGTCATTTTTTTCATTGACAGTGTTAGGTGAGAGGCTGTTAAAGGATATCTCTTGAATAGACTTGTAACACTCTGGTTGAATCATCACCAACATAAATAATAAGCCCTAGTCCCATTCTGCCTCTGATAAGTGAGAGGTTTGCATATAAACTGTATAGGAGAAGTCAACTAAGAATTCCCAAGGATCTACCGACAGGATGAAAGCAGAGAATAAGCTTTGTTGGCAGGAGCTTGGTACACATAAGGACTTGGCTTGGGAACCAGAGGTTATTGGTTCAAGTCCAAGGATTTGGTTGTTATTTTTAATTAATTCTTGTTCTGACCCACATTTGCATTTTGATCAGTTCATCAACTATAGTACAATGATTGGTTCCTGATTGCCATATTGAAGCTTGGTGAATATACTTGGACTGATTTGCATCTTCTTCTCCTCAATTATAATTGCTAAGGCTCTTGGGTACTGTAGTATTTAGCGCTATTCAACATACCAAATGGAAGGAAAAATGGTTGGAATGTCGAATAGCTTTATTTAAGTATCTAGTGTTATTCAAAGTCAACAGTAAATTGCAAATGAACAATTGGAAAATGTTTCTGAGACTGTAGAAATGTTCCACTGGCCTCACCGGTTAATGTTTGATTAACGGGGGGAGTCACTGGAAAGCTTTATTACCTAAAGTGACACATTTTTCTAAGAATAGTAGAATTCCACTTTATCACACGTAAACTCCTGGAATGCAATAATCATTAATCATGTATATCCAAGAGTGAGAGTATCCAAAGGGGACATTTTTTTAGTTTAACTCTATGTGTGCAATATCACTTTGACACAAAGGTTAAGCATCTCAGTTGGGCTTCATTTCTCTGGACAGATCGCGGTATTATGATCAATTGGCAAGTCAAAACATCATCACACATATTGCTTTCACTCACAGAACTGCTAAGCTATAAAGGTCAGTGGGCATGGAATTGGACAGTCAGCAGATAATATAAGTGCACTGGTTTGCTCCACTGCGCCCTCAAGGAGTCAAGCAATAGTCATATACGTCACTATTTTGCTGCTGTAGTTGCACTTGGATATGTTAAGCTCTCTTTATAATTACCCTGATGCTTTTGTTTCACGTATTCATTGATTCATTTATGAACGTTTAATTGTAATGCTCAAAACTTGTGTTTTTACAGATCTCTCTGTTGCTGTCCTGAAGTTCTCCCTGTCCCTGCAAGAGTTCCAGTTTGAGTGCATTGGTGATGCGGAGACAGATGACGAGGTGAACATTGGTGAGTTCATTTTGGCCTGCAGATCTCTCTCTTGCTTTGCCAATTAGTCGGATTGTCACCTCAATCAGAACCTTGTCTCACATTTCGCAATGGATTCTGATGGGAGATCCTTGGTTATCATGTGCTGTAGTGCTATCAATATAAGAGGTGTGTCTTGTTCCTATATTGCTAAAGTTCTGATGTTATACTACTTGAGCAATGTCATGTCAGAGAAAGGATCCATTGGAAAAAGGAAAAGCTTTCTCAGAGTCATTGGGAGCTTTTCTTAGACACAATTAAGCATACTCTGCAACTTCTTGGAATGGGATTTGGCTTTGAGTGTAGATCTTAAAGTTGTCTGCGATGCATGTCTAATTAATGCTATTGATTTGCTTATGATGCTTTCCCTGTACCTTTCCAAGTCTACAAAGATCAAGGGGACTAATTGTGATCAGTGTCAGAGATTAATGGAGGTGTGAACCTCCTTGCCTCAGGAATATGAAAACAGCTGCGCATGGGGGCTCTTTGGCTCTAATGGGCAGGACTCCCAGTCTGGCCTCTTTTTCCTCTTCTTTTTTCGCACTGCTCATTATCCGCAGCTTGAGTCCTTTGCTCCGTGGCACTGGAGAATGCAGAATTACTGTCCATCTGTGAGGGCTAGACTGGATTAGACCTCTCGTACATAAGGTTGTAATGTTCATCTGAATGCGTAATGAAAGTCCGCCTTTCCTTTTTTCTCTCCCAAAGCTAAAGCGGTTATTTGATAGGCAGGGATGCAACAGAATTATGCTTGTTGAACATTCCACACCCAACTCCAAGCCTCATTAGCGTCAAGCACGTTTTAATTTATGACAATGTATTCTCTCCCTGGCCTTCAATCAAAAGAAGTGTTGATCTCAGGTTGAACAGTGGTTATTTTAGCTGCCCACCTGTTATGTAGCTGGACCTGCTCGGTATTTACAGTGCAAACCACTTGCACAATAAAAGCCAGTGGCTTGGCCGTTGCTCAATTGAGAGCCATGATCATCTGTTGGGAAGCATTGTATTGACTGTAATGCAGACAGTAGTACATTCACTTGAGTACAGTGGACTTCAGACTATGGATGCAGATTTGGCAGAAATAACAGGACACTGAACTTATAATTGATCAATTCAGATTAAACTAAACACCATGTCATTTTCTATAACAAAATTCCATTCATCCATTACACACAAACTCAATGCTTTCATACAAATAACACACTGAGTCCAAGCAATTAAGTGTTCAATATTTTCTGAAAGATAAAAGATGTTCTCATACTCTGAGTTACACTACGGTGTTCACCCTCCACCTCGGAGAGAAAAGGCCATGATTACTATGTGAGTGGAAAAAAATGAAACAGCTTGTTGAAATCAATCTAGTCATCAATGACACTGAGTTTTCTGACTGACATAGCTAGACCCTTGTGTGAATGCCAGCCACGATCTTGATGCAGTATCGGTATAGTTCACTTTGATGCTCCCATCTTCCCTACGACACATCGAGATCCTGTACGCGATGCCAGACGGGTTCACCTGACCTTTTATTGATTTTACTCTAAGACTTCTTGCAGTGACATTCACACATTCCGCGCCAGTTATCCATGAATCAATGGGGCCAAAAGATCGATGTAGCTATAGAAATTTAGATTTTTCCAAAAAGTAACATGCCCTTCCCTCAGAAGGTCAATCCTTTAGTCTCCACTAGCTGTTCAAGTAAGAAGAGGGCAAGATCCAGATTTAAAAAGTAAAAAATCAAGCAGCAAGACACCATTTAAACCATGACATTGGATATAAGAACATTTTGTTATTGTAAGAAAATGTTCTATTAAATATACTGAAAAAACTGTACAATGTCACACCTTATTTTCATATAATCCTCCTTATGCGTCTACAAGTGAGGAAGTCAATTTCATTTCCTTCAATGATTCATGAGGTCCATTGCTTCTCCTACATTTACCAATGAATGATATGCAAGCT
Organism: Pseudochaenichthys georgianus; assembly: GCF_902827115.2. Taxonomy (NCBI): domain Eukaryota; kingdom Metazoa; phylum Chordata; class Actinopteri; order Perciformes; family Channichthyidae; genus Pseudochaenichthys; species Pseudochaenichthys georgianus. The sequence goes on from NC_047515.1 coordinate 14,588,053, forward strand.
GTAGCCTCACTTTGACTCCTATTTCCTTTCTTCAGAGTCTAATCTTGTCCCATCAACGGCTCCAGCTGTGCCCTTTACCCCCTGAGAGGTTTGTGCTGTTGATAAAGGAGCCAGTGGTGTTAATAGGAGGCCAGCCTGCCTGCAGGATCCCTGGCACAAAATCATTGCTCGCTGGTCTTTTAAAAGCTTTGGTGTGTAAATGGACCAAAGTGTCTTCGATGATGCATGGCTCCCCGTGCCAAGCCGTCGCGGCTGATAATGATGTTACCGTGTTGGCAAGCAGGGCTCGACCGCAGCTAAATGGCTGGACACAGGGTGACACTGGGGCTGACCAACAGAGGCCAAACTGTATCTGTCCCTCTGTTGAATATGCTGTGAAGCTACAAGGCACAATTCTCTGGCAGATGAGATCCAATGTTTTGTGCTGAATTCAACCGAGCCTGCAGAATGCATTATGAGCTACTGAAGTATAGCCCAGGTGGCGTGAACATATCTCCACCACAAAAGTCACTCCTACATTGTGACATATTGCACAGCCTAACAGGGGAAGCAAATAAAAGGAAGCCATCAGTGGGCTCCATTCAATTGAAGTATTGTTTTTTACTGCAAGTCTTGAGTTTTAAATTGGACTGCTGCATGATTTTTATTAGGTTCTAAAATGTGGTGCACTGAAAGTTCTGAAGCTGCATTGCAAATTAACATTTTAGCACCATGCTACACTGCTTGTGGGGTGCCAGGAACATCTGATGTTTAACGACTCAGCCACTGTGTAAAAATATATATTATTTTATCATCTGAATATACCAACCCGGTGGGTCACTGGGTCCGTGCGTAACGGTGAACATATTATGCGGGATGTATCATACATACGTTGATGCATTTATTGACCTAACATGCAGTGTTTCACGTTTGATGTGCTGTTGTATTTCTTTGTGTTACAGCCCAGTCTTTCAAAGAGTTCTCCCAGCTGTTGACCACGGTTGAAGAAGAAAGAAGGCGCTTGGTAAGAAAGCAATTTTGTTATTTGATTTTGTAGATTATATAAAACAAGGGAAGAACACATGCTTGTCTGGCTTCCACTCTGAGAAACACCATTTGGACACAAATTGGTTTGTTCTGATGAAGTAGAGACATCTTGTGACCTACCTTCCAATTTTGCCCTGAAACAGATGTATATATATATGTATATAAAGAGTGAATTGTCACGCTTTCTCTGTACACCAGTCAGTCAACTTATTCAGCTGTCGAAAAAACAGAAGTGTTCTGTTAAAGTTCACCAAGGTTTGAAAATCGCAGTATTAGGAACTGAAAGAAAGAACAGATACAGAATATACACATTACAGCAGAACAAGGAATGTCTTTATTCATATTGTGATATGCTTTGTATTTATTTCCCTTTATTCTTTGTAATTTGGTTTACCGGCTTCATAGCATAGCTTTCTTAGCTTTATCACAGTGCTGCTCAGTTTGTGTGAAAAAACCTGGCCCTACACCAGTTACTTTGTAACAGTAGACATGATATAGGGTGGTACTGAAAGGTGCCTCAAGGCAGGAATTACCTTAGTCCACATAATTCAGCTGTGCATCTGATTTACCAAGTCTGATATGCAAATAAGATCAGCTGCAGGTGTGCAGCCATAGGTTTTGTAACTGCCTCAGACATTTTCATTTGCTCTCCGTTTCCCTTGAAGGAGCTGTTTTTTACAGCCGCTATTTTCAGTTTAAGGGGCTGAGTTTTAGATTCTGAACATATTTAGTTTGGGGAGCACACATAGTGCTTTTTAGGACAAACACATAAAGGACAAACACGTGAAGGGCAAACACTCAAAGGACAAACAATCAAAGTTTCAAGATAATTCTTCAGCTCTCACACTCTGTCACGAACGAGCTGAGAACCAAAATGCAACACACGGGAGATCAGGGAAAGTCGGTAACCAGCTTTATTATAACTAGTTTCCACAGAAAAGTTCTGGTAGAGTTCTGGTAAGACAAACCAGCAGACAGTAGGCAAAGGGCTGGTCGGGGACAAGGCGAGGGTTCCAGGAGTAGGCCAGACGGGAGACGCAGGTACAGGCAGGGTCAGGGAGCAGGCGAGTCAGAATAGTCCGAGTCAAGAAACAGGCGAAAACACGCATTTTAAACGGTTTTTCGCCTGCCGTCTGTCTGCAGACTTGTCAAAGCATTAATTCATGATTTTACTAACCGGTATCAGTATGTTGTTACTTCGGCATCATTTTGAAACGTGTATTACAATTAAATCACGGTAAAATATGTTCATTTTGTTGTAGTTGTAGCCCCCTTCCCAGCGATTCTCTCACGAGTTTAGCATACTCAGCCCGGTTGTTGGCCCGGAAAGAACCTGGATTTTGGAGAGCCAGAAAAACTGTGAAAAACTACCCGTTAGCCGGGACTACCCCTAGTGGAAACGCAACCAAAAACAGGCTGGGTTTGGCACGGCACGCTTAAATATGAGGGGCCGTTAGGGACATTATTCCGAAATACCGTTCACATACACTTGTGAAACGCTCTCACACACACATGAAATCCAAAGTTATTCACATTTACATGTGAAACACTCTCACACACACATATGAACTGCTCTCATATACACATATGAAACGCTCTCACACACATGAAACGCTCTCACACACACATGTGAAACGCTCTCACACACACATGTGAAATGCTCTCACACACACACATGTGAAACGCTCTCACACACACACACACACACACACACACACACACACACACACACACACACACACACACACACACACACACACACACACACACACACCCACGCACACACACACACACACACACACACACACACACACACACACACACACACACACACACACACACACACACACACACACATGAAACGCTCTCACACACACATGTGAAACGCTCTCTCACACACACATGAAACGCTCTCACACACACACATGTGAAATGCTCTCACACACATGTGAAACGCTCTCACACACACACATGTGAAATGCTCTCACACACATGTGAAACGCTCTCACACACTTGTGCAACGCTCTCACACACACATGTGAAACGCTCTCACGCGCACACACACACACACACACACACACACACACACACACACACACACACACACACACACACACACACACACACACACACACACACACACACACACACACGTGAAACGATCTCACACACTTGTGCAACGCTCTCACACACACATGTGAAACGCTCTCACACACACACACACACACATGTGAAATGCTCTCACACACACACACACACATGTGAAATGCTCTCACACACACACACATGTGAAATGCTCTCACACACACACACACACACACACACATGTGAAATGCTCTCACACACATGTGAAACGCTCTCACACACACATGTGAAATGCTCTCACACACATGTGAAATGCTGAGTTCAGTATTGAATTAATTTGCTTTTCAGTTAAAAAAGGAAGGCCTTCCTGTCACATGAAGGAAAATCAGGACATTCTGATGTAGAGTTTCAAAATAAAAGACCTTTGAAATCTCTATTATATATATATGAACAACCAACGCTCCAGTATCAAAGACTTATTTCACTCCTGGGTGAATGATGCTATCACCCTGGAGGGAAATAAGTCTTTGATACTGGAGGGTTTTTGTTTTATTCTTATCTAAAAACAGAGAGATGACACATGACAGCTCATATAATAGATTTCAAAGGTCTTTTATTTTGAAACTCTACACCAGAATGTCCTGATTTTCTCTGAATGGTGTGTCCTGCTATCACCCTGAAGTGAAATAAGTCTTTGATGATTGACAGTTTTGTATTTATTCTTATCTAAAAACAGAAGGCCCATATGAGATTTCAAAAGTATTTTGTTTTTAAACTCCTTAAGTTTTACATTCACTCAGTTATAATGTGGTAGTTATACGTAGTTTGTTTTAAATGATTATTGATCACATTATATAGTACATATTTCTTAATTTAATCTCCAGTATATATGAATATGTTTGGTATATTTGTTATTGACCGAGTAAGCACTTTTATTTTGAAGGCAGTTTTTCCAGGCCTCTACCGTAATGTATAGGATATTCGCGCACCGCAATTTAACGTGCGGGCGGCTGGCTGGCTTGACCGCAGTAGAATAAAAGTGGATACATTCGATTAAGAAATGCTTTCATTCTTCAATATGGAAGAAAAAGTAAAAAAAAACTCAACGCAGTATACATCGGAAATGACTAACATTTATCATCTTTCCTCTTTGTCTTATCTATAATTCTCCATTATAATGCTTTCGTGCTTTTTTAATCTTCATTTATTGTTTCCCCTCAACACCACTAAATCAATTGCAGAGCAAAGCAGTGTTGTGCTTGATATCGGGGTGCACAGTCTCTCCCTACAAGGGGAGTTGTAGTGGGCCGTTGCCCGCCGCGGGACGGGAATAGGGGCGACAGCTGACCGTCCAGTGTGTTCCCACTTGCAGCTCCAACAGTTGTTTGCGGCCCGGTTGTGGCCACGTTTTATAGCGTTCGAATAGTCTCAGCTGAGGCCAGGATATGACTTAACAACGCTGATCAATTAAGCTTTGTGCAGGCTGCTGAGCAGACATGATGGAATGGAACAATCGCAAACAGAAAGACGAAAAATATTGGTTTCGCTTTTTTGAAATTCGCGGTTCTTCGCTGTTTTTTTTAATCAATCAATCAATCAATGTTTATTTATATAGCCCAATATCACAAATGTTACATTTGTCTCAGTAGACTTCACAGTTTGTGCAGAATATCAGTATGACAATACGACACCCTCTGTCCTTAGACCCTCACATCGTACAAGGAAAAACTTCCAAAGAAAACCCAGTTTAAAGGGAAAAATGGGAGAAACCTCAGGGAGAGCAACAGAGGAGCGATCCCTCTCCCAGGACGGACAGACGTGCAATAGATGCCGTGTGTAAATTGAAAAGATAATACATTTGCAACATAGGTAGTCCAAATGTTTGGAAATGCATGTGTGTATAATAGGAAGATGAATCCACGAGGATATCCATCCAGGACCTATGATCCAGGACCACAGCCACGACTCAAGATCCAGCGCTCGCGATCCAGGACACAGGACCGCAGGATCATCCATGACTCCGGATCCCGGCGTATATAGACATATAAAACGACTTCCGTTTCAACTGAAATCACTCTCACACAACATACTGAAATCGCATTTCATGTGTTTGTGTGAGTGCATTTCGCATGTGTATTAGAGCATTTCATGTGTGTGTGAGTGCGTTTCGTGTGTGTGAACGGTATTTCTGAATAATGTCCCGTACGGCCCCTCATAGTTTTCTATGAGGAATGACAGGATGACAGGGTTTTCCAATATCCTGTCATCCTAATCAATTTGACAAGCATAAAGGCACAGTGCATAAATTCATAAGCATTATAAATTAATGTGGCCTGTAGAGCAATATCTTTTACTTGTAAAATTCTGATCCTTGTCAATTATTTAATTACTACAGATGATACACACTGTCCAACACCAGTGATGAGCTGAACTAGCTGTATTCGGCTAAATTAGAAATGATGCAGAGCTTAAAAATGTAAACATCTAGGAAAGATAGAAACAGGATGTGACATACTGGCCAATGGATGTGACATACTTGGTGTGTGGGTTCTCACTGTGTGTGGTGCAGACTCTGGCATACGGGGTGAGTCAGTCTTTCTGGTGTGGGGATGGTCATCTGATGGCTGTCAAAGATGAGCATTAAACAATGAGTTACACCGTTTCCATACAACCTCTTTTTATGAGTTCATGTCACAAAGATGAATGCATACAGTGTATACTGTATTTGGTCAACACAATTGGAACACTGTCTTTCAGCTGTTAACAGCATTTGTGTGCACTAATGATAGAAAATATAGATATTACACAATTGCATATTATTCTAGGTTTTTTCTTATCACGAAAGGGATCATAAACAAGTCAACAAGCAGAGACATGGCTGAACTGATAACACATACAAAATAGCACCACCACTGAGTGTAGGAAGTAAAGTTTTTATCAACATGCAAGTTGACAGAAATAAATGTAATAAATCAAACGGCTATGACTAGTCTGAGAGGCTACAGGATGCAGTGTTTTATTCAATGGAAAGATTTGATAAGTAAACTACAACTATTCATAGCACAAGCGCCTTTCATCATGCCCTCTTTGCATCATCTCTTTTCTCTTTACCTGGCAGACTTCTCACTCGTCAGATCACAGGAATACGGAACATATGGTCCCCGCACTTTGATTGTAATGTTGGTGACACAAAATGTAAAGCTTATTCTCTACTTTCACATATTTTAAATCTCTTGAGATCAAGTGTCAGCAATGTAACTTATGTCAGTTTTAAACATCCTTTCTTTTAAATCCCACTGAAATGAAAGTAAATAAGTTTTTACATGGTTTCCAAGGAGCTTATATTGGTGCTTACTTTGAAGTGAGAGCAACTTCTTTCTTTGCTGCTCTTATACATGAACTGTTAACTGCTAATGACTCACCTCACTTGGGGTGTTATGCTTAGATTGATATTGCTTTAAAATACTCTATAGTATCGACGCTCTGTAGAGCTCATTTTCAAGCCTTTTTTTATAGAAACAGTCTGTGTATAGCAAGTTCAGTGATTATTAAATATGCTTGCCAGGACCATGGCTTTCATCAAGCATATCTGTTTCAATTTCATTTACAGTTTCACAACAGTGCGATCTCGGCATAAATACACAGACTCATAAAACTGCATTAATTGTCCATATCCCCACCTTAGCCATTTTCAGCTTCCATCAAACTGGACATTAGGAACTTTCTCCAGATGTCCAGCTTTGTCCTGTTGCTGACTCAAGATGAAAAAAGAGAGTTTAAAAACAAGAACATGTGCACTACTGCTGATTTAGCTAAGTTAGCCCAACAGCTGAAAATCTTTCGATTATATGGTTTATTATCCAGGTCTGTTATTATTCTTTCAGAATGTCTTTCCCCATGTATGATATTAACTGTAATGTGCTTAAGCTTAGTTCTCAGTTTCCTGTGGTAGTTCTTGGAAATGTATTGAATATCAGGTTGTAATAATTCAGTAGTTGTAATACATTGGAAAAGCAGCACTTTGTATGCCTCAGGGTTGAATCCATACTGACCCAGAGCATTTACTGGACTCATATTAAAACATACATGTACTCATTGAGTTTACTCATAGACTGCATGGTTTAAGTATGTGCAGGACAATAACAAATACAAGCACTGAGCTATACAAACACAGCAACCTTCATAACTACAGTCCACTCCACATACCTTTTAATGACATATCCAAGAACTGAGATAAACAGCTTGTTTAAATCATGATCATTGAGTAAGATCCCATGATTTTCTCTCTCATTGTTAATACGATGTAAATGAATCCCTACATATTCATATACATTTCTAACCTGCACTATTTGGGAATATATCTTTTTTTATTGTATTGCAGTAATCCTCTGCGGCTTTAAGCATTCATTTTTTAGTTGTAAGTCCATTTAATGTTAGCATTTTGGGGCACATTTGAGGTTGTTATCATATATTGTTTTACTTTTCTAGCTCGATATGTGATATTAAGGATGTGTTAGAGTAAGTTCCAAGTTAAAAATGGCCCCAAGTGTAACCAGCAGCAACTCTAAATTCTCTCATAAAGTAAATAATGTTCGATTTGTCTTTTAATTATGCCCTTTTGTAAAATAAATGCAAATCGGAGTGCATTAGTTCTCATAAAGTAGTCATAAACCCATTGTGAGCATATTCTGCTACACTGTCATTAAAACTCGGTTGCACCACATAAAAACGAGACCTATGCCGGGATAATAGCCCATAATGGCCCATAATATACTATCAAAATATAACTGATATATTGCTCTACAGCTGTTAAATAATACATTTTTACTATAAAAGATATGTTGAAGGCAACAAACGAATCGTTTACAACCCATGAGGAATAAAATAATATAGAACAATGTTTGAAAATAACTTTCTCTTTCATGACTTTCAATTATGTGTTTCACTAACAGCCCACCATGCCAACACAAGTCATTACATTTGATACACAATTCAGTTAAGCTCACAACAAAGAAAAGAGAAGTTACACAGGAACATTTATGGTGACACGTATATTGTTTTTTTTTACCATTTCACATTTATTTAATTGTAGTTATATAGTGAATTCCATTTTCCCTCCTGTGTATGCTGGTTTCTGACAGCTGTCAGAGTAGCATATTATGGCATTTCCAAACTGCAGACTTTGTGTATTGAGATACAGTGATACAAAATCAGACATGACAGCATTCTAACAATAATGTAGAGCTGAGGTACGTGTGATTGTCAGGGAGGGAGGTGTCAAGCTAATACACTCAGCTGTCTGTCACTAGCTCAAATATTGTTCAGTCTCCCGTAGAAAAGACGGAAAGCTTTTTTCTTCACTTTACACTGAATGTTTAGATGAATTGTTAACTGTCACACTCCTCTGTCTTTTCTCTGGTCAGCTTTCCTTTTAATGCCAAAGAGAACGGTGTAGCTTTACCTGGCTCTTCTGGACATGCAAGCAGCTGGTCCAGGGTGCTAGTGCTGGCTATTGCTGCTATACTCGGGCTCGGAGACCACAAGCTATTAAAGACTGTACATTATTTTATCTCGATGCTGTGCTGTCTTAAATGTTTGCAAATTAGAAGTGCAACCTGACGAACAAGCTATTAGCTTGCCACAGGCATTGCACTTTGCCTTTCTCTTTTTGTGTGTAGTGGAGCCACACTTTTGAGCATTTACCGCGATCCATATTTGGTGTTATGAGGTGACTGAGCCCGAGCCGCGCATGCTGTTGGGTATGTAAACAAATCAAATCACACGTTGCTGTTCCGTTGATGCGTGACGTCGTCACTTTCTACAGGTCCCTACCATGGATGTATAATAAGAACTGGATACAGCGTGGGAGGCGGGGCCTCATTCATTCCTATGAGAGTTGCTCATTAGCGCATGATGATAAAATGGCCCAACTTTTGAGAGAGTGAAACGTCACAGATTACCCGGCATGCCTGAGAAGTACCCGTATGTGTGCTCATAGCGCATGCGTAACTTTAACCAAAATGCTCGTTCATATCAAGCACGTCAATTTGCGTACACGTAACAGCACCGCACGTTCATGACAGCATGGTAATGATTTGTTGTTATCATGGATTTGATATTAACGAGGCGGCAGTTAGCAGCTAGCGGCTAGCTAGTAATTATGCTAATGTGACATCAATCGTTATGTACTTATATTACGCTGTAACAGGATCTAGTGATATCCATATGTGATATACAGTGCAATCATTCTTATATATATAATATATAATATATATATAATAATAAGTAATATTAACTTTATTTAATACAACATTTACGGTACAAGATTTAATCATACAGCCCATGTAGTATGATGCTACTACATGCTATGAATTACAGCAAACATGTGCAATATATCCATTATTACAGCTCCGTGGGCTGGCAGTATGACGATATGGGTCCGTTCTTATTGTGCATCCATGGGTAAAGATAAACGCAACTCACATTGGTTTCTCAAACAGCATCTCTCTAAACTACATGTATTCAATGCATTTCACTCTCTGCCTTTAACGGCTCGTTGTAGCCAAGCGGCAAACTCTGGGGAAGAGCCGGGAAGCCAATACGGAAGTGCCACACACTGCAGTTCATATATTGGCCGATAGGCGATGGCTGCAGAAAGGAGCAATTTCCATAGACCCCCATGTTAAAATGCCCAACTTTACAGCGGAAAAAAACATGTTTCTCTCCCTGGCTCCATACATTTTATTATCGATATAGTTAGATTCCACCTTCATGAGTATGGATCTGTGAGTGAATTGTTTTCTAACGCGACCCTTTTATTTATATTAGGTCTTAAAGTTTGTGCATACATTAGGGCGTGGTCACTTTGATTGACAGATACGTGCCTCACTGTCAGCTAACAGCAACTTGTCCACTCTGCTAGGCTACAACCATAGAGGCTACAACGTTAGTTAGTCATAGTACTGTACTTGACCCTTTAGCTTTAGCCGTGTTCGTGGTGATATACCAGACAATTAAGATGTCGTGCTGTGCGCTTGAATGTACTAACAGAACTTCCAAGAAGTCTACTCACAGCTTTTTTCGGTGAGTAAAATGATAATATTATACATGTTAACCCCGTTAGCAGGTGTTTGTGTGCTTGTTAGCTTAGCTTGTTATGTAGCTAGCTAAGGACGTAACCCTTTATGCATGTGTATATATATATACAGTTTAGTTTATGATTCAGCCTTGGGTAAGACTTTTATAGTCTATGGCTATGACGCCCATGATGCTAAATGGGAGCAAATGTTAAAAGGGGACCCAATTATCCCAGTGGTGGCCGCCGGAGTCCGCCGCCGAAGCTAACCGGAGCCGTAGCTAGCCCTATGCGGCTCCATTAGCTTCGGCCAGCGGCGGAGCCCGGCGTTATAACTGGAGATCAAGGAATGCAGCGAAACGCGGACTTGGTTCGCCTGCAGCCCGCTATAGTATTAGCTAAAGAAATGATGTTGAACAAGGCTTATTAAGCTGAACATCGCCACAATTGTTCTGCTATGTATCGGTACTTATTTTATTTTATTAACGTGTGAATGACAAGCATTAAGAATAACAACAAATAGCTATTTATCTTGCATATTATCTCGTTTGATTATGAATGTAACGTTTATATAGTGGAACTACACTGTTTTATCAAAACAAAAGTGCCACGCAGTAACTTGGTAGGCCCATGCATGTATTTCAGCAGGAAATGTGCAACCTAGATTACATTTACCAACACAGACTATATAGAAATATTTGTAAAAGTTGTTCATGCGTTACTAAGTGAATATGGCATTAACCCTCCTGTTGTCTTTGGGTCGGTTTTCATGTATTTTTGAATAAAGGTTTCCTTTCGGTGATCCAGACAGGCTGGACCAGTGGGTGCTGAACATCCGGAGGAATACATGGACCCCCAACGTTTCTTCTCGCCTGTGCAGTGCACACTTTGAGAGTCATCCCTTCAGCACGGACTCATGGGTACAGATCCTTTTTTAAAAATAACTTGGTTCCATTTGTGAGTGTAAATTGTTGTTACTAATTAAATACATGTTATACATTATACAATGCTAAATAATTGTTATGGCACAGCTTGCACATCAGTGATGAGTAATGTTCTTTTTATTAAAGGCCAAATTAAGATTTTGCCAGTTAAGTAAAGAAAAATAGAAATCGATTTGTTTGCAAACCATCACATTTCTCTTCAATTTATGCAAAGACTCTTTATCATAGATAGAGAATTGCCATTTCCCCCACATACTCTATGTTAAAAACAGATGAATTATATTACCTTTTTTTTACATTATTTTAATAGCAACATTCATTCATCTGTTGTCATCTTATAACTTATTTATCTTAACAGCTATCACTGTAAAAAAAAAATGATTTAATTTAATTTTACTATACAATATTTATCTTTACATTCTGTTCTTGCATATGTCTTATTATATTTACGTGTATATAGATTTCTGCCTGCACTAATTTATTATTCTTAATTTAATTTTGAATTTCTTTTATTGTTTTATGTCTTATATAACTGTTGCATTGTTGGAGGAGCTCGGGACAGATGATTTTCATTGCCATTCCCACACTGTAGCCTATGTGCTATGACATAAATCCTTTGAATCTGAATCTTGGAAACACGTAATTGTTGAATGGATTAACTGCATAGTTAACATGTTGGCCCTCTATTGTCTTTTATAATGCACTCTTACATTTAAAACAACATTATTCAAAAGAAAGTTGAATATCTACAGACCTCAAAAAGTTATTTTATGTGTTTTTGTTTATTATTTTTATTAGGGAAGGAGATGCCTGAAAAACACTGCAGTGCCCACCATTTTCTATTTCACCAATGGCAAAGAACAACAGCCTGGAAGGAAAAGCAGGGTGAGTAACAATGACGAGGTAAGTGACACTCCTAGTTCGACTGTTAATAGCAATGAGGAGGTTGCAGTTGTAGACCATGGTAGTGGTGAAAACAGTCTTGCTGCTGATCAGAGCAATATCATTATGATACAAGGCATGCCTGAAGAAGCCTTTGTTGTTCCACATGTGGAGCATAATGACATTCCAACAGTCAATGCGTGTGAGGAGGGTGTTGGTTTGGGCAGCAGCAGCCAACAAACAAAACAAATTGGAAAACAGGCAGACTCCGCCTCTGTTCACTCTTACACTTGGGCTTTAAACTAAGACGGGTCATACTGAATAGTTTGTGCACACATTTCTAACATGTGATCTTTCTTTCATGTAGGACGCTTGAGGGAAGTTGCAACGCCTCGGCCAATGGGATGTCTTCTCCACGTGAAAGAGATTGAAGGCATAATTTATAACTTGAGACAATTTTCCAAAAGTTATGACTTGTATTGGCTTAGATAGTAATGGATTACATCGAACACGAATCAAGATCGTATAGAAAAAAATGAAAGTGTAATCCTTAGTTACATAGGAAGAGATGTAATCGGATTAGTTTTACTTTTTTTAATAATAGGGAAACTCAGGATTACAATCTTATTCAAAACCTAAAAAGAGCAGATAGTGGTTGTTGTAAAATGATCAAATGGTATCTCTTCTCTGGAAGCCGTACTGTTCTGGAGGATAATACTTTAATTGTGAATCTCTACACCTACTGCCTGAATCTGCTTTATGGTATTATATTATACATTTTAAGTAAAAAAATCATATTCATATTTCTTCTCTCCTATGTTTATTTGCATTACATTTGATATTGAAGTAATCCAAAACAAAAAGAAAGTTATCAGGTTACATTACTTTTATATCTTGATACTCACATGAAGTTACTGGTTGTGTTTTTGGCAAGTAGCCCTCCCAAGCCTGTGCATAAGTTATATCATTTTAATTACTGATACAGTTGTTGCACATCTTTAATTTATTTTGTAGTGTACTTAAAGGGATAGTGGAAATTGAACCCCAAATAGTTTCGTTTTAACTTATATACAAGCATAATTACGTACCAAAACAATCACACCTGATTAAAAAAATATAATAATTGCCTTACGCATGTTAGAAGCACTTTATTGCAGCTTCCCCGAACTTTTTTAGAAACGAAATGATCGAGTCAGCCAAACCGGAAGTGAGGAAAACTCAGGAAGACGAAACAATAACAAACCATGGCGTCTATGCAGAATGAACGTGGAAGGGCAAATATACCAGACAAAGAAGAAGGATTGTACGAGGTATCCAGTGATGATAGCAAGTCAGAAACATCCTCTCGGCTTTCCTGCGAAAATGTAGTTTTAGGAACTGAATCTGAATCCGGTTCAGTAAGCGACGATGGTGAGAATATTGAGCCAGACGATGGACCATTACGTCCTTATTTGTTCGAGCCCGAGGTGATGGAGTTAGTTCACGGCATGGGCAATGGCGAGGATGACCAGGACCAGGCGCCAGATGATGCACCCCTACGCACAAATAATCTTGACTGGTAGGTCCCTAAGCATAGCTCACGCTAGGCGCTATATTATATATTGCAAAAGTTGGCATGCATGCACTGTAGGCCTATGGCTAATTGGCTATGCCCGAGGATGACTGCATGTAGGGTACATTTCATAACATACCAGGGTCAGGTTCACATAAATTATCTTGTCACATTTATTATTGTATATGTAACAGCCTTATGGGCATTAATTACATGAATACATTTAAATGAATTGTATACTAGCATGATATACAGCTAGAGCCAATCGGTCCTAATCCTAGGCTAGCCAGGCTGCCTGTCAAGTGTAGGCTGTACTCACAGTACTGTTAGTCTATCATGTCTATATGATGACTGTAGTGTACACATTCGACACTGTGTACCGGATTATCGGATGACGAGGCCTCCGGTCGCCTAATCGACAGGCAATAAATGGCGTTGTACACAATGGTACAGGCTAATGATGCATTAAATCAGCCAGAAAACATAATAAAATACTCGTGCCTCGTCCAATGTTTGTGCCCGTCTTCCTTTGTTTTCGTCATCACCCGAAGATTCCCGAAGTATTTCGTTTCATTGAGAGGGCGTGGTCGGGAGCAGTAAAATTGAAAATAAAATGAAACTAGGCGCATGAAATAAAAAAAAAGTTAAACCCAAAATTCGCGGATTTCCACTATCCCTTTAAGTCATACAATGATTCGAAACCTTTACTTTTAATAAAATGCAAGATGTAACTTTCAATGTGGCTTGTGTATTTATCACATTTTCAATGTAAATAGATCTGATTAAATAAAGAGTAAAAGCACAATCTTAAATGTTGACAGTTATCATTTTCCTATGCTTATTGTTAATGTAGTGGTGTTATGAACAAAATGTTGTCCTAAAGGAAATTAAGATGTTTTTTATTTGTTGACAAAAGATTTAAAGTAGATGCTCACAACATGTGGGAACATTTATAGAGAAAAAATGTTCTATTGTAAAACAAATATTTATCTGCATACTGAACAATTTAGAAACTCTCTAAAAGGTATTATCTTCTGTGACGGTACGACCCTGTAGGGATTGTGGGTATTGCACTTCATAATTACATTCTATGGTATGCTTATGACATTGATGCCAACATACATGGGACTAGGGGAGACCTTCCTGTTGTTTGCATTGTCACTGACAAATGACAGTGTAGTATTCATTGTCAAGATTTTGTGTTTTTAAACTTGGGACTCTTTTCAGACTGCTCCGGCTTGGGAAAAGATTTGAGCCTTAATGTGTAATGTTTTCTGTATTGTATGGTAAGCTTATCCTTTCATTTGATAGTCCCATTTGGATGTGATAGCTAACATTTTCAGTAAGCAGTAGACAAAAGAAGTGAAGATATGAATGTAATTTATTTTCAATATTTACATAAATACATAATTATTTTAACAAATAAAATAACAAAAAACATCATAACAAATACAAAATAAAAGGTTTGACAGACAGCCATGCCCAGCATGGGCCTGGAGAGCTGCAGAGTCCATTGGGGGAAGAGAGGGGGGGGTGGGATGTGGGGAAGAGGAAGAGCAGCCATGTTAACAGTGTTATGGCTACAGATGTAATATCTAACTCAACATTAGCCATGACAGTCTGGGCTTAGCAAGGGCCTTAGAATACATACTCTAAAGGCCAAATCCAAAAACAGTGATACTGACATTTTAGCAGTTCACAGTCTTTGGAGGTGGTCTTTCAGGCAATTGGCTAGTGACTTTACAAAAAATATCATTTCCCCTAGCGGTGAAATTAACTCCATCTCGCAAAAACAGCCCAGGACTGTCATGTCTAATGTTGGAGTGGTCAACAATGGCACCATTTAGGCTATGAACAAAAGTAGCCATAACACTGTTAACACATTTCCGGGCCTTGTCCATTTTGACAGGATTTGCACCAGCCCTCCTCCGGCGCCTCTGGTTCATCTGGGAGAGCATGATCTTCATGCCAGGGTGCCGATGGTGAAGCTGGTGCAGGTCCTCCTTCATCTGGTTCAGCAACTGAACACTGGGCACATCCCCCAAGTCATTGCCGCCACAGTGGATGAGGAGGACATCCGGGACTGCTCTTCCTCGCAGGGAGTAGGAAAAGAAAGGGAGGACACCTCTCCAGCGCAGTCCACCCCAACCGAACCAGTACACCCTCAGGTCGAGGCCAAGGTTGCTGCCGATGGTCTCTGTAGCTCTCTGGGCTCCATGCCGGACATAGCTGTCTCCGATTATCCATACAGTCACTATGGGAGGAAAATAAATGAGAGCAACAAATGCTTCAGATCATGAGGAATATCAAATCAATTATAAAGGGTTTCTCATTTTGTTCCTTTGACAATAACATGCAAAATAACTATGAAATCACACCTGTATGGTTAAAAGTAACAAGAGAGCAAAACCTCAAAAAACAGATTAACAGCACACAGTTTATATATATATATATTTATATACTGTGTGCTGTTTATCTACAATTGTGCACACATGTATATGTATAGTATGTTTGTGTGTAATGTCAACCATCTGAAGTCATGTAAAGTAAGCCAGGACCATCAACTTACAGGTTGTGCAGTTTGGCGTGGAGGAGGTTGCCATCTTCATTTTTCTTAATGCTGAAATAAATAAAAATGGTTTAATCAATATAAAAGCACCTTTCTTTTTCTACAGTCATATTTCATTAATCACATTTAATTCACGCAACACTGGCCATATCTCTGCTAGTTTACAAAGTTTAGTTACAAATGACATTTATATTTGAAAAACGGTGAAGCACTTAAAAAACAATTGTATAGTGTAGGTTCAAGAACATTTAAATCAAAAGAACAAGTTTTGTAAAGTTGCAGGGTATCTTACCTTCAGAATATGCCGAGAACGAGGAGCAGTGACCTCAAGCTGGGTTGTTAGCATAGGTTGTTAGCTTAATACTGAATAGAGCATGTTAGCTTAGCTTCTTAGCCTGAGCTAGGTCTGGAACGTCACGCTTGGTGGCAGCAGGTCCCGCCCTGTCCAACCTCGGCTCCGCCTCAGCACCGCCTCTTTGCCCTTATTTGGAGCAGGCGGGAGAAGGCGGGAGTTAGACTCTGACGTCGCTGTCGAGCCGTTAGTGGCCGACTCCGCCTACTAAGGGCTTCACGGCAACTCTGCAGAATCCTATGGGTGACGTCACGGACCCTACGTCCATTTATATATACAGTCTATGGTTGTAGCTCCAATAGCTCCAGCCCCCACCCTCCCTGTGAGCACAGTGTGCTCTGATTGGTCGGGACACGTAACATGAACGTGCCGGGCGGCACGGTCCCGTGGGTTAGATGCACGTTCATATTGCAGAGGGAAATAACTCTCAGAATAACATTATTAGCACATTATTACAACTTGAGGAACGAATGTTTTTAATAAGGGCTATACAAGTGTTCATACTGGGTAGTTTATTTAGTTTAAAAAAAATTATCCAACGATTTACAGACCACTCTTTCCCCATGTAAGTCAATGGGAAAAAGTGTTTCCGGGCCTGGCAACCAAACGGAAGTGTAGTACCGCCGTTTGGCCAGCACGAATATTTTCATCTGAGTCCGGCGCACTTCCTGGGGGCTTGGTCCCTACAGATAGCTACGTAGCCTTAGCCTACGTCCATGCAGATATGTAGGCTTTCTTTGCAATACTAAAGGGTTAGTCTACCGAGTTTGGGTTCCCAACCCTATGCGAGGCTATCTGATGTGTGTTACAAAAAGCGTATAGTAATAAAAATCAACAGGGATTTGGATAATCATAATATATTAACACACAAAACATACTTTTACTATGCTCTCCGGGGGGTTTTCTAGAAAAATATAGTGGCCGGGCGCTGAGCTTTTATAGATATATATAAATTCTCGCGAGAACATGACGCCCGTATTCAAGATGGCGCTGCAGACGTAAACAACAACAACGCAACGTCAGAGCTCCGTAAAAAGCTCTCAATGCTGTCTGATGGTCTATTTGACACAAATTTCATGTTTTTTGAGTAGTTATGCAGTTTTTTACAAACAGAAATATTGTTTCCTGGCATCACTTTCAAATGTTAAAGTAAGACGGCATTTTGGTAAGAGGGCACAGCGCCCATGTTACCCGGTTTATACAAAACCCTGCTCTCTGTTAAGCCAACAGACCCCATTGACAGAAACAGTAATTTATCACTTTGTCCAAACTCGATGGAAACTAAATAAACATTTAGAAAAGCAAACCTCGTCTATTGGCAATGAGAAAACAATCTCTTGCCTAATATTTTCACGTTTCCCCGTGTTTGAAAAACCCACATATACGTCCTATATTCTGTGGAGAAAGGGTAATAGGGTGAGCATCTGGTTCGGGGAGAATGGCAGGATAATGAAGATTACCAGAAGGTTTTATTCTCGTTCTTTTTCTATTTGAAAGTAAAACTCAATTAACACATCCTAAATCAACACATGTTCAGCCGATGTATGAAATCTATCTTAACGAGGGAATTATACAACCGCAGAACATGAAATACTATGGAGTACATGAGTTGAGACTTGACTTTCTACTTTATTTAAGCTGCATTGTCTCCCAGATGTTGTTTCTATGTTTTCGGTTTGTAACTGCTAATATATAACAGAAGCCAGCTGAGGCAGTGGAAGCTGCACATAGTTAAAAAAATCAAGTTGTCAGGCTCACACAGAGAGACTATTAACTGTCAGCAGCAAATTCTAAAATGAACGCCAGATTCCCCCTCACTCCCATTTCACATCTGGACTGAATCTAGGACCTAAAAATAGAAGGATACAGACTGATAAGAGTCACTGAAGCCCAGACATGTCAGAGCAGACTGAGAGGAAACCTGTATTTTTCAGATGGAGCCTCCTGACCTCTGTGGAATTTTAACCAGCATACAGAGTATCTAAGGTGCCTCTGCTGCATGGGATGGATTCCTACCAGTAACCCAATTTCTGTTGGCCTTGTCAAGCATGAAGCCTTTGTTGTCTGTCCGGCTTGGCGGGTGGTCAGGCCTATAATCTTTTGCTTGTGCACTTTGTGATTGGCTTAGCATCTCCCCAAGTGTGCTATTCCTCAGGAAGACCTATCTAATTATATCTTACAAAAAAAAGAAGATTCTGCTATAATTCCCCTGCTGATAAACCTTTCAGCTGCATAAAAAGAGTGAAAGTGATTCAAGTTCTGCATGGCTTGAGCAGGTTCAGCCCTGCTGAGCGTGGAGGGCATTTAGGAGTGGAGGGGCAGTGCCCTGGTGTCGAGGCTTTCGAAGTGATGGTCATATCAGGGAGCCTTTTATGGCTGTGGTGGAAAACAGATGTTGTTTTCATGGTGTTGCTGTTGTTGTTTTTTATTGAACGAGATAACAATTAGGGATAGCATTTTTACATCCCAACTCATACAATATTATACATTTGAAATACAGTATGAACAATGACATTTAATTGCATTTTAATTTGAATGCAATGTATTTTAAAGGTCCCCTATTATACTGTTTTTCATCAATATATTATAGTTCTCAGGTATATACAAAGCATGTCTCTGAAGTGTTTGCCTCGAAATACCAATCAGATCGTGCATTGCAGCATCCCATAATCCCCTCTGTTTCAGCCCGGTTTCAAAAGTGCTGATTCTCTGTCTTTTACTTTAGTTCAGTGGTCACCAACCAGTGTGGTAAGGGTAGATTGCGCACTGTTAAAAAAAAGTAAGAAAATAATGAAAAGTAAAAAAAAAATTTAAAAAAAATGTTTGTTTTTTTAATAAAGTTTTTAGATTTAAGCCTATCATCCACCACCCCGTTAGCAGGTGCCACTTGATTGACGTATCTTTGAGACATGCCTTGTCGCTCCCGAAAATAATAGACTGACTTCAAGTGATGCTGCATATTTTTGAACTCACTGCACTTATGATAGATACCAACTACAACAAAATGAACATATTTTACCGTGATTTAATTGTAATACACGTTTCAAAATGATGCCGGAATAACTACATACTGATACTGGTTAGTAAGAAACATGAATTAATGCTTTGACAAGTGTGCAGACAAGACGGCAGGCGAAACACCTTTTAAAATACGTGTTTTCTGAATGGAGATCGGATCGATCAGGCTAAACTAACGTTGTAGCTGCTCCGTCCACACTAACAACAACATGATACAGATACTACAGCGACTGTATTTGCTATGGCACAGACAGTCTGTGGTTTGTACATGTTTAACTTTTGTCCAGTTTCTGAACAGATATGAGGAGCTGTGAGCTGTGTGCTAACGGCTGCTGTTTTGGTTTTCTGATTCCACGTCAGTGGCGGCAGGCTGAGATCCTCACCGCTGATTGGCTACCGCGCGAACGCGTCATTCGCATCAACCGCGTCTGTCCGCGTCTTTGCATTGACTTTACATCTAAAAAAATCGCATCGCGCTCAGTGTTAACGCACCAATGGTTAATGCAAGGATAAAGAATGTTGTTTGAATTTGTAAGAATTGTGTTAAAAATAACTATGAAGCTTCAGTGGATAAGCCTCAGAGTTAAAATGGCACTTTATGTTATCTGCTCACTGCAAGATGTTATTTTTTTCTTTGTTGTTGTTGTTGCTGTCAACAAAATAATGTACTCATTCACTCAAACAAATGGAAAATAAGCTACATACATTTATATTTAGGATTGTAATGAAGGAATGAATGAAACTTAAAATGATATGTATGATGTAAATATATATATTTATCCATTTTGACATTATGTTGTGTCCTTGGATTAATCAAATTGGAAGTTGCACCAAATGATTTGATGTAATTCAGATGCAATTAGCCTACATAACAGGCCTCAAATTGGAAGTACTGTCTGGGCTGTCTTTTTCACTCAATTGCAATAGGTAGATCTCGCGTTTCACCAAGGCCGAGGTCGGGGATCTTGGGCTTAAAAAGGTTGGTGACCACTGCTTTAGATGAAAATAAGGTAACACTCCCCACGCCCCTCTGCGAGATATTTGGTTTAGAAAAAAACACAACGGTGCTCTAGGAGGAGATTCAGGTGATAAGGTGGGGGGTGATACCTTGGTTGGTGATTGGCTAATGGTTACACAAGCCAACAAATCGTTATGACATCATAAAGTGGCCAAAATCTGATCAGCTCATTTTCAGACAGGTTTTTATATACAGTAAATGGATCAGGACAGAAACTGAGCGAATCTTTTTTCCTGAAACTTTCAGAATCTCTTTACACAGAGGGGACACGTGTGTACATGAAAAAGTGGATTTTACATAATAGGTGACCATCAGCTGTGAATAATTATAAATATAGAAATACACATAATATTAAGGAAAATTGTCAGAAGTGGTGTGTTTAGTGTCAGGTATTGTATTTTTAAATGGTCAGACCTGGTGTGGACCTTATAATTATATTATCTTCTCCTCTTAAATCTTGTTAAAAAGAAATAGCTCAAACTTCCTTCCTTTATTCATTTCTTAATAGAGAGAGGAACAGTTATATTATTTAAAAGATTACTTATTCAAAATCATTCAAATCTAATTTTAATTGTATAGCCCAATATCACAAAATACACATTTGTCTTTGAGGAGGCTTTGTGGTGCATACGACACCCTCTATCCATAGACATATAAAAAATGGACCGCTGCCTCCTAAATGGAAAGTGGGCGTCAGGCATTACCACGGCAACAGGCGGGGCCATGACCCATGATCCAGAAGTAACCTTTAATGCTAGGGACATGCCAGGTAAAAGACACAAAAACTACTGGACTGACACCCTGGATGCTTAGTTAGTAATGCATTTTGGGTACAAGAAATCACACAGAGAGAGAAAAAGAGGAGTAAGAGAAGAGAGATACAAATTGGAAGTCCCCAGATAATCTAAGCCTATAACTAGAGGCTGGTTCAAGGCAAGCCTGAGCCAGCTCTAACTACAAGCTTTGACAACAAGGAAAGTCTTAAACCTACTCTTAATGGGGAGCTTAATAGCTATTTAGATTACATTTAGACATATTTTTTCATCTCATTAGTTTTGAATTTGAAAATAAGTATGAATACTATCTGTTGTTTAGAGTTATCTCCCAAAACGTGGACAATATCAAAAAGCTCTAGCACCCTCTCAATTATGTGCAGAATACAATTCCTTTTTCCTGCTCCTCTATGCGATAAACTGCAAACACTCTTAAATTCCCATAAGATGATTTGCTGCACGGCTTTGCATTTATGTTTAAAAGTTTTCCTTTGGTTTATATTTTCTTCGACAGCCTTTTATAAATGTTGAATTATACATAATTTGTCTATGCCACTGAAATGGTATAAAGTGTGTCTCTGTCTGCTGCTGGTTCTCAGGATTGAACAGTACGGTAACTGGGCTCTGTGGGTAACATGTGTGCAGGCCTGTGAACTGAGGAATGTCCCGCTGACCCTGAAACAACAGTGTGAATAAA
Organism: Pseudochaenichthys georgianus; assembly: GCF_902827115.2. Lineage (NCBI taxonomy): Eukaryota > Metazoa > Chordata > Actinopteri > Perciformes > Channichthyidae > Pseudochaenichthys > Pseudochaenichthys georgianus. The sequence continues at coordinate 14,610,044 of NC_047515.1, forward strand.
GGCGGCCTTTGTTACCAGCAACCTCCATGGTGGCTTGTTTAATGAAAGTCAGAAACGTATTTGAAACACAGTATCAATTCCTTTGTGCTATCCACCAGACCACCACATAGCTAAAATGAAACTCAGTTAGTTCGAGCCAAGATATCAGTGTGTAACTCATAATGGTCCACACACATAGATGCACTAGAAGTCAAAAACGTTCCCGGAATCAGCTTTTTCTTCCACTGACAGTATACTTTAAAGGTCTCATGTCATGGCCATTTCTATTGATCATAATTCCATTGTTGAGGTCTACTAAAATAGATTTATATTTTGCAATTTTCCAAACTCACATTGGTTTCTCACACAGCATCTCTGTATAGTATGTGTATTCACTCTCTGTCCTACACGGCTTGTTGGAGCTCCTGCCCCCCCTCCCTGTGAGCCCAGTGGCCGTCTGCGAAACAGCGAGACACAGCGAAACCCAGCTCGAAACCCAGCCCGAAACCAGCCCGAGCACACACACACACCCACAGCCTGGCGTTTGTGTGTGTGCTCACACACAGACTCGCAGCCTCGCCGCATCCCGCCGCATCCCGCCGCATCCCGCCGCATCCCGCCGCATCCCGCCGTCTCGGATGAGAAATCCGCAGAGCTGCAGCTGAGAAAAGATTGAGTGTGTGTGTGCGTGAGGAAGCTGTTACTGTACGTGTGTGTGAGGAGCCGTTACGTTACGTCACTGTACCTAAATACGTCACTGTACCCAGGAAGAAAAAGAGAAATGTCCAACGAGGCGTTCTGGGGCAGCACAGACAGGTCTTTTCTGTGTTAGAGTTTTACTCGCTACAGGATGTACTTTGAGGGGTTGTGACTCTGCAGACCGTTTACATGCAGAAAAAGCTACATAACACACAAGGGGACGGGTAATAACCAGAAAAGCATGACATGGGACCTTTAAATAAACTACGACGACAGAGAAAATAAATCCTGGCTTGCATGTAAGATTTGAACTAAAATTTCAATACATTAATATTGACTTAATGTTTTTTACACCAAAGAAACAGATGTTTTCTGTACATGTAATACGATTCAAGGAGTTTGTTATTCCAATTTTAGGTCCTGAGTTTCCTCTAATAGCAGCTCAGTGTGAAGTAGAGAAAACAGGTCGTTATCTATTTATCCTATCTTCGTGTATCTCAATCTAATTTATGTTTAATTCTCACTTTGTTTTTATTCAACATAGAATGTCGAAAAAGATCAGCACCTCAGGCAAAGATCGAAACTCCTTCCATCCTGCAGATTTTCCGGCAAACCCGAGTTAGTTCAACAAAACGAGACGTATTGACTCAGTGCATTCCCAGGTGGATCTCAGGATCACGTGATGGCGATTCTAGAGAGCAAACCTGATAGAGCTGATGAATGTCACCGTTCATGCTGCACTGCAGTGATTCCCTTTCCTCTCGCTGCTCTGCTTCTGTGTCACTTTAGTGTAGCAGTATCACAGATTTCTCTGATGGAAAGCCTTGTTCTTTTCTGATGTAAACAGTCTTGGAAAGTGTGGAGAGCAAAGAAGGCCTTTTAGAAGAGCTGTTTGCTGACATGATGCATTTCCTGTCATTCATCCTTGCTCAGGAGAGAATGGATTCAGCAGAAAGCAGCATGTTTATGTTCCGCTACATCAACCTGTTCACTAGGCATACATTAATCCATTTTAAATATGCTACTTAAGTAGCTGTGTGACTTTTCCAGACAAATGATCTCACTCAATCAGAGTACTCAGTGAACTCCGCATGGCAGCTTTACTAACTTACTGACAGCTAGCTAAATTTTTTAGGATCCAATTGAATTTGTTATGACGGCAGTTGGGTGGTGTTGTAAGTGCAGTGGGACTGCAGTGTGGGGAAAGCAGTACTTGTGCAATAGCTCTCTCCACAAAGAGTCCTCTTTTGACACGCATTATAAGTTAATAATATTACTATTTTTAAGTTTCTGCCTTTTAGCCCAGCTGAGTACATATTTAATGTGATGTGTTTCAAGTCACTAAAAGTGTTTTCCCCAGTTATTCAAAGCATGAAAACACAGCATTTCTTGACGTTTTTGCATGAAAAATAAATAATGATTAATATAATGTCCAATTATTTTGTATGTTTATCTGTCCATTTATCTAGCACTTAAACTAATGGGTGTAGCTCTAATTTGAGGCGTATTTGTTCAGAATATATTGCACCAAGTGCTGTATAAGTGGGGCGTTTTGTGATCCAAAGTTATCAGGGTCAACTTATCCCCGAAAAATGAAAGACCATGGGGTTTGTACAGTTATCCCTTAAATCTGTAAATTACTAGCGATTGCTTCTCTGTGTACCAACCCCTTCATTTGAAAAAGCATCTAAATACTCACAGATAAACAAACAGACAACTGCTCTACAGCAGCCTCACGCTCTGGTATCAAAAGGCATTATAATATATAAAAAGCAGCCAAACTGTACTTTAAACAAACAACAGGAAATCCTCACAGGACCCACAAACCAGCTCCTGTCTCCATCCCAGCGGCTGCTTCATATCCTTGCTTAAAAGCTTACTCTCCAATGAAATGAGTAGGACAAATGTGTCACATCTTCACCCACACTGGTCTGCGACTCTGCAGAGGGTTTGTTTTGATTTCAAAGCTCATAAAAGTGACGGGAGGATGACTTTTCAGCTTGCTGCAGGTGCCAGTGCTGCACCAGATAAAGATTTAGCTCTGCAATGAGATTGTTACCACACATACACACACAGAAACACACACAGAAACACACACAGAGCTCCCCCCACAACAATCTGCAGACTGAAGGGAGTGAAACACACAGCTATAGCACTCCCTCTTTTGATAAAGGTCACACCGTCAGCATTAAATGGGACGCCTGTCACCATGATGAGGGCAATAATGTTTATTATGCATTTAACACATTAATTAGGTTGTGGGGGCTTTGCTCTCATCTACTTTAATGATTTAGGCTAATTCCTTTTGGTTGCTGATGCTGCCGTTGTGATTATTGGTGCGTGAGATGCTGATATTGTTATTTGATGCTGCTGGCTATCATCAGCGGTAATATGACTGGAGACACCGTGTATGTCTAACATATAAGGAGAGCACATCCGTTCCGTGTTCCACTCAGAAGCTCTACCAGCAGCCCTTATTAACATTCCTCGCCTACACTCTCTGTCATTGCTGGATATGAATAAATTGACACAATTATACATTCCAATCAGCGTCATTTCACTGTCAAATCCTTTAGTCTATCAGTCACACAGGACATCTGAACCTAATAGAAGAATGTAATCACTCCAAAGAATGAAGGCCACTGTCAGTATGCATAATCAATAAATAAGTATTTATAACCTGGAGACGTCCTTATGGTCTCTCAGTATCATGAATAATTAAAATACAATGGATAAAACCACATGACCGGCAATTGTCTGTGTTTCTACTGTTCTAAAAGAGCTTGTTAAACTTTGAGAAAGTCTGATTGTCTCTGCAGACGCTAAATTGGTGTTTTTTCACCACTTGAATCCTCATCACAGTCCTCTACAAACAGCAGACATTGAAACAAAGCATCGCAGGCCAAATGCCTTCTTGATGAGATGGCTGTTTCTATTAATGTCTCGTAAACACGGTTGTGCAAGGTTGGCTACAAAATAATGGCATTTATTACAATCATAACAGCGTTGGTCCATGTAAATCACAATTAGGTGAGTCTTAACAACAGTCTCACCTTTTTGACCTTAATCAATTGTCATAGTTGGCAGATGTAAACACAGTCAATAAAACACATGCTTGTCAAAGCCCAGGTGACCTTTTCCAGAACTCTCACTTTTGCCTGGATATTGTATGCAAGACTGACATTGCTGAACCACAATAAAAAAAGAAGGGCTTGTTCATTTAAATGCAGCATGCGAGCAGGCTTTTATGACGACTCCTCAACCAGTAAAAAAAAGTAGCAGGACTGTTGTGTGTGTGTGTGTGTGTGTGTGTGTGTGTGTGTGTGTGTGTGTGTGTGTGTGTGTGTGTGTGTGTGTGTGTGTGTGTGTGTGTGTGTGTGTGTGTGTGTGTGTGTGTGTGTGTGTGTGTGTGTGTGTGTGTGTGTGTGTGTGTGTGTCTGTGTTTGTGCGTAAACACAGAGATGCAGTTGATTTGCGGTGAAGAAACAGGGCTTTAGGTGCATTAAGCTGGCTTTTTGCTGTGAGTACATTGTCAAAAAGAAACCGCAAAAAAGCCTATCAATGTTATTTACTGCCCAGTTATAGACGTGCATGCTCAATTGCAATAAGACAGGGATATTCAAAGTCAAATGCTACAATTATTATAATCTACAGTATAGGGCATATAAGAACAGAATTACAAAAACCAATCCTCAGGAAGTAATCAAATGCAATCTGAGATGTTTATGCACTTCAGCTATTTCAATAGATCTAACAACGAAGAGGTTTGGTCCCAAATGTAGTTATAAGGTCTAACAAGAGCTTGCTATTGTTGTCTGTGGACTTCACTGTGAGTTATGCCTCTAAATGCACACGGTAAAAAATAATTTGTGCATTGTAAATGTTGGAAAACATATGAATGTGTTGGTTATGGGCACATATACATGAGGCAGAGTTTCCAAACTATAGAGAGTATACATATACATATTGAAACAAAGTCTAAATGTATCCAAGGAACATATACATGGGTACATTTTCTTCTATTTAAGTTGGTGTGGCATTGGTGTCCATCTGATTTGTCTCTGCAAATGAACCTCGGAGCAACACTTCTGATCCGTCTGATATTTGGACTATAAAGCCGGCGCTGGGGAAATATGTCATATTGACATTCCTCCCCCTATCTGGTAATGAAATTGCTTAGCGCTATTGCATCCTTTCAAGCATTACACTGTGCTCGCTCATATGGATTTAATCCTGTTTAGAGAGGCTGTTGCTGAGGGCATTTCGGCATAATGTCAGTTTGAAAGTGAATCTTTTGAGTATTGAATAAGTTGCCCTCTTACACATATCTGAATGGGATTATTGATAATCAAAAGTGATGAAGAATCCTCACATGCTAATTATATTCGTTGTCTATATTCTGCATTGATTTGGATATTGTGTGTGCAGATTACCACTAACGGTACTCCTCTGTCAAGTTTTTTTAAATTAACAATTGATAATAGGTTTCTGGCTGTCATCATAAAACATCCACATATTGTACACAGTCAGGTTTCAGGTGTTAATTTTGTTGTGAATATAAGACCATAATCTCAAAGTTTATAGCGCTGAATATTAAATTGTCCCGTCCATTGAGCTGAAAAAAGAAAAAGGAAATTATGGTATTACAAAATCCACGTTTGCAGCACGGTAATACTGCAAGCTCAATTAGGCAAAAGGAATGGGAGATAAGACTGAGGAAATTACATTATCACCCTGGCAGAGTGGCATAATTCTCGCTGTTGACACAGTAGATAACATGATGGCTGGGATATGACTGCAGGATTATAACCGCTAGATTTGATGCCCGTCAAATGTCCTCTAGTGTACGTACCTAATGGAGTGTCACTACTTGTATCCAAATTGCCTTGGTTTATCTTACAGGAGCACTCTCTTCCATTTGCTTTTCCCGTGATTTCTACATACATTCAAATGCAAAACAACTATTTATACTGAAACCTTCGATCATTGGTACACTTGGTGGCTTCCAATGACAACAACATGTCTTTATATTTTCCCATATCTTCTTTTTTATTTAAAAAGGTTCTTGTTTCATGACAGTATACAGTATACACCCCCTTAAATGGTCAAAATGGTTTCAAACTACTTTATCTTAAATTACAATAGTAGGCTATATTGTACGTGTAATCAAGGGCATAACAGTCTGCATAGTTCTTATTTCTACCATAGGGATGTAACTTGAACGTTTCATGATTGTTGTAATTTGATGTAATTGTTATTTTTTCCATTAGTCTAATACTTCAGTATAATGGTCAGAGTTACCAAATGTAAATAGTGTGACCAACAGTCAACAGTTTAAACATTCACAGCCATATGAAATATACATGCTATATATTACAATTATATTTTAATTCTACTAGACTATCCAAATTAAGCTTATCAATTTATCATTTCAGCACAATTTCCTTTGACTTTCTATTATTTTGTGAGCAACTTCTAACTGAACATATTTATAATTTAAAAGTAACATCAAAATGGCGATAAAAGACAATATTATCCATTGCATGTACCCTATCTTTTGCTAAATGAATGCCATACTTTTCTTTACACAAAAAATGTCAGTTAAGAGCTCACTGTAGTATAGATTAAGTATAAGTAACAGCATTAGAGCACAAATAACCATAATATACTGTGGTGTAACAACGACGTGAACAATGTTGGGGTCGTTACTCAAATAAAGTAATACCTTACTTGACTAAATTACCCACTGCTGAAAGTAATTAGTTACACTAGTTACATTACTTTTGGACTACTCTGACTACATTCTTAATCTAATAAGGGCAACACTATAAACAGACCTGTGTTTCCTGCTCTTTATTTGAACATCAGCCATGTTTTCTTTACCTCAGTTTCCATCGCGGCATAACACTGGTGCTATCTGATGGCGGCAGGCCGCTCGTTACCTGTATCTTGCTCAATATGTTTCAGAAAGATGGAGATTCCACCATCGAATTGGGCAACATTGCCTCCACAATGTACGCTGCGACAAACCTGTTTATCTCTGCTATACAACTCTGACATTTTTGCTACGTCTCCTTATTCATGAACTCAAGTGTAGCGCGAGTGAAAAAGGACGTTTGATTAGTTTTTCTGTCCTCCCAATACGCAGATATTTGAAAACCTTAAAGTATTGCAAGTAACAAGATAATTTAGTGATAAGTTATTACAGTTAATAAGCACAACAGTCTTTCTAAGTAATGTAGCCTAATTACAGTTACCCCCAACACTGGATGTGAACATATTATATGATTTAGTTTGTTTATGTATAAACTTTAAAGTGTTTTTCTTAATGATTTGTCATGTATGTTACCTGTACATGTAAAGTGTCTTTGAGTACCTCATTTCAAGTACCTATATCTATGCTCGCAAGGGTAAATAAAATGTATTATTATTATAATTAACATGGATATGAGTTTGAGACGTGTATAGTTGATGGTTCACAAATAACACTGTAATTACAGTGTAATATTACAACAAAGTTACAGATGTACACACTCACAACACAACATATACATGGAAACATTTCAGGCTCAGAGAGATTGAAGCCTCCTTTTGAAGTCACTCGTTCTGGTTGGGTGCTCGAGCTGACAGGGTTATTTTGGGCCAATGAGAATGCACCGTGATGAATGGCTCAAAACAAAAACTCCATCCTGAAACTGTACGTGTTCAGTGCACTGTATTCGGAAGCTGATAGACCATCTGGGCCGATGACACCTCTAAATTAGAGCTGGTATCATAGATGCATTATAGACCCCAGCCCTTAGTTTATCGAACACACTCACCGCACAGAATAACACCTTAAATCAACCTTATAGCCATGTCATTTGTGACGGTGCCTCCTGTAGAGCAGCCCCACCATTCTGATGTCATCTGATCTCGGTAGATGAAAGCCCATCTTGGGGAAATTCAGCAGCACCTTAATGGCACCTTTCCGAAACGCTCGCTCGCAAGGGTCGTCCGTAGACTGTAATTGGTGCAATATATCTCACCTAATATGTTCCTGTCTCGAATGAGAAGGGAGAGGCTCCGCGAGAGACCTTTTTACTCCAGTCATGGCACAGGAGAGGTCACCAATATACAGAGACACACCTCAAACATTTACATTCATTGCAGGCTGAAGTTGTAAAGCTCCCTCCTCTGCCGTGCGGTGTCATATTTCAGCGAGGTTTGACAATGCTGGTGCTTCACAGCTCTCATTAAAAGGCTCAATTTTCTTCTACCTAGTGAACCATTGTTGAGTGCTCTATCTCTTATCTCTGCCTTGCTAATTTTGGGTACCTATAGTAACACATTGTTCATTGTCACAGGTTTAAGAGATATTAATGAATGTGATTGCTCCATCCTCCACTTGTGTTTGGACTCCATGCAACTGCATTTGTGCTATAATTTCCGCTTTCCGGCACATTTATAAAGCTAGAACATTATAATAAAACTGAATGACTGCTACATTAAAATCGTTTTGTGATATTCTTCCCGTCTAATAGTCGTTTTGAGTTATTCAGAAGGTTACATAAAGTCAGATCACATCGTTTTGTCTGACTAACGTCTGTCTGTCTCTGTGTTTTTCTATGTTTTTCATCTCAGATTCAGAATGCAGATGATGTGTTGATTACACCCTTGGAAAAATTCCGGAAGGAGCAAATCGGTGCTGCGAAGGTAAGAGCCCACCTACACGCGCAATTAGCAACTGAACAGTGGAAGATGTTGTAACACACTTGCCTCTCATCTTCACCCCCTTCATCTCCCCTACAGTATGCAAATCATTAATTAAAAAGGAAGACATGACACCTAAAAAAGTGTCTTAATTAGACTGATAGGGGGTCTAAACAAAGACATCAGGTGGCTCTGTGATATTACATTATATTAGGACGAAGGTGAAAAGATCTTCAGTTATTTCTTTTTTTTTTCTTGCCTAATGTTAAGTTGAAGATGGCACTTATAACTAAACAATTATCTGCTGGCAGACATTCTCAAACTGTGCTGTGGGTGTTATTTAAAAATAACATTGAAGACATCACATTTTGAAACCACATTAATTAAACCACTGTATTTAACACATAATTGTACTTATTTACTTACAAATGGTGTTACGCAACATGAACGAGTGCTAAGACTTCATTATCACAGCCTGAGTGCTGTTCACCCTTCAGAGCTACTTCTGTATTATCAAAATGTTATAATGCATTTATAATCTGATTACTGCGATATTTAACTGAAAATACTAGCGAAATGTTTACTCAGAATCTTTCTACCACACTTGCCCCTGCTAATACCTCAGTAAATGAGCTAGTAGATCATTTTAATTCAAAAATTTAAAATGTTATAGATGCCATTGCTCCAATTAAGGTAAAGGAAGTGACTGGGAAGAAAATATCTCCATGGAGAAAGGCCATGACCGTGAAAACGTAAAAAAGAGAATGTCGAAAAGCTGAACGCAGGTGGCGAAAAACAAATCTCCAGGTTCACTTTGACATTTATAAAGAGAGACTTGGCCTTTATAATTTGGAATTGAAAAACGCACGACAATCGTTCTTCTCTGACATCATTACCAAAAACAACGCACGTGCCTTGTTTGCTACCGTCGACAGACTAACTAACTCCCCAGTGTCAGTAGCCTCTGAATTTCTATCCACCAGGGCGTGCAATGATTTTGCCTCCTTTTTCACTGACAAAATTCAGAAAATCTGACAAGCAGTCAGTGCCTCTGCATCAGGAACAGCAAATGTGTTGTCTCTGTGTCCACTTAACATCAATTCAGACATCATGACACAATTCCATCAGATTAATGATAAAAACCTAGAGGACATTATACAACTTCTGAAATCCTCCTCCTGCTGCCTTGATATTATTCCAACAGGATTTTTCAAAGATGTTTTACCTTGCATGGCCTCAGAACTACTTCATATAGTAAACAAATCTCTTCACTCAGGTATTTTTCCACAGGCCCTGAAAACTGCAGTCATTAAACCGCTCTTAAAAAAGAATAATCTAGATGCTTCAGTAATGAACAATTACAGGCCCATATCAAACCTCCCATTTCTATCTAAAATCATTGAAAAAGTTGTTTTTCAACAGTTGAGTAATTTCTTGCATTTAAATAACTGTTTCGATGTGTTCCAGTCAGGCTTTCGTCCAAACCACAGCACTGAGACTGCTCTTGTAAAGGTCTTTAATGACATTCACTTAAACACAGACAGTGGCAGAACTTCAGTGTTAGTATTATTAGATCTCAGTGCTGCGTTTTACACTGTTGACCACAGCATATTACTAGACCGACTGGAAAACTGGGTGGGACTTTCGGAAACAGTTCTAAATTGGTTTGAATCCTACTTAAAGGACAGAAACAACTTTGTTTCTATAGGTAAATACACATCTGAGTTTACAAATATGACATGTGGGGTTCCTCAAGGCTCCATCTTGGGGCCTCTTCTCTTTAACATCTACATGCTACCACTGGCTCAGATAATGAAGAACAACAAAATAAGTTACCATAGCTATGCAGATGACACACAAATGTACGTAACAATTTCACCAGGAGACTATGCTCCAATTCAAACACTGAGTAAGTGCATTGAACAAATCAATGACTGGATGTGTCAGAACTTTCTCCAATTAAACAAAGATAAAACTGAGGTAATGGTCTTTGGAGCCAAGGCAGAACGTTTAAAAGTTAGCGCTGAGCTTCAGCCTGCAATGTTCAAAACAACAGATAAAGCCAGAAATCTAGGTGTAGTCATGGACTCTGACCTGAGTTTCAACAGTCACATTAAAACAGTTACTAAATCAGCCTACTATCACCTAAAGAATATATCTAGGATTAAAAGACTAATGTCACAGCAGGATTTGGAAAAACTTGTCCATGCCTTTATCTTCAGTAGACTCGACTACTGCAATGGTGTCTTCACAGCAGGGTTTCCGTTAGCCGGTAATTACCGGTTTTTAGCTGGTAAAATTTATAAAAAAACGGTAAATTCAAAACCTGACGGTCAAAATGTCTGGTAATAATTAGGGAGGCTCCGATCGATCGGCCGCCGGTCATTATCGGCCGATATTCACTCTTAATAGTTTGATCGGTGCTCTCTATAAAGGCCGATCAGGAGAGCTGGATCTGATCGATATGGACATAAACGCGAGTGAAGTATAACCGGACGCGAGAGAGAGATCAGATCAGCTGCTGAGTCTGACCGAGACACGCAGCTCTGCATAATCACCTGAAGCCCCGCCCTCTGTTTAGCGAGCTGCAGGAGCTGCTTGAGAAACTGACGGGCTGGCAGGAGAGAGAGAGGGAGAGGGGAAAAGAGAGGATCCGTTTCTCCCGTGTTATTGTTCAAAGTTGATGTACACTTCTGAATAATGTACGTTATCTACTACAAGTAGGCATTCCTGTGGAGGTTGGGGACATTGAACCAGAGTGGTCGGTGTTCAAAGCCTCTATTGCCGAAGCCGCGGCGGGGAGCTGTGGTCTCAAGGTCCTAGGTGCCTCAAGGGGCGGTAACCCTCGAACCTCCTGGTGGACACCGGTGGTCAGGGAAGCCGTCCGACTGAAGAAGGAGGCCTTCAGGGATTTGTTATCCCGGGGGACTCCCGAGGCAGTTGCAAGGTACCGACAGGCCCGAAGGGCAGCAGCCTCATCCGTGGCCGAGGCAAAGCAGCGGGTGTGGGAGAAGTTCGGAGAAGACATGGAGAAGGACTTTCGGGCGGCACCAAAGTTGTTCTGGAAAACTGTCTGACACCTCAGGAGGGGGAAGCAGGGAACCATCCAAGCTGTGTACAGTAAGGATGGGACGTTGTTGACCTCAACTGATGGAGTGTTGGGACGTTGGAAGGAACACTTTGAGGAACTCCTGAACCCGACAACTCCGCCCTCTATGTTAGAGGCAGAGCTGGAGTATGACGGGGGATCAACGCCAATCTCCCGGGGGGAGGTCACTGAGGTCGTCAAACAACTCCACAGTGGCAAAGCCCCGGGGGTGGATGAGATCCGCCCGGAAATGCTGAAGGCTCTGGGTGTTGAGGGACTGTCATGGTTGACACGTCTCATCAACGTTGCGTGGAAGTCGGAAACGGTACCGAAGGAGTGGCAGACCGGGGTGGTGGTCCCCCTTTTCAAAAAGGGGGATCAGAGGGTGTGTGCCAATTACAGAGGCATCACACTACTCAGCCTCCCCGGGAAAGTTTACTCCAAGGTACTCGAAAGGAGGGTCAGGCCGATTGTCGAACCTCAGATTGAGGAGGAACAATGCGGATTCCGTCCTGGTCGTGGAACGACGGATCAGCTTTTTACTCTCGCAAGGATCCTGGAGGGGGCCTGGGAGTACGCTTATCCGGTCTACATGTGTTTTGTAGACTTGGAGAAGGCGTATGACCGGGTTCCCAGGGAGTTACTGTGGGAGGTGCTGCGGGAGTATGGGGTGAGGGGGTCTCTACTCAGGGCCATCCAATCTCTGTACTCCCAAAGCGAGAGCTGTGTCCGGGTCCTCGGCAGTAAGTCGGACCCATTTCTGGTGAGGGTTGGCCTCCGCCAGGGCTGCGCTTTGTCACCAATCCTGTTTGTAATTAATATACATGGATCGGATTTCGAGGCGTAGTCGTGGGGGGGGGGTCTGCAGTTCGGTGGACTAAGGATTGCACCACTGCTTTTTGCAGATGATGTGGTTCTGATGGCTTCATCGGTCTGCGACCTTCAGCACTCACTGGATCGGTTCGCAACCGAGTGTGAAGCGGCTGGGATGAGGATCAGCACCTCCAAATCTGAGGCCATGGTTCTCAGCAGGAAACCGATGGACTGTCCACTCCAAGTAGGGAATGAGTCCTTACCCCAAGTGAAGGAGTTCAAGTATCTCGGGGTCTTGTTCTCGAGTGAGGGATCAATGGAGCGTGAGATGGGCCGGAGAATCGGAGCAGCGGGAGCGGTATTGCAGTCGCTTTACCGCACCGTTGTGACGAAAAGGGAGCTGAGCCGGAAGGCAAAGCTCTCTGTCTACCGGGCCATTTTCGTTCCTACCCTCACCTATGGTCATGAAGGATGGGTCATGACCGAAAGAACGAGATCGCGGATACAAGCGGCCGAGATGGGTTTCCTCCGCCGGGTGGCTGGTGTCTCCCTTAGAGATAAGGTGAGAAGTTCGGTCATCAGGGAGGGACTCGGAGTTGAGCCGCTCCTCCTTCGCGTCGAAAGAAGCCAGTTGAGGTGGTTCGGGCACCTAGTTAGGATGCCACCTGGGCGCCTCCCTAGGGAGGTGTTCCAGGCACGTCCAGCTGGGAAGAGACCAAGGGGTAGACCTAGGACCAGGTGGAGGGATTATATCTCTTCGCTGGCCTGGGAGCGCCTTGGGATCCCCCAGTCAGAGCTGGTTGATGTCGCCAGGGAAAAGAAAGTTTGGGGCTCTCTGCTGGAACTGCTACCCCCGCGACCCGACCACGGATAAGCGGGAGAAGATGGATGGATGGATGGATCTACTACAAGTAGTTTGTTTGAATGTAATAATTATGTTGTGTGTTGTTTGTGGAATCATTTATTGAAAAATGAATCTGAATTTTTCGATCTGTTACGATTATAAACTGAAGCAATATAAAAATGAGCCCCGTGAACTGAGTTTTAAACTGAAGCATATCCGCTCATAGTCCGGTAATTACCTGCTAACGGAGACTCTGCTACACAACTATTATTATTATTATTGAAATATGACCGGTAAGTTTCAAATTAGTCCGGTAAAATAAATTCTGCCCGGACATTTGACCGGCGAGAAAAAATCCTAGCGGAAACCCTGCTTCACAGGTCTCACTAAAAAATCTATTAGAAAGCTGCAGCTGATTCAGAACGCCGCTGCTCGAGTCCTCACTAACACTAAGAAAGTGGATCACATCACTCCTGTTCTGAAGTCTTTACACTGGCTTCCTGTGTGTCAAAGAATAGATTTCAAAAATACTGCTGCTGGTTTATAAAGCACTGAATGGTTTAGGCCCAAAATACATTACTGACCTCCTGCTAAATTATGAACCATCCAGATCTCTCAGGTCTTCAGGGACTGGTCAGCTTTCTGTCCCCAGAGTCAGAACTAAACATGGTAAAGCAGCGTTCAGTTATTATGCTCCAAATATCTGGAACAAACTCCCAGAAACCTGCAGGTCCGCTGCAACTCTGACTACTTTTAAATCCAGGCTGAAGACTTTTCTTTTTGTCGCTGCTTTTAATTGAACTATTCATATCTTAAACTGCACTGTAACTTTTATCCATGTATTTTTCCTTTTAATGTTTATTTTATTAGCTTTTCTTTTTTAATGCTTAATGTCTTTCATTTTTTGTAAAGCACTTTGAATTGCCTTGTGTTGAAAAGTGCTATATAAATAAACTTGCCTTGCCTTGCCTTGCCTTACTGTAACCCTACAGTATCTAATATATGGCATTAACCATTGTTGTAATCTGATTACTGTAGACCTGTTACATGCAATGCATTCCTTCTATCCTTTTGGTCATAGAGGGTTGATAACAGTGGGCTTCGGCAGATGTGGCCTGGAGGCACCCTGGTTCCACTGTGGATATGCTGTTGAAGTTGCCTGCAAAAACCAGTGTGGGCTTGTTGCCACAAGTCATGCTTTCATTCCTGGCCAACGCAAAGGCATAAAATGAAAGTGTAGCCACTTGTTTGTGGTCTCTCTTTTGATGAGATCACACATGGATACTCCAGTAGAAGTCGAGCCCTTACAGAGAGCCCCCGCTGTGTCCCTCAGTCCACTGCTAGCTCTGCACTGGCCTCTGTGAATCATTTGCACATCTTCAGCCCTAAACCTCATAAGGGGAACTCAAAGTCTCACCCATCTTGATTTATTTGACATGACTTGACAGTCACTGGTCTGCAAAAATAACCATTTTACTGCTTTTTAGTAGTGCAAGCTGCAATGTAAAGAAACTATTTCTCTTCTCAGTGCTGAGGTGTGAACATCCATCACTCTCCTTTTTTACCGCCCAGACTAAATAACCAGTGTCGCTACATGTCTCAGCCACCGCATGTACCTACCGTAATGAAAAAGCACATATTGCTGCCATCTTTTTCTCTCACTCCCCCCCATCACAGTTCTCAGTGTTATTGCACAGACTCTCTATGTTTATAAAATGGTTTCTTAAAAGCCACAGCCCCCGTCACTCCCACCACCTCTTATTTCCTCCGACCACTTCCTCCTAATGGCTCTCTCCTCCTACGGCCCATCCCCCGCTAAACATTAGCCCAACTAGAGTGAGATAAAAGGCAGACATCACGAGTGACTGAGCAACTTTCCACTGTTCCGAGAATCTGAAGAGATCTGCAGGCCGTCTGACCCTTCCAGTTACTGCGCTTCGGAACGTCAGCTGGATAAACTGGGAGCTCTTGCCTTATTTGGGAATAATGCGAGTAATCCCATGGAGGTTGCGTACCAGTGTATCAGCTCCTTATGCACAAGCGCAACACTTTCATGGCCATAACACACCAGCAGATTGAATGCAGCACTACGGGACGTATTTGGAACAGTCTGCTTCACACAAATGCTGGAACAAATGTTTAGGAATAAAACCCTACAACTTTGTACGGCATAAATAAATACACATCAAGAAAGCCACAAGAATTCAAACAATCATGCATTTTCACTACCTTGTGCGCTTGCTGTAACAACCGGATTTAGAACTGAGATTTTTCTGCAAACCTTTTTCTCAGTTCCAGATACGTTTTTGTGATCTGAAAGTTAACTTCACAGGCCAAGAACTGAACTGAAATCAGGACAGAAATCTGTGTTGGTTTCATTGTACTTTACTCTTTGCTGTCACTGCATCAACACAGTCAGCTCTGAATGAATTTCCTGTATCTTGGATCTCATCCTTGTGGCTGAACTTTCCCATAGTCCTGCTCCTCTGATTGCTATGCATGTCTATTTTTCACGTAAACCTTTGGAGTAAAACTGCCTAAAGCTTGGTCCCCATTATATGTGTTTGTTTAGTGGTTGTCAGGTTCCTGAAGGCCTGACAATTTAAAAAGTCCGTAGGGATGAGGAATTACCAGGGGTCTAACTTTTGGCATTCCTGACAAAATGTTGTTCCATTCAAGGGTCCTTAATGTGGGAGCACCCTAGGGGTCCTTCACTTGCTGTGTGTGAGGAACTAGTGCAAACAGACCCAGATGAGAGTCAAGATAATTTGAGCTGTCCTCATCCTACAAGGGACATCAGATGATTCTCTACTAGTTTGAGTCTCCAGAGGCAGAAATTACGTATGCATTCATGCTATGACATCCCAGATGCTAACCAAGACGCTGCTGAGGATAGGGATCAATTTAAGTGGTTGGGAAATATGCTCGCCAGCTGTGGGCTGCACTAAACCTTCAATCATAGAAATAAACCGTATACTACTGTATACGGTTACATACATTGTTTTAGTTTGCTTACCTGGGGATGTTGTGCTAAAGAAATCATTGGAAATTAGGGCTGAGCAAAGGCTTCATTTCCAGTGGAAGTGTATAGTGCTGATGGAAAAGTGTTATCAGTTTACAACATCCTTCGGGAAGTTATTTGCCAACGGTACCAACAGACGGTGCCAAAAAGAGAAACTTACACATAGTGAATTTAATTGACGCGGTTTATGTATAGTAAGATGTGACCACAGTTCTGCACAGTTATCCCAGCAGTACTTTAAACACCAGGGCCCAGGAGTTAAAAACTTTTAATCCCTATCTGATCAGATCAGATTTGGATTTTGGGGAGTTCAAAACCAAACTACAGGATTAGGATCACTTTGATATCCGATCAGATCAGGAAATCCAATCCAAGCTTTAATCTGGATCAAATCTTCAAAACGGGTAGTTCAAACCGACAACACAGGATTGGGATCAGTTTGATCCCAAAAAACTGGATTATCCTGATCCCACCAGAGGGGTGGGTTTCCAGTGGATTACCAGAGCAAAATGTACTGTACAATTTATTTTAAAATATGTTTCAATTTAAATTAGATGGCAAAGTTTGTTAACTGAAATAATACACCATTTTTAGCCGTCATGGGAAATACATTGTATTTTTTCCATTTGTGCTCACGTTTGTGGGGGCCTATTTTGTTTTCAACCAAATGTCGATGACATAAATGTTTATGCTCATAAAAGTATCACAGTAAAGATTGTCAATCGCAAATGTAATTTAGATTAAAGTAAAAATATCTTCAACAAAAAAAAAGTCCATCATCTGTCATCACCTTTCAAAAGTAATTGCGGACAATAGATGTCTCTGCAATGTGGTCTTTTGTCTTCCTTGTATTATTTTTCATATCCACTAGATGGCGATTGGTAGGATTAAAGCACTGATATTCAGGATCTAGTCATCTTGAAAAGTCGTAATCTGGATCAGGGTGATCCTATCCTGAATTACTTTGAACTCCAGGGACAACATTTGGCCGACTTGTCTGATCCAGGATCACAAAAAATAGGATTTCAAAATCTGATCGGATCTGATTGAGATTAAAAGTTTTGAACTCCTGGGGCCAGATGATTGAATATGTAATTGATGTCCTGTTAATTTGCAGAACATTTAGCATCATAAACTTTGTCAGATTGTGAGAAAATGGTTGATGTAGCAAAGAAATACACACTGCAATAAGACAAGAAAAACAATAGGCTTCAAAAACACTTCGCCCAATAACAGTGAGAGAAAAGGAAGTTAAGGTGACAGCCGTGGGGATGACTCTTACTTTATGCTGCAAAACAACAAAATGCATGAATAGGATGATGGAAATTAAATACATTTCCTTTCATTATTATCTTGTCTGTCCCATCATATTCCACTGTGCCCTACCCAATAAAGCAGAAACACCATTAAAAACAATCTTTCAGAACGTAATGACTTTTTTCTCCTGATCACTAGCATTTCACGAGCCAGTCAAAGTAGACCTTGAGAGGTCGGTCTCTTACCTGTTTGAAGGCGGCAGCCATCCACTGTAAATATTTCGGATTCTTGCAAAAGCAATGTGCATTAAATTAGCTTATATTCAAACAGCGACAACTTACATAATTAAATAAAGGCCCTAAAAGTACAAGTCAGGAGTATGTTGGTAGTTTTAAAAGGGTATTCATGGGTTTCGCGGAAAGTTTTAATACAATTCCCTTTTATCTAAAGGACAGTATCCGCTATACACTGCAATTTAACAATGACTTCATTTTGATGGATGAGCTGACATAATGGTTTGTAGTCTTATTGTATTTCCTTGCAGTCTATTCACTGTTTTCTGGCGCCAAAAGTGACATTGAACACAGGACTGTTTCACATCATTCCCTTTTTATGGTGAACATTTCCAGATAATCTTCTCTGGCATTGGGTTAAAGAAAGCTGAATTGTTGAGAAAAGAATAACGTCATTGATAAAGATGAGAGGTTCACAAAGACACAGCAACTATTAGAATGGACATTGATATTAAATGCATAATAAAAGAAAACAAACTCTTCAATAACCTTGTTATAAACATAGAGTTATTTGAAGATGGCCTCAATGTTGTTATTAAAAAAACTTCCTGTTGCCTCGCACATAATGAGGGCAGTGTGAGAGAGCTCCTTAGTCATCCCCGACCAGTGTCCAAAACAAATAACCATTTGTGTATCATCTTAACAAGGAGTTCCAAACTTCCTGATGATTCAAAAGGTATTTTCCCACACATGATGTGGCCCGTGAGGTGGAAAGAACAAGTAGATCTTAAAGGAGAGCATATTAAAGGGGCACTATTATGCAAATGTTCACGTTTCATAATTGTATTTTGTGCCTCTACTGTGACATGCTTTAATGTTCAAAAAGTGCTTTATTTTTCTCGTACTGTCTGAAACCAGAGCCCAGTCTGCTCTGATTGGTTAGCTGGCCGGCTCTATTGTGATCCAATGGAGTCCAATGGAGGCGTTCCAGGGTGTTAGGGAGAGAAACTCCCTCTGGAGGGAACTTTGGGATTTGAGTCTTTGCAGATTATTTACATGCGCACAAACCTATATACAGCACTACAGGAAAGATAAAACCTCAAAAGCATAAAAGGTCCTCTTTAAGTTATTTCCAAGGCCTATAGGCACGTTCAATCAGTATTTGTGAACATGAGCTACTCTTTCTCAAAGCCAGACAAGTAAGTCTTGGGATGTGTAAATTCTCCTCCATAGACGATGAATAATGTTGTGGACCCACACGACTTTTCCTTTTCTTTTTTATACCCAGATTATCTTCTGTTGTTGTGTTTTCACAAACTATTGCTATATACTGTACTTGGAGCACTCCCCTGGCTGCTGTGTGTCCTCTTCAGGATATTTACCTGTTCATTACATGTTACTTTTTAGATGATTTTATCCAAAGTGACTTACATACTTAATACTGTGGGCAATCCCCACAGGAGCAATTTGGGGTGAAGTGTCTTCAGGGACACAACGACAAGCTGCAGTGGGGTTTGAACCTGTGCTCCCTTGATCCGAACACCAACGCTCTATCCACTGTGCCACACACCTTCCTGGTCTATGGATCAGCTCCAGATGTGTAACTTAATGACATCTCAAATTTGATCGCTCTAGTGTTGTTCATGTTTACTAATATATTGACTGCCTTTTACCATAGGAGTGACATGTAAACAATATGATAATGTTTCCCTTTAAGATGGAGAAGCCTAAGGGATCCCTATAGGATTGAACGGAGCTATATTCCTAAAGCCTGCCAGAGGACTGTTTGAAACCTTTACAATAAAAAAGCTTTTGAAGGTTTATGAGAATGTAGATACCAGCTTCTTACCCTATCAGATTCAAAAGCAATGTCTTTGTTCACTCTTCACATACTAGGCTATATGGAGATTTTTGTACTTATATTTGTATTACTTTAGAATAATGTCATCATGTTTCAGCGAGAGAATGGGCACTAAATGGTATACATGTGTTTTAGATGAAAGCTTTGCAGTTTGCCACATACACACTAAAAACAATATTTTTAGAAGTCTGCGTATTTGTTTTCAACTCTTTAGAAGCATCTGTTTGTAATTATTTTGTGTTAATTGGCCAACCTCTTGCTGCCTGTGATGTCTCCTCGGGAAGTGGGATTTCAGGTTAGCAGAGAGACATTTTCTGGCTTTGCAGTAAAGAAACTCCAGCTGAAATCCGTGCGTGCGCTCAGCCGCCCCCGTGGAAGCGAGACCGTCTCATGTGTGGTGGAGCATTAAAAAAGCTATTGCTATTTAATCGCCATTCTGGACCCCTGCTCCAATTAGTTTCCTCTAATGAGCTTATGGAGATAGGTTGTGGAGCTCTCCCTGTTATGTCCCTGCCCAGAGAATTCATTTTAAATGAACTTCTGGTGCTGCACGTGACACCTCTCTAGCCATTGATGTTTATGTTATGCCATCGTGTTGGAAGGAAATGAGGAAGTGTAGTGTGTGATAACCAGGGTTCCTTCCTCACACATTCAACCTACCTCACTACTTACATCTGTTACCATGGCAATGAGAGGCTGAGAAATAATGACCCGAGTCTCGTTAGGACCAGTGTCAAAACTGTGGATGTACGGCCACCCTCCAAATATGGCCCCAGTCTGCTCCCAGCACCCGTTCTTCTTTAGCACGCTGAGAACACCTGATGACCAGTTGAAAGGCTGCCTGCCACTTTTCCCATCATTGTCCTCCCTGCAACGCTCCATTAGCAATTAGCAAACGCACACATACTACAGCTGGCATCAAAGTGCTCTTAACGTCAACATGAGATTCGCCCGTGAAAGATTCTACTACAGAGGAAAGCCGCATCACAATTTCTCATCATGCATCTGATTTATTCATGAGTGCGAACAAAGCAATCAGATGAGGAAATCTCCCAAGTGGTAGGTCCATGTGTGTTTTGTGCACTGTAGAGTGTTGGGAAGTACTTGGGCTTCATCCATTGCCAGCCAGCTGATTACACAGGGGGGGGCGCCGGTATTAGTTTGTCAGAAACGCCCCTGTCATGTGTTCTTCAGTGTTTATATCTCTCCACATCTATGTCCTCTGCTACCCGTGTAGGACTTCAAAGCCTTCGCCTGCAATGCTCCCTCCTTCTCTCGGAGAATCTTTGCATTTTAAATTGTTTGTATTTCACCCTGATTACACAAACAGATCTGGGGGGGGGGGGGGGGGGGTATGCTTTCACCACATGGACGGTAGTGCCAGTTTGTACACGTTCTGCCTGGATCAAAAGAAAAGCAGGACACTTTGGGTGACTTAATCAGGCTGGCTCTGCCTCACAGATTCTCTGCAGCTCTGAGTCACTCCCCAGCTCTTTGCTTTGGACGTGTGAAAGAGTTAGTCCAGACAAACTGTGGAGGTGTTTTTCTTGCACAGTGGTCAGCCCTGCAGGGAGATTCCTGCTTTGACTGCGGGGCTCAGCTAAACCTGACGCTCATAATTTAATGTGATCCCCAGTGTGTGTGTTTGTGTGTGCGTGTGTGTGTGCACAGTGGTATTTTCCCCAGGGCTTTAGTTGCATGCGTGCGCACAAAATAATGTCAACAGCAGTCACAATGGCAGACAGTCAGCCCCCTTTTTGTTATCTGAAAAACAAAAACACCCGACCTCGCAGTGAAATGTAATTCCTGTCAACATCATATTTAATCACACATCTTTTTTACTTTACCTTTTTTTGTTTCTGAATAGTGGGCACAGGGTGTACAGAATTGATTTTTTACATTCTCCGCGCTACTGACAAGATCAACCATGGGGCAGACATGACCAGAGAAATGGAAATCAGATGCTGCTACATGAAATTATCTATTGATTTTTGTGTTGTATCTGTAAAAGTTATGTAGGAGGGTTACATTGTCTCCTGGTGAATTCCTCGGCTGTGTTTAACTGCTGGGGGGTGCTGAGGCAGAACACTGTTCGAGGTCATATCAGTAGCTAGATTAGACTTGCTAAATTTCAGGGCCATGGGAATGAAAACAAACAAGGAGGTTCTGGTTACATTGGCCGTTTCCTCACACTTTCCCCCACCCCCTCTTGTATTATGTCTCTCCACTCGCCCCTGCGTGAGTGTTTGCATAGCGAGACGGGCATTAAATGGGCAAAGCTTGGTTTAGAGGTCAGACTTGCAGATGAGACACTCGAATGCCCTCGCACAGTCAGGTTCTGTTTGCATGGGCAGAGTTTGATTAAAGCCTGCAAAGTGGATCTTTTTTTTCGGTCAGGGGGAAAGAATGTTGAATCTCTTAGTCCATATGCTTTTATAGATGGGCATCTGGCATGAAAAGCCCATTTCCTGTTCCTTCATCGCAGCCTTCTGGGACACCCTGTCTGAATCCTGGGACTCGTGACTACATAGCTTGACTTGTAGGTAGGTGGAGCATAACAAGGAAGGAAAATGCTAACGGCATCCAGCCAGTCCTGTGTGTGACACTGCCAAATGCATTATCCTACTGATGATGAGCAGTGTTTATTTTCCAGTTAACTTGTGTCCCTGGCCGGGGCACTGTTAGAATGATAGCGTGTATGGCTCTCTTGATAATGAATGGTTCTCATTGACCATGCCGACATTGTCTACTTGTCATTTAACAGTCATGTGCCCCTTATATGAACTGTAATAATCTATTGACAAGAATCTTGAATGACATGGGCCAAGCGGCATGTGAAAACGTAGTCAGACCTCCCCCTAGTGGCAGTTCCAACACACACACACAGCCACATCAGGAATACATGAGACATTTGTGGTAATGTTTAAGCCTTTTATGTGTTTTGTGGATCCTTTCAGGAGGGGAAAAAGAAATTCGATAAGGAAACAGAGAAATACTACTCCACGCTCGAGAGACACCTCAACTTATCATCCAAGAAGAAGGAAGCATATCTGCAGGAGGTAAAACCAAAGCAACTGTTCTGATCCTCTCAACATGTCTTTGAATAATGCGGTGTTATGGCTCAGTGTCTCCTAAAAATAAAGCTGTTGTTTGTGCACCACTCTTGCACACCCTTCTCCTAGGTGTGCATGCAGGCATTAACTCTCTGTCCACACAGTGCTCTGCCAGTTTGACCCCCGCCTTTGTGACGCCACTGACCCTGGTTTCTTTGCTATTTCTCAGGCTGACACCCAGATTGATAAGGAAAGACAACTCTTCTACGATGCGTCCCTTGAGTATGTTTTCAAAATCCAAGAAGTCCAAGAGAAGAAGAAATTTGAGTTTGTCGAGCCGGTAAGAATCAGTGTTACATATTTCTGTGCTCAGTTAATGCACATTTAAGATGCTGTATTTGCTTTGCTTTACTTAATATGTTGTTAAAAGCTTAGTTTAAGTGGCATCTAATTTAAAAAAAAAAAGCACAGACTGTCTTTTACTGCTGATAGAAGTAACTTTTTAAAAGTCTGTCGTCTCTTAATGACACTCACAATGATACATCTCTCACAGGTATAATCATACGCTTGTGTATACAACTCATTTGTCATCTTTATCGCAAATTCTATGTGATATAAGTCAATCCATTTGTGGAAGGTAGTGCGTTAAATGAGATGAAGTGATTGTTGTGAAAAGCCTGTTTGAAAACCCCCACCTAACAGATTTATGGAGTCAATTCTAACATATTTAGCGTAAAAGTTACCAGGAAGCATTAACTCCTGTAAGGTGTTAAATGTCTGGAAATGTGAGATGGGAGCAAGTGAATGTTATTTTGTTTACACCCACTGGCAGCTCACCCAGAGCTATAGCCAGAAATGTAAATGTGCCGGCCCCAGGTAATTGGGGGGGGGGTTTGTGCGGAAAATTACATCAATATCTGTCAGTCGTAAAGAGTAAGAACCTTCAAAAAAACGTATTTTTTGGGGCAATATTCAGTGCAACGAGAAATAATTATATTGGTTGGATTTATAGATGTTTAAAAATAAGTTAATTCATTTTTGACTGGCAGTATGAACATCACCATTAGCATTTTAAAAGAAAAGTAGAATGTAAAAGAAAATGTGATTGAAAGCACAGAATTAAAGCAAATTATATCGTTTTTACATCACATCATAATTCAAACCATGTTGGAAAAATAGAATGGACTGGATTCCTGATGTTAAAGAGATTCTGAATGTGTGATAATAGTGATTATCAGCGTTTTTAGTGTTCAAAACGAAACATTTTATGTCGCAATGTTGCTTTTTAAAATGGCATTTCTCACTTGAATTAGCACTGAAGCTCTACAGAACATTAACTCAGTAAATCACCCGCTATTATTGTTCCCTTTGCAGCTCCTGGCCTTCCTTCAGGGTCTGTTTACGTTCTACCATGAAGGATACGAGCTGGCTCACGAGTTTGAGCCGTACAAACAACAGCTCCAGTTCAACCTACAGAATGTAAGTCCCAGCTACTCCAGGGTGGTACACAAAGGCAACCCGCCACGTGATCAGATTCTGCAGCTGATCATACCCCCATATAACAAGCAGAGTTTTTACTAATGGATAGCTGTGTGATTAAATGAGATTCTTTGCTGCAGGGAGGATCAATATTTAGAGTGTTGTATAGCGGGTGGTTACTGCTGGCCATTTAATGCTAGTGTGTCAAGAATTGGGAGTAAAACTCCAGCTGCCACCATGCCCTCTCCTTCCATCACCGTGACCTCACCACTTGCAGCCTCAGGGCTCAAATTTCTCTCTGACCCGAAATGTCAGCGCCATTGCCCTGGCCATTTCCACTCGCCTCTCTCCATGTCCTCAGATGCAGAGGGCTCTAATAGGAGCTGCTGAAGGTGAAGCTGTCTCAGCACCGCTCTTGTAGTATCTAAGAAACAGCCTCATCCTGACCTTTTTAAAATCCAAGAAGAGAATTCCTGGAAGCATTTAGAACTGGCTCTCTGTCCTAATTTACATCACTTCAAGTGTATCCCTGCAATACAAATGTAGTGTTTTTGAATTAGATGCTGTCTGTATTCCCATAACGTTTGCCAATGTGTTCTTTCCCCCAGGTGTTCTCGCGTCATTGCACAAATGTAAAGCATTTGTCAGTTGTTTGACGTTTTTCCTCTATTTGTTTCAGCCTGACGTAGACAAAATGAAGCTATACAGTATGAGATGAGAAATAGTTACACAAGACTTCCTCTGTTAATGCAATTATAATCCAATCCTCTGCTTTCTGCGCAGACAAGAAACAACTTTGTGAGCACTAAGCAGGAAGTGGAGAAGCTGATGAAGAGGATAAGGTCTGCAGATCAGGACTATAAACCCCCCGGCCAGTGGACGATGGAAGGCTTCCTGTACGTCCAGGAGAAACGTGAGTCTTTCTTTCTTTCTTTTTTGTTTGTTAAAGGAAAGACAAATACGCATCCCCTATCCCTTACCCCCACCCCGTTAGGTCATGGTCACAGTAAATAGGAAACAATTTAAAAAAAAAAATAATAATATTAATAAAAATAAATGAAATAATAAATACAAGAAAAATACACAAAGTCACAAATAGCAGGAAAATAGCAAATTCACATTGAGTAAAATAATAGATAACTAAAATATAATTAAGACATGGGAGAACAATAAAGGATAAACAGAGTATTGTTCAACCTGCGTCTTTCTAACTAGACTCCCCCCCCCCTCACTTATAAGTGCATGGTTTTACATCCATCACCATAAACATGTCTTGAGTTTTCCCAGGCTTCTCTCACACAGAGCTCATAATTCATCCTGTTTACTGTTTCACTTTGATGTGCTCTCAAGTAAAGGGGGGGTTTGGTAGATTTTATCTGCAGTGATAAACATTTGATTTATCACACTTTAATTGCACATTGATTTTCAGAAGTCTTACCAGAAGTAATATGTTGGTTATTTGTCTGTCTCAGGTCCCCTGGGATGCACTTGGACTCGTCACTACTGCACGTATGAGAAAAGCAGCAAGAACTTCAGCATGAGCAACAATGAAAATAAATCCGGGGGGAAACAGGTAGCTCAGTTTATTTTAGCTTAGTTTATTTTTTCTGTTCATTTTAGTTACACATACAGATAACAAAAGAAAATAAAAGCTAGTACAATCTGTGTGGATGAAACAAAGAACTCCCTAGAGCCTTATAAGACTCAACCCAGATGGGGGGGAAAAGATGACAGGACTGCAACTTGAGAACAGAAATGGAAAGGCAAGGCGAGTTTATTTTTATAGCACTTTTCAACACAAGGCCATTCAAAGTGCTTTACAAAAAATGAAAGACATTAAGTATTAAAAAAGAAAAGCTAATAAAATAAACATTAAAAGGAAAGGCTTGTTAACTTAAAGCAGACACAAATGCTTCAAGGATAACGACATTCACAAATAACAAGGGAGGGGAAGGAATGAAAATAACATTTTAACAGAGAGACATTGTGTCTTGAACGTATTCATTACATTTGCAAGCATTTGCTTATAAAGATTTGTAAAAGCTTCACGAGCTTTTATATAGATCCAATAATATTTTTTTTATTTTGTGTATTAGATCAACCTCCTGCCACCGTCCTATGCGTTTTTAGATTAACCGATAGGACGATTCATGTGTTTTTACTTATATAAACTTAAACGGAAAGTATTTGACATCATTTTTGTCATGTTTCCCTTTCATTTGTATTTAATAATGTCTTGTTTGTTTATTTTTAGAATGGCATGGTCGTGAACCAGCCTGAGATGTTTAAGCTCAAGTCGTGCATTCGGAGGAAAACGGACTCCATCGATAAGCGCTTCTGCTTTGATATCGAAGTGGTGGAGAGGTCTGTGATCTGAATCATCTGTTTCCAAAAATGTCTTACAACTCACCTTGACTGAAAACATGATCTTTAACACTAGTACCATCCCCTCAAGCATGTCAACATTTCTTTTCCGTGGTTAGTTAGAACAGTGGATTAGGAGAAAATGATTAGAAACAATTGAATATGCAAAGATCAGCATGGTATGATCTGTTACATTTAAGATGAATTAACCTTAGGTGAAACTGTATCATATTCTAGCTTCTGGTAGTAATAATAATAGCTACCCTGCAATTGCTTTGGTTTTTATAATGTGTAAGTTAACAGAAAGAGAAATGTAAGGCTGCATTCATTTTTTGCTAGCATAGCAGATTGACCCACAGGAAAACAGTGGTGATAAAGCGACTGTTTGATTAACCAAAATGAAGATTAAGCAAGCGCATGTTGGATTTTTTTGTCCTCATGCATTTTGTGCCAGCCAACTGATACTGGCAATTAACCTGCATTATCCTGGGAGTACTCAGCACTTCAAGAGGCGTTCAGGTCTGATTAACATCTTCAAAGAGTCCCTGTTTACCAGATGTTTTCAGCTCTGTTTGTCTCCTGCATGTTCCTCAAGTCCTCTCCCTCCCAAGATCCCCGTTTGTTGTATGTGTTTTTTTAACCCATTCCGTCTTTTCTCTGTGTTCGTGTCGATGTAGAAATGACATCTATCGTGGAACTCTTTTCAGGCCACTTCAGTTTTTCTGTAAAGTCCGGTATGTGAACTGACCAGTGCTGCCCAGAGCTCAGAGCAGTTGCATGTGCTGCATGTGTGCTGCTAACATCATAATGCACTCAAATCCAAACCTTCGTATGAAAAACTGCTGCCTTCTGAGCACTTCACAAAATCGCTTGGACAATGTGGGCTTCAGGACACAAACGCATTCATAAATGATTTCCACTTCACTGCAATTACTCAGATATTACATTGATTTGTGTCATTCTGAGAATCAATTGATCATTTTGCCTCTTTTTAAACAGTTTAATTAATGTGGCTGTATGGGAATATTTATAACTAATTTGTATTCATTGATGTACTGGGAATAGGAAAGGGATCTAACACGTTATAGTTGGCTTTCCACTGATGAGCAGTGGCGGAATTGATCAAGTCAGACGTAACGAGAGCTCGATATAAGCTCATTATTGTGGTGTGTTGCATTATTGTTGCGCAACACCAGCACGGCTCACCCTTGGCGAGTGTTGCTGAGCATGGACAATAACTGCAGTTTATTTGCAGGACAATCATTTATCATAAACGGCCATGCCCCCAAGGTGATTGTTCCAACCACAAGGACAATGTGGGCCAAGCTCCAGTCAGCTTCAAGCTCATCCATTTATCCTCATTATAATAAACATACTGTTGCACCTATAGCCCCGCCAGATCCAGGGCAACAATCTCACAGCCTCATTTCTAAAGGGTTCACGTCAGTTAATCAAGGGGTATTCAGCCGTGACAATGGTTTTATTTTATTTGACCAATGAATACAATTGAATTGATTAGCTCATTGTAATGAAAATAAAGTTATTTAATAAATTCCCAAGCAACTTCTCTTTCTAGAAAGAGTATCCACAGTATTCCGGATAATCCACATATCTTGGATTTTTCAGGAGGGGGACTTGGTCAATTTGATAAAAAAAGTATCTCCTTTTTTCATATTTGCTCAAACTTTTACTATATCCTGCTGACAGTAGTGCGTAACATAGATAACATGAAATACATCCTGTTAAACTGTACGTCTCTAGGGCATCTACAATAACAAATGAAAAATTCAATTACTGTTCATGAACTCGCATTAACTGTCGGACTAGGCGACACTGATTATAATCATCTGTTATATCAATCAATCAATTATAAATCAAGATTCTGTTACTGCATTGCCTATTTTCTCACCTCAAATGATTTAAAATACAAATGCTGGTGACGCACGGTTTAGCTGTTGAATTAAAGTAAAGTTGAAACACTCATGCCAAACATCGCCCACCCGCTGGAGCTCACTTTCTCATTTGACGGTACACTGAAAACATTTGACAGAAGAAATAGCCAATGCAGTAACATGCGCCTGATAATTATGTTTGATAAAAGCTGCCCAGTTTTCAAGTTGAACTTCTTTTATGTTATTTTGTTTTTCTTTTATTGAATCGTGTAAACTCAAAATACAAGTATTATCATTCAAATGAAATTCCTTCCACCTCCATTGTTTTAGAGATATACATCCGAACTTGGTCAAATAAATCCCAAACCATCCACATGGTAGTATATCAATAGAAGTAACATTCAAAATGTGGGCGTCTTTTGGTAATTCAGTTAATATAACCAACTTGACATGGCTCCATGCTGATACTGGGTGGGCTTCGTCAGATATTGTTAAAGTTAGGTTACTACTTCCTGTGAGATAACACTCAGAGAAGTTTCAGCGCTATACTGTCTGTATGTAGCACTTGAGGTGATATATATGGCACTAAAGTAGATCATCGGTAGCATGCTGGGTGCAAAAAAAAACGAACAAATCACTCTAATATCAAGCACATGTAGCATTTTAATTGGGAGTGGAATGTGATGCACCGAGCCAGCCGAGGGCACAGTTTAAAGTCAAGCATTTGCACATGAGCTATTTTAGTCACACAAGTCCTTTTATAGTGGTCTCAGCCAATGTAAACAAGGTCTGTCCAGGGGGCCCAAGGCAATGAGATGAGACTGAGAGCAGCTTTTCTCTGCAATGTTTCCAGGCATGGCGTGATGACACTGCAGGCACAGTCAGAATCCAACAGGAGATTGTGGCTGGAGGCCATGGATGGCAAGGAGCCGGTGAGGAACTGCCTGTTTGTCTTTCAAATATTCATTTTGGCCGGCCTGCTGTTTGGTCTAGGATTGGGGGGTTTTATTTGTTTGTTTTTCTACAGGAAATCAATACCAAATGTGAATTATTTGCCACTGGCACCCTCTTCTGGTGGGTTATGGCAATCTTTTTTGTTTGTTTTTAAGAAACCATGACCTCACCATCCACTTGCTAAAAATAGGAGAGTCCACTTAAAGCAAAGGACAACTGGGGGAAATAAAACTCTTTAACATCATTATTTTCTTTCTGAGATTTTGTTCAGTTTCCCCTTAATTTAATAATGATGTACTTGAAATGTCTCTAGATCTACAACCTGCCTGCCATATTAAGCAAAAAGGAAGAGAGTAAGTGTGTTCTTTTTCCAATTCAAAATGCATATATTTAGCTTGCCAAGACTTGTAATAACATCCCAAACACATACATGTCTAACACATGCTTTGTTACCTATAGCTATCTCTGTTCATTAACACAATTACTTGACATACACCCACTCAGCTGACATAGCACGGCCTTCCAGCACACGGCTGTATCTTATTAGTCAGAGCACAAGCAGAGAGGAGAGCATGATATTCCTGCGTGTTGCGTGGTTAACCCAGGAGGTAATTGACCTGTCAACTCGATTCTCATGTTGTATTACAGCGTTTCTTAATGAGGCGGGCTTTAACTTCGTAAGGAAATGCATTGACCTGGTGGAGGATAGAGGTGAGGCATTTCAATCTCTCAGCTTTAATCCGTCAAATGACATAAGTGCAGCCTGACTGTGATTATGAACAACAATGTGTTTCATTCTTTGGTTGACATAACACATTATACTGCCTCGTAAGCCTTAACTAAACATAGAATCTTTCCTTTTTCCCCCAATCCTTTAATTTACCCTCTGCCAAACAGGAATAAATACAATGGGACTATATAGGATTGGAGGGGTCAACTCCAAAGTGCAGAAGCTGATGACAACAGTGTTTTGTAAGTAGCCCCTAAAATAAGAGAAGCTGACATCTGTTATAAGTATTTGTCAAGCTTTGATTTAAAATGTTTAGTCATTCTATGTCTGTACATAAAGAATTAAATGATCACAGATGGAATAAATACTTAGATTATTAACTAAGTAAAAGTAGCAGTACTGCAGTGTAAAATACTCAGTTACAAGTAAAAGTCCTGCATTCAAAATGATACTTAAGTAAAGTAATACATATTAGCATTCAAAATACTTTAAGTACCAAAAGTAAAAGTACTCGTTCTGCAAAATAGCCATTTTAAGCACAATATATTTTTATATTTTATATCATAATCAATGATTTAATTATAATTATTGCTACATTTATGTGTTCATCAATAGTAGGTGATTTATATATTGTATTGATTGTCTACATTTGCAAAGTAACTAGTAACTAAATATGTAATATACATGTAGTGGAGTAAAAGTATAAAGTAGCAAAATGTGAACATACTCAAGTTACAATACAAGTACCCCAATTATTTACTTAAATAAAGTACTTGAGTAAATGTACTTAGTTACATAACACCACTGTAAATGATACTCACAAGCCATGTAGCAAAACTAACACAATAGATAACAGTTTAATTTGTTTTATTTGACCAATTATTCTTTATTTAGCTTGGTTTATGAACAGCCTATGTCCGACCACAAGTTGAATGGAGAGCTTAGTCAAACGTAATGTGACTGCAGAGTGAGGGAAGAGGTCCTCCTGGTGGTGTGACACTGTAAAAGCCATCGGCCTCATAACAATCTGTCAATACCTTATTAGATGAGGCCAAGGTAATCCTGTTTGAATCCTACATTGAACAGGAAATGTCAGGATGATATTTTTAAATACTCTCTCAAGCTTGATTTCTGCGTCACAACCATAGACTGTATGTCACAACGCACTGCTGTCAGCATGTCACAGAGTTCAAAGCTTACTTTTTATGATGCTAATAAACAATACAAAAAACGTGTTTCCAATAGCAACCAAGGCACCTGTTGATATGGAGCTGGATCCAGAGACGTGGGACAACAAAACGATCACCAGCGGCCTGAAGAACTACCTGAGGTCAGCGTGCCTCACCGGCTGCAGGAATCATCATTATCTCCATAGTGCCTCTTTGAAACCTCCCTGTTGTTAATCATTCATTCTTTGCTGCAACTCACAAAGGAAGGTGGCTGCATTCAAAAGACCCGTGTCACTCAAATAAATGTCAACGTTTCTCTTTATTCACCAGGTGTCTCTGCGAGCCTCTAATGACCTTCAAGCTCCACAAAGACTTTATCTTGGCTGTCAGTAAGTTGTGAAAAGTTACTTCAATTGTCGGTTATGATGCTATATGTGTTTTACCGTTTATCATTGTATTATACATGAATATATATTCTTTGCTCAATTTAAAGACATGCATTAATATGGTAATAATAATTAAATAAAAATATCAAATCAATATTCTGTACAATATATGTTGTTGTATTTTTTGCTATGTGTTTGTACTGTGAACTGTTTTTCTGTTTTACTTTCTTGACTTCCCTGCTGTGGGCCTAATGAAGGAATATTGTATCTTATCCAACACTGCTAATGAGGAATGTACATACTGTGCTGTTATACATCAAGGAAAGGAAAATGATGAATTGTGCCAGAAGATATCCCACTTTAATTTGAAAATATGAATATGTTAAATATATATTAACCAAGTGTATTTCCCTTGCATATTAAATGTGTGTGTATCACTTTTTAAAAGGGAATTAAGTTTGAACTGAACTGCATTTCAAGTGTATTCATTTACCCACCTCAGGGCTTACATGTAGGCCCTGAGGTTGGGAAACCAAATGAGCAAAGATTGAACCAATTAAACCGTCTCAGGAAATAACTACATGCCCTGTGCATCATATAGCCCTTGTTTCATGTTAAATTAATAAGTTAAATTGGTTTAATCTCCACTCAACTACTTTTTTTCACCTCTGCATAAAGTGTCTCAAGTGGAATGTCAATTTTACAAACTATATTTGACGTTTTAACCACATCTTCAAGTTGATATTTGTTCTATTTAAATTCATACAATTCCAGCTCTATGCGATCAAATCTATTGTTAAAATGGATAAATAGCTGCATCGAGGTTAACAGGACTATTTTCATCATATTTACGACATTGTAATGTTCTGTTACCCTGACCACAGTCACGCCAATAAGATATTTATTGTCACCATTCTAAAAGTCAATGATGTGACCTAATCGTCATGTTTTTCTGTTGGTACATGAGGCTATTGGTCATTTAATATCCATTTGCCTCTCCTCAGAGTCAGATGACCAGAACTACAGGGTGTGTGCCGTCCATGCTTTGGTTCATAAGCTGCCCGAGAGGAACAAGGAAATGCTGGAGCTGCTAATAAAACACCTCGTCACGTACGTATTCCCGTAATGAATCAGTTACACTGCAGCCCTTTTGAGAGAAGATACAAATAGCTGAGACTGATTAAATTGTCTTCACAGGTCTAAAACAGTTTGTAGCTTGTAAAGTACATCCCCTTACGACAAGGTTAACTATCAGTAGAGAACAGCATCTTACCCTTATTAACGCACATGTACCTCCACCTGCAGAGTTTCCGCTCAAAGCCAGTTCAACCTGATGACGGTTTCTAACCTGGGTGTCATCTTTGGGCCCACCCTGATGCGCTCCCAAGAGGAAACCGTGGCCGCCATGATGAACATCAAGTTTCAGAACATTGTGATGGAAATACTTATCGAGAACTTCAACAAGGCGAGTCATTGTTTTGCTGTAAATGTAAAGTATACTTGAAGTTTTACCTTTATCCAATTTCTTGAACATCTTACTTTAAAGGTGCCCTATTATACTGTTTTTCATCAATATATTATAGGTCTCAGTTATATACAAAACATGTCTCTGAAGTGTTTGCCTCGAAATACCAAACAGATCACCCATTTTAGCATCCCATAACCCCCTCTGGTTCAGCCCTGTTTCAAAAGTGCTGATTCTGTCTGTTACTTTAGATGAAAATAAGGTGCCGCGCCCCTCTGAGAGATATTTGGTTAAAAGGCGCATTCACACCGGAGTACTTTTCCCCGTACTTTTCCCGTCTAGTTCTGATAGTGCCTGGAATATTGCGTTCACACCAAAAAGAGTACTTAGTTCCGAGAATTTTTACCCCCATTTTTAGTGCCTGCTAGAGAGGTGGTACTATCCTGGGGAGAAAAAAGTACCAATTTTGATTGGCTGGGCGAATTTCAAGACACGCCCCGTAAAACAGTTTTGTGAAGCCGCCATTGTATTTGCTGGCATTAGCATTAGCATTAGCCCCGCGCACCAACGGAGAGAGAATAACTTATGGCAACACAAAAAAAAACATGGGAGCGGTGGAGTGATGAGGAGGTGTCGGTGTTCTGGCGATTTACTCGAAAGGCCCCAACTCCGGGGACTTCCGGCCGGGGACTGACAGCGCTGCAGCACCCCCTAGGCAGGCGGTGCGGAGTCCAGCGTGTGTCTGTGATCGCATCATACAAACAGTCCTCTGTGTTTCTGAAAGAGAAACAACGTGCACACTGTAGACCGGGGGTAACGCTGCCTGTCCTCTGCACCCCCGGGGCTGATGGGTAATCACTCTCAAATGAGTGAGGGAACAGAGACGAGGCATTTGAGTCCTGCAGGATTTCCCCGTTAGTATCAGTGTCTCGAAAACACATGTTGGCGACTGAAAGACATCCAGTGTTTGGTCCTTTCCTGAAGCATCCTTCACCTACTACAGTGTCTCAACTGAAAGAGGACCACCAACACACACAAAATATAATACAATTTTGAGATTTGGGGATATTTATCTCCCAGTCTTTCACTTTTTCTGACATTTTCAACACCAAACATGTCGTTAATGTATCTGTTTAGTGAACTACAGCAATCTGAAAGCCTGTACCTTATTTATATCACACTTTCTCAGTAGAAAAATGCAGGAAATTACTTTTTTAATGCAGTATTTTCTGTTTTATGGCGCAACACAAAGATATATCGCTATGTGCAAACCTGTGACTCTAATATGTCAACAACATGAAACAAGAATATGAACCTGGCTTTATCCAATGTTCACACAAGAGTTCTACATCCTGACACATCCTTAATCTACACTGTCTCAACTGAAAGAGGACCAGAAACACATTACAAATATAATAAAATGTGGAGACTTTGGGAGATTTATCTCCCATTCTTTTACTTTTCGGGCATTTTACAGACCAGACATGTCGTTGATGTCACTGTTTACCAAACTACCACATTTTCTGAAAAATGCATAAAATGATGCAATATATGTTAATTACATGGTTTATACATGTAATTACTGGGGTTCCATTTCTTCTGATTTCCTAGTTTGGGCGTGCACATTTTCCGTGCGCAAACCTACCTCTTTTGGATTTGGAAAGGTTGGCATATATGCATAAGGAGCTGTTTTTTCCACAACAAGCTGGAGGAGAGTCCTCTCCTGACAGACTGAGAGGCTCAGGTGAGCTAAAGGACTCTCTGAGGGTTTAGATAGTTAACTTTAGTCTAAGTTATCTCAGTGGGTCTCAAACGGTTTGGTCACAAATTATTCAAAAGATTATTTCCGCAGCACACCTTCATATGATCATTATAGTTATAAAAAAAATAAGAGAATAAAGGAAAAACAGTTATGAAATACTATATGGCAGTAAAACAAGAATACAGTTTGAAAGGGGAGTGATTTGTAAAATATCCATAAAGAAAAAGAACATCTGATTACAGTTGTGTTTCATCTGGGTGTTGAGAGATGTACAGTATCCATCTCTTAATGTTGCTCTCAAAGTGCACCAGATTGATGCTTTTAACTTCAATATTTAAAAAATATCTTCCCGGGGGAGCATCCCCCCGGACCCCCCTAGAGGAGGTCAGGTCCGCTCCCCACTCGTAAAAAATAGCACTTTACCCCTGCTCATATGCCGTGAGCTGATTATCAAGCCTTCATTGTAACAGTCGCGGGTGTACTGTGTGTTTGCGTGTGGGGAGTGTTGCAGTAGAACATTCCACTGTAGCGCCCCTGTTGCTCGCGCTTTTGTGCGTGCTCTATAGTGCCCGTAATAGTGTTCACTGGAGTCCAGCACCTCAGCACCCCCACTCAAAATACCTTCCCACGCCTCTGGTACTAAGTGCTGGCACTAAGTGCTGGGCAATAAGTACGGCAAAGTACTTGGTGTGAAAGCGGCTATTGGTGCTCTAGGAGGAGATTCAGGTGATAAGGTGTTTCCTTGGTTGGTTATTGGCTAATGGTTACACAACCCAAAAAAACGTTATGACATCATAAAGTGGTCAAAATCTGATCAGCTCATTTTCAGACAGGTTTTCATATAAATGGGTCAGGACAAAAAGAGAGGGGGTCTTTTTTCCTGAAACTTTCGGAATCTCTTAACACAGAGGGGAGACAAATGTATTAATAAAATACAAGAAAAAGTGGATTTTGCATAATAGGTGACCTTCAAAGTTGCATTCCTAGTTGGTTTCACCTGACACTAAATGTGGTTGAATACTGTTCCCAGAATACTTTGTGCAGCCAACATTGTCATTCTAACAAAGAGGTCAGGCAATAACCAGCTTGTTTCCATCATGCTGTGAGAACTGGTGATCTGATTTAATGCTGCACGCAGCATGAGTCTGCGAGCAGTGAGAGGAGGTGGTTACAACATGAGATGTTGAAGGTGTGAAGCCTGTCGCCTGCAGCTCTTCATCTGACGGCTCCCACTATGACTGCTACTGACTTTCCATTACTCCCTGCACTATTTTAAACCACTTTTAAATAACTGTTGAAAATTAACATTGTCTTGTAGCGGTAATGATAAGGGTGAGTGTTAGCTTAATTATAAAGTCGACTCATGTTTCAGCACGCAAATCCTTTTATTTGACACTGAGTGAAATTAGTTATGGTTGTCTTAATACCACATTCTTTTCCGTTAATGTCTCCACAGAAACCCAATTCATACACTGGAAATACTTTGATCATTCCAATTCCAATTCCCAATTTAGCAATAGATAGTTACTCAAAAGAAAAGTTTTCTTAATTGGAAATCTTTAAGAATATTGCTTTAAAAGTATTTTATTGCAAAACCCTGCTCTTACTCTTCCTTTACAAACACTTTTACTCCATTCTTATAGATACTGAGTAGAAAGAGTATTAAAATATTGGTCACAATCTTCTAAATCAAATGCAGTACCAGTCCTCATTAGTAAAAAAGACACAGATTGTGTAGTTCACTAACTAATCAGTGCTCCTTCTGGACCTCCAGATCTTCCACCAGCCTCCGGACCCCAACGTGCCCCTGCCCCAGCCCCAGAGCCGGCCGGGCCCTCGCAGGAGCCGGGCCATCTGTCTGTCCACGGGGCCCCGGAAGCCCCGCAGCCTCTACACCCCGACACTGTGCCTGGCAGATGCAGAAAGTGAGTTTCAAAGCAATGGTTTCCACCACAGGTCATCACACCGTTATGTCCTAACTGGTAGCCTGTATTATTGCTCACACGCCTGCGGACACCCATTTATGAAAGATGCACCTGATTTAAGCTGGGTTTTCAAATACTAAATTCCAGATTAGTACTATCTCTTCAGAGAAAAGCATATTGTAGCTAACAATTGTTTTCATTATCATTCAATCTGTTTACTATTGTATTGACTAGTCAGTAAGAGGTATGCACTTAAAGGTCTTGTTTATTTTGATACAAAGCAGAGAAAAGCGGAAAATACATGTATTCATATTTGAAGGTCTCCTATTATGCAAAATCAATGTTTTCATGTCTTTGATACATAAACATGTGTCCCCTCTGTGTAAAGAGATTCTGAAAGTTTCAGGAAAAAAGATTCGCTCACTTTTTGTCCCGATCCATTTATATAAAAACCTGTCTGAAAATGAGCTGATCAGATTTTGGCCACTTTGTGATGTCATAACGTTTTTTTGGCTTGTGTAACCATTAGCCAATAATAACCAAGGTAACACCCCCCCCCCCCCCACCTTATCACCTGAATCTCCTCCTAGAGCACCATTGTGTTCTTTTTAACCAAATATCTCTCAGAGGGGCGTGGTAACAGACCAGAGAATCAGCACTTTTGAAACAGGGCTGAAACAGAGGGGTTTAAGGGATGCTAAAATGATCTGTTTGGTATTTCGAGCCAAACATTTCAGAGACATGTTTTCTATATATCTGAGACCTATAATATATTGATGAAAAACAGTATAATAGGGGACCTTTAGATGCTGAAAGCAGCATTTTCAAACAGTCTTTCCTTGTAAAATACTTTAAAGATATAATATATCATCTATTTTCTTATCAGCCATAACATATCCACAATGAATTCCTGGCTTAGTAGGTTTTAATGATGGCTGTGTGGGCCTCTTCTCTGGCCCCTGCATAGGTGACACTTTCAGTAGCAGTCCAAGCAGCACCCCCATGGGCAGCATGGAGTCTTTGTCCTCTCACTCCTCGGAGCAGAACAGCTCCTCCAAGACCGCTTCCTCGGCTCAGGCCAAAGACAAGTCTCTGCTGGACCTGCGCAGAACGCCATCGCTGCTCTCTAACGGCCCCAGGAGCGCCATGTGGGTCAGCAGCCCCGAGTCCAGTTCCAGGGAGGAGGGGGGGCGGACAGACGGAGAGTCAGAGGACGCTCTCAGCCTGTCCTCCATCAGCATCGCACCCAGGCTGTCCCCTGCTCCCAAAAAAGCCCCGCACTGCCGCATTGACCTCAAGCCAGCCCTGCTGAACCGCTCTGCCGGCCCCTCTCTGAAAACACTGCATATCGCTGAAGGTAGGACGGCCATCAGGTGATCACAGTTTAAAGGTCACCTATTATGCAAAATCCACTTTTTCATGTATTTTATACATAAACTTGTGTCCCCTCTGTGTAAAGAGATTCTGAACGTTTCAGGAAAAAATATTCGCTCACTTTTTGTCCTAATCCATTTATATCTATGTCTATATTTATATTATGTCTGAAAATGAGCTGACCAGATTTTGGCCACTTTATGATGTCACAACCTGGGCCGTCCCTCCCTACAGCCCGATCACGCAGATTGCGTGGGGCCTCACCTCGCGGAGGGGGCCTCAACTGAGCCGCACCTATGCGCTTATGTCGACGCTCGCGAAACAGAGGGCCTCATCATATAACTTTGCGTGGGGCCTCAAGTTGGCCAGGGACGGCCCTGGTCACAACGATTTGTTGGCTTTTGTAACCATTAGCCAATAACCAACCAAGGCCACCTTATCACCTGAATCTCCTCCTGGAGCACCATTGTGTTCTTTTTAACCAAATGTCTCTCAGAGGGGCGTGGGGAGGGGCTCCTTATTTTCATCTAAAGTAACAGACAGAGAATCAGCACTTTGGAAACAGGGCGGAAACAGAGGGGTTTATGGAATGCTACAATGATCTGTTTGGTATTTGGAGCCAAACACTTCAGAGACATGTTCTGTATATAGACCTATAATATATTGATGACAAACAGTATACTAGGGGACCTTTAAGCTTGCCTGACAGTAGTTTATAGATTGTGTTTCCCTTGCAGTGATGAAGTGGAAAACAACCTCCGCAAAACTGTCATTTCCAAGACTCTAATCTATACAGCAGATACTTATATCATCATAAATTATTCCTCTAGGACTTAATACTTTCAAACACTGACAACACCCCTTCTTGACTTAAGCATTATTTAAACAGCAGTGGGACTTGTATTTGAATCACTCATTTCATTTGCTCTGTGCAGTATGTGAGCTGTTTCATTATTAAACGTTAATGTCTTTGTGTCATGTACTTGATATTTGTTGTTTGTCTCCCTCAAGGCCACAGGAGCTGCTCTGGATCCGTCCAAAGTCTGTCCACACTTGAGCCCAACGACACTTCAAAGCCTACCGAGCACCCGGACCTCCCCCCAAAACTAGTGATGCGCTGCAAGCTGGACACCTCAGTCGGCAACGGCTACCAGAGACCTGGCTCAGTGTAATGGATTTCAAAGAGCTTATCATTGTGCTTATTTAACCTACTATTCCTTACGCATTGTGATATCCACTCCAGTGTAATGCTGTTGGTAAAAATCTTATCTTGTGGACTCACCTAAAACCAGTGCTGCAGCTAGTTGAAAAAAACGATGTGCCTATTGGCACAATGCGGAAAGGTATTCTGATGATTGGTTAACAGTTGCTATTTAGGTTGCAACCAACAATTATGTTCCTTGTTTACTTCCTAGATAAATCGTTTAGATTATAAAAAGTCACAAAATAGTGAACAATATAAATCTCCACTATCTTAAAGTCCAAGGGGGTGTCTTTAAATATCTTGTTTTGTCAGTCCAAAAGATAAAGATATTCAGTTTAATATGATATACAAAAAAATCAGGATATCTCCAAATGTGAAATTGCTCAAAACAACATTTTTGGTAATTTTTGCCAAAGAATTGACTACTATTTGCTGCAGCTTATCCATAAAGCAAAAAGGCCAAAACGTTATGTTCCCAAGCTCTCAATGTGATGAAATGCTGCTTTCTAAACCTAATAAATGAGGTGTTTGACTGTTGGTCGGAGAAAACAAGGGATTTAAAGCAGTTCTCCTGGCTCTAGTCGAATGTAATAGTTAGTATTTCCCCACTTCCTGGGCAGTAGTGGACAAAATAATCAATTGATTATTAAAAAACCAAAAAATAGTCCTTAGTTGCCGACCGCTGATTTAATGGATACATTGTAAGGTCTGTTTGTATGTGTGCAGTTTCCTGTGCCCCCACAAAGTAACTGCTAGTCAATAAGACATGAGGACAATAGTTCAGCAACATTTCTCTCCATCTTCCTCCCCCTTTCCACGTCTCCCCTGTGAGTCATCAGCCCCCTACTCCTCCGTGTGTGTATGAGCATCGAGCATAGAGAGGTCTCTGAGATTAGATGAGCATGTGAGAGCAGATTTATGTCTGTTCTCTGTGGTGGGAGCGCTGCCTTTAATTACGCTCTACTTGCTCCTGGGTTGATGTGACCCAGCAGCAGTCTGCACTCGTTCTCCCGGAACAAATAGATTGTTTGACTTGCGCAGTCTGAAAAGCCAGTCACGCAGTCTCTCTAATCATTTCCTTGCGTCCTACCCTCCCAGCTGGCCCCGGGCTCCGTTGTCCCCTTGACTGCCAGGTTGTTGTGAGCGGGGTCAAGTGCAGCCTTGTTATTTAGTTGAACACAATCCAGCACTGTGTTGGCCGGAGGAAGGAAACCTCCTGTATTGTGTCATTAAGCATTTTACCACGTTCTAAACAATGAGAAACGCTGGAAAGTGGAAAGACTCGTATTAGATTGAATTTCTCTCTGGTGGCAGCTTTGCTGATTTTATAGTCATGATTTATTAAAAACGGATTATTACTGTGATCATGTGATTACAGGCAGTGGTGGAAGAAGTACTTTACTTCAGTGAAAGTAGAAATACTTTGGTCGGAAAATACTTCATCACAAGTGAAAGTCCTGATTTCAAAATGTTACTTAAGTAGAAGTATAGAAGTATTGCCAGCTAAATGTATAAGTACCAACGTTAAAGTATTCATTATACACCATGGCTGTTTTGAAAGTATTATAATATTATAGAATATTAAATGATCCCTTCTTTTAATTGCTTACAAATACATATTAAAACCATTTCCGATTTTGTATATATATATTGGTGTTAACGTACTGCATTATATCATATACAAAAGTCATATGTTGTATATTTAAACAGCAGCTGGAAACTATTAGTTTTAAATAAATGCAGTGGGGTAAAATAAATGTTCCAAAATGTAAGGGAGTAAAAGTATAAAGTAGCATTAAATGGAAGTACAAGTATGACAAAATAGTACTTAAGTACAGTATTTAGTTACTTCCCACCACTGATTACATGGCATATTTATCTCTGGATATCATTTCAGCTGTTTACTTTATCCAAAATACAGTGGAGTGGACTGAACTTGTTTTTCTTCTGGTTTCAGGGTGGCTGCCAGAGCACTGCTGTTTGAAAATGCCTCTTCCTCACAGTCTGTTCCAGTGGGAAGGTGCAGTACAACCATCACATTTCCTCTAACAGCTCTACCAAATGAATCACACTGCCATCACGTCAAATGTGCCATTTCATTGCCTTGTTTTGTCGTCTTTACAGGGACGCCAAGGCGATGTATTCCTGTGAGGCAGAGCACAGCCACGAGCTCAGCTTCCCCCAGGGGGCGCACTTCTCAAACGGTAAGCGCTGCCATTAAGGGGCAAACATTAAATGCTTCAGCTGACAGAAGGGCTTACAGCGTCCTTGCATAGGCTGATATGACACTTGGACAGTGTAAACACACACAGACTGTTGTCTGCTAGCAACACACAGCACAGGCTTGGCTAATTCCCAATTATGTGGAGGCACACAATCACTTTGTCCTAATGTAAAACCCTTATCTGCAGCGCTTCAGTATAAACAGCCTGAATGTTTTTTTGTATTGCTTCTTGCCTTTTCCATGATGAGATGACTTGGCCCAAAACCAGTGCAGCAGGTCACTGTAACCTCGTGATGGAAGGCACCAGCGCCTGCCTGTTCTTGTTCGCAGAGCCAGCAGCCAAACGCACAAACGTCAACAAATACTCCCCTCCACTTACCAGCAGACAGAGTGCTTTTACTGCTCACCACATTAACAGGCCAGGTTTCTCTACACTCTTATAGAGCATATCCCTGCTTGATTATTCAAGCAGATCCATTTTTTATAAATGTTGCTGCATCTGAGCAATGACTAACCTTGTTGTGTTTTATGGCTATGTGTGTGATTAAGCAAGGAGATTCTGCCTTCAAGTGTGCTAAAATACTCCGCAGGGACTGAATCTAAAGAGCAGTCTGACCCTGAGTCTTCACACTCTGATTTAAATGTTTATTTTGTATGCCTAATAGCATTTTTCCCCAAGACTAGGACATTGTGAAACCAAATACAGAATGTCAAAAGACTATTTCTCGCTTCCCTTTGCTTTAACTCTTTTCTTTCTTTTTGTCCTGTAGTGTATGCCTCTATTGAACCAGGCTGGCTCCAAGCAACATACGAGGGGAGAACAGGATTAATCCCTGAGAATTATGTCGTCTTCCTCTAACAAAGTCAGTAAACATGGCATCTTTTTCATGGTATCCATGAAAAACACAACACACAAAGTGGCAGATTTTTTTTTAATGTTGCTAATATTGCTGGTACTGACATTTCTGCATGTCATGCAGTCTAAGCAGATATCAAGCCAGGCAGTTCTTTAACATTTCAAACATGTACCTCTTTTTACTGTAATAACTTTATTGTGAAATGATTGGGGAATCCACAGAGATTCAGAAGTTAAGAAGAAATGGACATTATTGTAAGATGAAAATATATTACCCATCGACTGCACTGATGTTTTTAGTCCCAGGATTAGCCAACAGAATCACGAAACAATCACGACTAATTTCACAAGGTTTATTCTCAGAAATATATTATATTTTACTTTGTCATTTATATCGACAGAACACTTTCTTTTAATCAAGCTTTTAATGGAAATCTGTAGTTTATTAAACATTTTCTGATAGCTGTAATTAAACAAACTGTGATTGAAAGTAATGATACAAATCTAATCTATTAGAGTCTAATAGAAAAAGCATTATGGGTTGCACCTTAACTGTGATGTTTATTGCCTGTGATCATTGTTCATCCACTGAACCTGCTCACTGCTGCAGTGCACTTTCTGTTAGCCACACGGTAATGTACTGTACTGTACATTAATGCTCATGAGCTCTTTAGTAACTGCTAACCAAAAATATGTACTTTGTGTTTTTCTTACTATAAGTTATCACATCAAATATATATGCCGTATGTAAAAATGTGTTTTTTATAAAGTCATGAAGGTGGAGCTTTTAGCTTTAATGCCTTAATGTAGTACTGCTTACTGGTACGCTGGTGTACTAGTAATGACAACTAGACATGTATCAGATTATAATATGTTAAAGATACCATTTAATATTGAATGTTCTATTACTGTCACAACCGTTTCAAAGTCCATAATTATCAAAGCTTCTGTGATACTTTGTCAGAAAGAAGAAGATAAAAGAAAATATAGACAACATAAACTGAAAAGTGATACCAAAGTCAGACCCCTGTGGTGACCGCCGTAATGTTTTTTTGAGATCCCATGCTTGCCAAGATCAGGATGTTCTTTTCCATTGTCAACTTCAAGAATGTGAGGTGGCCTTGAACGTTCATGCTGGAATAATACTCCCTTATAGTCTGAATTTGCAGGGGAAATTATTTCCATATCCTAAATATGTAACGTGCGACACCCGTATGGCAAGCTTGTTTCCTTGCAATCATCTACTGTTCTTGACGGTGCATAAACATGTCTTTAAATAAACAGCGTGATTTATTCAAACTGTTGTCAACTTCTTTGTCACAGTTAACTTCTCACTGCAGCCAGAAAACCTTAATTACAACATGTTCAACAGGATGAATAGTGAGAATGGATTGTTAGTGTGTCGACTGTTGGAGGCACACTAACACTTGTAGGGGGATGTTTTTCAATTGAAAGAGCTACAACTAGACTAGAGTATGTCCTAGTATGAAATACTTTCATTCCTATCCAAAGCTATATCAAAATATGTTTGCATTTCTATTATCCCCGCCAGAT
Source organism: Pseudochaenichthys georgianus (assembly GCF_902827115.2). Taxonomy (NCBI): domain Eukaryota; kingdom Metazoa; phylum Chordata; class Actinopteri; order Perciformes; family Channichthyidae; genus Pseudochaenichthys; species Pseudochaenichthys georgianus. Next base: position 14,653,923 of record NC_047515.1, read on the forward strand.
TCAAAATTTCTTTTTCATTTTTTGTTAACTACAGCTCCAAAACAAACGTCAGTATTTAGTTTAGAGTAAGAGTATGTGCCAAGGAGACAGTGACCAGTTGTTTTTATGCTGAGTCAGAAAAGTATTTCATTGTGAAATTGTGAATTGAATGTGTGAACGTACTGCAATCATTTCAAATGTGGCACACTTCTCCAATTGTCTGAATGTCTTTAATGTAGACATTTTTAGAATAAGTAACTGTATGAAAATAACACACTAAGGGCAAAAAGCCTTTGCGAAAATGTCCTCGTTATTTTTAACCCACTCAAGATCACATTAAGTATATTATTTCTCATCAAATATTTTACTGATAGTTAACTTCCATGTTCTCCTCCCCTGAACATTCAATTATAAACTTGTTGTTATTATTTTGTTTCTCTTTTGCAGCTTCAGTACAAAGATCAGTATCTCTAATGGTTCTCAAAACCATTCATGCCTCTGAATTCATATTTTTCAAATAGATTATATTAAATGTACTTAAAAACATGTGGAAAGAACTCTGTTGCCCTTATAAAGTAAAAAGGCTGAAGTACTGACTGTCTTGAATAATGAAGGCTACAAAGAATTCAGTAATCGTGGGATGAATAACCCCCTCACAAGATGTCTCCGCAGATGTGCGACATGTTTGCTGGCATCTTCACTTGGAGTGGAAGGTGAGGGGCCTCACCATGCCTGCCAGGACCTTGGGAAGCTGGGAGGCGATCACCTCCGTCATCATCTCTGGAAACTCCACTTTCATGGCGTCCGCCTGGATGAAGGTGCTCAGACAGAACAGGTTGACCTTTTTCACTATCTGTCAGGAGAGAGACATGCATGTTTGTCTTGGTGCTCATCAGAACAGCAGTTAGATAAAGACATGAATCAATGCTCAGATATGTAGAGGTCTTACATCATGCATGGCGTCCATCAGCTTGGTGAGGTGGTAGAACCTCTGGGAGCTGGCCACCAGGCCCTTCTCCCTCAAGTGTATCGCCTTTGTCAGCTCCCGGATGTAGTTCTGTCTCATATCTTCAAACACTGCCTGGCTTTTGAGTCCCTCCAGAGGCACTGAGAACAGACGGGAATATAAATAAAATAAAAACATGTCTCTAAAACAGATGTTTCCTAAGGGGGAGCAGTCTAATGCAGGGTTGGCCAAGGGAATGGAAATAAAACACAATGTCTTTAGTTGTTTGAAGATTAAAATATAATAGCATAAATGTGTGTTTTATGGTTCCCACTTTCCCAGTCAGAAACTAATAAATGCTTTAGGACAGACGTTTTGTGTGTACTTGGTATTTTACTCTAAACTATCGTAATGGGTTATTTCTGCTCAATTCCTGCATTTTCCCAAGCCTTGACTGTTGTTTTTCAGTGGAAAACCTAGGTTTTATTAGCAGCTGCTACACAAATCTATTCAAGGTCCACTCCCCCCGTACAACACTCCCTTTATTGTGCGGCTCATGATCATCGAAGCTTCACATCTCTTACAACATTGTATTCTGAGTAAAGTCAAACGAGAAGGTCAACATGAGGGTACAAAGTGAGTCATCTGATGCAGGAAGTGTTGTTGCTTTTACCTGTGTTGAGTAATATTATGGCTTTCATGCAGAGAAACTCCTCGCGGCTAACTTGAAGGTTTGCAAACTCCTGAGGGATGAACTGTATCGCCAGGCACAGCTCGTAAATCGGAGATCTCCTCATTTGATCCCTGACAGACAAAAAAAACCCACTGATGTACGATTCTGAACCATCAAGAGCCTATTTTTCATCCAAAATAATTAAAGTTTGGGAAACAAATGTGTTTAATGATAGTTACTTACTGACTGAGAACCAGATCAGGTGCAAAGTATAAATATTCATTGGTGACATTCTGATAGGAGCGCCACCCAAGAGAGAATACCATCAGGTTCACCCACGAGTACTGGATGAGGGTCATCTGATCCGTGATGTGAAGATTACGAAACCCTTTGAAGAAAAAAGAAAATTCAATATTAATTTATTTTCCCACAGTACATGCCACCATTTCATTTCATTTGTATTTGTTCTGCTAATGGTACCCAAAACCCAATGTACAATAATGGCCAACAAAACACGTCTCGACAAACACACCATTGAGCAAAAAGGAGCAGGGAGAAGAAAAAAATGTTATATTACCTGCCCCTTTCTAAAAAAAAAAATAGAAATAGATGGTCTGTCCTTCATATTTCTTTTTCACAGCCAAACTTATTCACAGCAACAACAAAAACAACAACACTAAAACTATAGGTTACTTACGTAACCCCAGTCTCAGAGTAACATGAAGTGAGATGTCTCACTATGGGATGCGCCTCATCGCGGAGCAAACAGAAGCATCAATCTCATTACGCCAATCCTGATTGGCTGGTGATCTTGACGTCAACGTCAGGGGAAATCACCCCCTATAAGTAGCCTGCGCCACGACGCATGCGTCATTCAAAATAAGCACCTCTTCTCGCTTCACCATAGCAAGAAGGGCCGTCTGGTGAGACATCTCACTTCATGTTACTCTGAGTACTGGGGTTACGTAAGTAACCTATAGTTCTCATTCATAACACTCCGTTCGATGTCTCACTATGGGAAATTGTAGCTCCCGTATTGCCAGACGAGCTTATCTCGAAATCACCAAACCAACCAGAACTCTCAACAGGTAGAGTTCTGACTCAACTAGGTGCTCAGCACTACTTGAGTCACACCGGGAGCAGAACGCCCAGCCTGCTAAGAGGCGGACAAAAGTGAGTGGCGAGGACCAGCTCGCCTGGACAGAGCCCAGGATGCAGCCAGACCCTGAGTCGAAAGAGCTTGCGGACCCGAGGGTGCCTGCAAACTCTAACTCGTATGGGCCCCAAAGCAATAGCTTCCACAAGACAGTGGGAGAGCCGTTGCTTAGTAACAGGCTTGCCCTTATAAGGGTTAGCCCAGGACACCAGGAGTTGGTCATTATGACAAGTACCCCTGATCTGTCCATACAGGTGCGTAAGCACGAACTGGACACAGCAAATCCCGCTGCTGTTCCCCGGAGGGACCCAGCGGCTGAGGAAATGTCTCAATGTCCATTGGGTACATGTACAGACAGTGCATGAAAACATTACTGGCTCGCCTGGCGGAAGCCAGGGCCAGTAACAGCACTATGTTAGAGAGACCTGGTGTAGGAATCTCTCGCACTCTGAATAGTGTTTATCACCCTATGAGGGAGTCTCACTGTATTCAGGTTGTACCACTCACGGGCCAGGCCCATAAGGCCAAGCGCTCTGGGTGTGGGTGAAAAATGTCCCCCCCCCGCCTGGGACAGTATGTCCCTGCGTAGTGGGAGCTGCCATGGCTGCCCGCACAGCAGCTGATAAATCTCCGCCAGCCAGTACATAGCGGGCCAGTGCGGAGCTATCAGGATAAGTGTGTGGCGTTGTTCCCTCACTCTGGCCAGAGTTTGGGGAATCAGAGCCAGGGGTGGGAACGCGTACAGAAGGCCCGAAGGCCAAACGTGTGCGAGTGCGTCCACGCCTAACGGTGCGTTTAAGTCGTGCATCGAAAAGAACAGCTGACATTGAGCATTTTCTTTTGATGCGAACAGGTCCACCGTGGCTCTAGCATAATGCACCCACAGCTGGCTCACAATCCTTGGATGTAGAGTCCAGTCTGCATATAGTGGTGCACCTCTGGACAGCAGATCCTCCCCAAGGTTCAACACACCCGGTACGTGCTACGCTCTCAGGGAGAGGAGACGCCCGCTGCTCCATAAGATCAGTTTGCGTGCCAGCATGTGTAACTGGAGAGAACGCAAACCCCCTTGGCGGTTTATATACGATATTGTAGTCATATTGTCTGTCCTCACGAGGACGTGATGTCCCCTGAGGAAAGGCAGGAAGCGTTTTAGGGTGAGGAACACCGCTAAAAGTTCTAGGTAATTTATGTGTGCCCGCTGGAGGTCTCTGCTCCAGAGACCCCTCACCGGACGGCCTTCATAAATACCTCCCCAACCTGTCAGACATGCGTCCGTGGTGACCACCCTTCGTGAAAGGACAGCACCCATAGGCACGCCCCGTACTAGAAAAGTCGGGTGCAGCCAGTGGCGCAGTGCCGTTACGCATTTCACAGAAACCATTACCCTCCGCGCGCCATTACGCGCGGGGTTTAGTTTTAAGGCGGCTACCCAGCGCTGAAACTCCCTCATGTTTAAGCGTCCTAGTCGTACGACCAGGATGGCTGACGCCATGAGCCCCATCAACCGCAGGCATGTTCTGAAGAGAACATGTTTGCGCAGCTGGAATAGAGCGAGACAAGCTCTGAAAGCTTTCACTCTTTCCGCTGACAGGCGAGCTGAAAAGGGCACCGAGTTCAGGTGTAACCCTAGGAAGAGTATAGTCTGCGCGGGGCACAACATGCTCTTCTCTGTGTTTATCATGAACCCCAGGTTGAGCAGGTGCTTTACGAGGACATTTGTCTGCGTAACAGCCTCCTGCTCCGACTGTGCGAGAAGCAGCCAGTCGTCCAGGTAGGTCGCCAAGCGAATACCCCGTTGTCTTAACGGGGCTATCGCGGCTTCCGTACATCGTACAAACACTCTTGGACTGAGAGACAGGCCGAAGGGAAGTACTCTGTATTCGTAACAGATCCCCTGAAATGCGAACCTCAGATATTTCCTGTGTGGATAATATACTGGGATGTGGAAATACGCATCTTTCAGGTCGACTGATGTAAACCAATCATCTTGTCGCACGAGACGCAGCAGAGATGTGTGAGTGAGCATTCTGAATTTGTATCTTTTTAGATATCTGTTCAGAACCCTCAAATCCAGTATCGGCCGGATTCCGTTCCCTCCTCGTTTGGGGACGAGGAAGTACTTGGAATAAAAGCCACTCTGACTCTGCTCGGCAGGTACAATAGATATAGCCCTCTTTTCTAGAAGTTAGAGGATCTCTCTCTCTAGAATATGGGCTGACTCTCCCCGGGCTTGTGAATACAAAATGCCCGAGAAACGAGGGGGGGTGACAGCAAATTGGAGTCTGTAACCCCGTGTTACTGTCTTGAAAACCCAAGCAGATGTTGTGAGCATCTTCCACTGTATGCTCCTTAGAGCCAGCGGAGATGTCACATCTCTTGCCCTCTGAGACTCTGTTTGTTGTGTTATGGGGCCGTCTAGTGTCTGAACACGGTGGTACCCCATTTCAACAGTCCCCACCGTCACTGCGCACGCACGTGGCGGTGGCTTCACGGACCCGTCAATAATCCGTCTTTTGAGAGATGCCGTAGCTGCTCTTGAAAGGGGAAGGATTGGCGGGCCGTCCTTTACAGCTCTAGCCGGCACTGTGCGTGTGCGTGACGGTAGTGCCCTTAAAGCCCCAACCGGCACTGCGCATGCGCGTGGCGGTGGTGCCTTCACAGACCCGTTTATTATCCGCCTTTTGAGAGAGGCCGTAGCTGCTCTCAGAAGGGGATTTATGGTTTATGGTGACTGTTTATTGTTTTTCTTTTCATTTTTTTGAGCTGCGCCCTTGGCCGAAGCCTGGATGCGTTAGCGGAAAATGGTTTATTCAAACAATAAGGATGTGACATGTGTTTTATGCGGACTTGAGGATGGCGTTGAGGCATCTCTCGAGGCAGCGGGAACACATTTCGAGCCGGGGAAGGAACTTCCAGCTCTGTCACAGAGGGGAGAAGGAGGGGCTGTCATGCCGCTCGCTTCTTCCTCCTCGACTGCTGGCCGAAATTCTGGGTTGGCTGCGCCTGGGCTGCAGCCGGAACCGGAGATTTTCTAGGCCAACTCGCCCTCGTCTCCTGCCTGGGCTGGGGACTCTGGGCGGGCTGCGACCTCTGCTGATCTGGTACTCTAGACCCAGCAGGGTTCGGAGCAGCTTGGGCGAAGGGCCGCTGTTGCGGAGGCAGCGGCTGGACCCTTCGAGGGAGACAGAGGTGGAGGGCCTCGTCTTCCTTCTTTTTCGACTCGCACCTCCTCTGCATGGAAGCATCGAGGAAACGTTCAGAGCTCTGGCGGACAATGCTGCAGCTTTGTAGGACCGTTCAGTCATGGTCGACTGGAATCGGTCCGTCTTCGCTGGCAGTGTGGGGTTCCTGCTTGGTGACGGGCCCATCCTCGGTAGGAGGTGGGCTGCCACCAGCGGTTCCATACCGTCACAGTCAAGGGAGGAGGCACCCTGGATTGGGGCCTTGTTGCTAAAGGGCCGGTCTCTCCACGAGACCGACACCTCATCCAACATCTCTGGGAAGACCGGGAGGAGTTGCCTCTTTGTCCTCGTTGTTTGGGGAAAATGTTTTCCCTCGTAACGGGACCTGGAGGTCTCCTTGGCCACTTCGGGCCATGGGATGTCTAGTCTGGCCGCAGCGCGCTGACACACGGCTTGTAGGTCCATACTGAGACAGGGCGAAGCTGGTGTGCTATCGCCCGGGAGAGCAGCCATCGCTCCCGGCAGCCTGAGCTGGTGACACGAAGACGTCGTCTTCTTGCTCGTCCGAATCAGACAGGAGGAACTCAGAGGCATCCTCTTCGTCCTCCATGTAATCCAATTCTAGGACATCCTCCGCGGGTGAAACCATGGTGAGGTCCAGCCGGGAGCCCCAGCTTGGTATAGCGTGGGGCCCCGTTCCCGCGTCCTTTGCCGCCACCGGGTCCCGGCCTGATATAGCGCGGGAATCCGGTTCTGCGGCTGCCGCAGTTGATGAGCCCCAGACCGTGAAGGTGAGGGACTCAGTCTCTGCGGCGGACGCCCCCGTGTCTTGATTGCCAGCCGGCCAACCAGTGGACATGAGGGGATCCTGTCCCGACAGGCTAGCTTGTCATGCTAACCGTCGGCGGAGGCTCTTTATGGTGAGGCGGGCACAATGCCCGCACGAGCCGGGGTTGTCGATAGCCTCCTGGGCATGTTCCAGCCCGAGGCAGGACGAGCAGACCTGGTGTGAGTCTGTGCCTGATATCTTCAACCCGCAGCCGCAGAACCGAGCCTTCGAGTCCCTGACTCCTCTGCTGTGAGGGAGAGAGGCGTCCATGGAGAGGACCCGCTCTTAACAGGTACGTCGAGAAAAAGTGTCTCCAATCTGTCCTTTATCCGGAGAAAAAAGGCAGTGTGGGTCTTTTCCTCTCAAAGAATATTACCTGGTGTGGCAATATTCTTTAAATCCTTTTCTCCTCCGGGGAAGAGAAAAGAAAAAACGTCCTCGCTACCGTGGTGTCGGCAGTGAGGGGAAAAAAGCACAAGCTAGCAACTGGTGTGTTGCTAACTTGAAAGTCAAAATCTTACCTTACTTCCAGAGGAAGAACGGCGAGGTTGACTATAATACTAACTGGTGTGTTAGTATCATACTCTTCTGTAAGGCAGAATAGGGTAGCCGGCCGACGCCCGTCGACCGAAAGTTAGCTTTGGTTCAGTCTGTGGACTGTTAAGCTAGCCCGGCTACCATTAGAGATGTGCTCTGAAGCGAGAAGAGGTGTTTGAATGACGCATGCGTCGTGGCGCAGGCTACTTATAGGGGGTGATTTCCCCTGACGTTGACGTCAAGATCACCAGCCAATCAGGATTGGCGTAATGAGATTGATGCTTCTGTTTGCTCCGCGATGAGGCGCATCCCATAGTGAGACATCGAACGGAGTGTTATGAATGAGAACATCACATGTATAAGGAAAAGGAAAAGTGCAGAGTCCTACTGGAGAAGAAGGTGGAAAGCGGTGCATAATTATTATTATAATAATAATAATAATAACAAAATCAATAACAATGGGACCTGAACAGACATCACATCAAAGACATCAACAAATGAGGTTAAATTGTTAACATAGGTTCAGGAGCATGGCCACGCCTAAAACTCCGCCTCGAACCACGGCCACCCCTATTTATATCCGGCAACACTTCCGGCCACTGCTCGTCTCCATCCTTTCAAGGACTGACAGCCAGACCGTGATTCACGCCGCGCGTCGTCACGGTTCAAACAAGCTAAACGCTACCACGAGAACATTCAACTTACCATGGATTCCGAACTGCTGATCAACTCACCGGAGTCAGACGAAGATCTCTTCGACATCGGCTACCCGCCATCCACGTTTCAGCAGTTGGATCTATGCCAAGCATCCGAACGGAGCCGCGTGCGCTCGGCAATCAGTGTCCCACACACCAGCCGCCACCGCTCCCACTCAAGCTCCCCCAAAGAGACACCTCCAACTCCAGACAGGTCCCAGGCTTCGTCTACTCCGCCAGCGAGGGCAAACAACCGGGGCCACAACAGGCACAGCCAGCTCCAATCTCCCCACCACCGGCAGCCTGCCTCATTCGCAGCCCCCAGCCACTAGCAGCGGCGCATTCGACACGCCTCTCGGACGGAGCCGCGCTCCGAAACGGAGCCCGAACTACGTAGGTGGACAGTCACCCAACTCCAACATTTCCTGAGAGAAAACGGCATCCACTTTCGCCGAAACGACAATAAGGCTAGACTGTTCAATCTCTACAAAGCCTACAGCAGCACAACGGCAAGAGCAACGACTGCTCCAGAGCCAACCACCATGCGGCGCGCGCGCACCACGGGTCGTGACGTCACAGGCCGCCGTCCTCCTCCACGGACACAGCCCGACTCAGCAGCACCCCCTGGTGGGGGCCAGGTCTTATTGCCCTCTGTGCCCGCTCTCTCTGTGTCCGACATGTCGCAGCTCATGTCAACCTTTCTCTCATCCCTGTGCTCACAGGCTTCACAAAATCCCCTTGCACATACATCCCTTCATCCCTCCATCCCTTCTTTTTCTCTACCTTCAGCGGCCCACAGCAACCTAGCTCCTGCTTACCTTCCTCCTTCAGCGGCTAACCCCGTAGAAACAGCGCCCCACCCAGTAACCCAAGGGGCCATGCTACACACTAACCAGTTAGCCAACTCTTACCCAGTACCTTCTTTCCCAACTGGTCTATCCTTTCCCCCTCCCCCTACCCCATCCCTTCCCCAACACCCAAATGTTTTTCTTCCCCGTGCAATCAGCTACACTCTAGCCACAGCAACACAACCCATCCAGCCAGCCTCCTCAGTCTACCACCCTTCCCCCGTGTCCCCCGTCTTGCGCCAGCAGATTCTCCTGGGCAACTACGTAGACCTGGCTCAGCTACTACAGCCATCAATCACAGACACTAGCCAGCCCAGGGAAATACAGACCAATTTCGGTTTAGTCCAGCTGCGAAATCCATCACCTACAAGGTCCAAGAACTTAACCCCAGCAGAGTTCGCCCTAGCTTTCTCCCTTTACCGCGACGTCATATGCTCAGCCTACCCCACACGCAGAACCGAGTTAGATGAGTATCTTCGCATTGAGCTCGACATGGCCTTACGCTTCGGAGGCTCAGTGTTTTACACCTACCATGTCCACTTCGCTAGCCAAGCCGCCGGCCGCATCAAGCAGTTCAATCAGGGAACATACTGGGGCGCTCTGGACGCCGAGCTTTACTGCCGCATCTTTGCAGCATGCGCATCCCTCTCTTGCCAAGTATGCGGAGCCCCCTCCCACCCGGCCTCAGCATGCATAGTCAGCACTCCACCACCTCAAACACCTCACTCACTTTCCTCTCCATCATGCAACGCCTCAGACTTTAACCGTCTATCACCCGCAGGGAGGCAGTAAGGAGTAATAAATTCAATGAGCTAGGCTGCTTTCTCTCTAATTGCCGCCTAATTCACATCCGCTCTTTCCGCGGCGTCGCTCACATCAGGAGCACCCGCCCCCACAACCCAACCTAACATTTAAGGCATAAACGTATTTTCCCTTTAGAGTGTAACGGAGGCCTGGTGCTGGGCAAACCGCGTGCGCATCATTCTAACTCCTCCAGGTAATGTTTAGTTGGATTTAGAAGTGAAGATGTAGTCATTCGTTCCGGGCATGTTATTTTCAAGCCACATGTTTCTGGTCCAGAAACACTTTCAGAACATCCCGCACATTTTGGGGGCATTCTCAGAACATTATTAAAGCCATTTCTCCCGCACCGGCGCAGCGTCCACAGCAGCTAGACCGGGCATCTCTTATCCAACCATCTAGGCCCTCGGCCGCTCGTCATCCAAGCGTATCACGCTTACATCCGCAACAATCTAAACGAGGTCAGACATGCACACGCTTAAGTCAGCTGCTTTAATCCGACTCTTTTGGGGGCCCGTAATCAGCCCACGCAGATCATGCCGGAGACGGAACCCCCACTCTGAGTCTCCCACTGCACGGACCACAGCTCGTCCTCCCAGATCATCTCTTCACCCCCCTCATATCATTCACATGTTACTTCAATAAACTTACAAACATCACATTGTTGTGGCGTGGTTCCTGCTAGTGAAATGAGGTTAAATTGTTAACATAGGTTCAGGAGCATGGCCACGCCTAAAACTCCGCCTCGAACCACGGCCACCACTATTTATATCCGGCAACACTTCCGGCCACTGCTCGTCTCCATCCTTTCAACCTACCCTCCCTCTCCCTTTCTACCCATACAGTTCCCCTTCCGACTCACACCGAGCGATACATCCATCCATCCCTTCTTCCCTCCCTCAACATCCCTACAGCCCCTCATCCCTTCATCCCTCATCCCTTATCCCTACATCCCTTCATCCCTCCATCCTACATCCCTCATCCCTCATCCCTCCATCCCAACATCCCTACATCCCTTCATCCCTACATCCCTTCATCCCTCCATCTCTACATCACTACATCTCTACATCACTACATCACTACATCTCTACATCACTACATCACTACATCACTACATCACTACATCACTACATCACTACATCACTACATCACTACATCACTACATCACTACATCACTACATCACTACATCACTACATCTCTACATCACTACATCACTACATCACTACATCACTACATCCCTTCATCCCAACATCCCTACATCCCTTCATCCCTACATCCCTACATCCCTACATCCCTTCATCCCTTCATCCCTCCATCCCTCATCCCTCCATCCCAACATCCTCTGCCAGTCAACATTTATATTTAAACTGTGCATATTTATATACTGCATATACTAACATTTTAATTCCAGGTATTGTCTGGGGGGCCCGTAATCAGCCCACGCAGATCATGCCGGAGACGGAACCTCCCTCTCGCTCCCTCCGCTCCTCCTCTGCTGGTCTGCTGACCGTCCCCACGCCTCGTCACCATGGGTGCTCGGGCTTTTAGCTGCACTGCTCCCAGACTCTGGAACTCCCTCCCCCCGCACATCCGACAGTCAGACACAATCACCTTATTCAAATCCCAATTAAAAACCCACCTGTTCAAATCTGCTTACTCACTGTAGTGTAGCTTTTATTTTATTTATTTTTATTTAGTTATTTATTTATTTATTTTTTTTAAATGTACGGTGTCCTTGGGTGTCATGAAAGGCGCCTAAAAATAAAATGTATTATTATTATTATTATTATTACTCTGAGTCTCCCACTACACGGACCACAGCTCGTCCTCCCAGATCATCTCTTCACCCCCCTCATATCATTCACATGTTACTTCAATAAACTTACAAACATCACATTGTTGTGGCGTGGTTCCTGCTAGTGAATATTTACCAATATTTACCAATGCAGGACCAGAGTACATACTGTAGACTTATTCACATTCTGCTCAGTCCCATTTTTCTTAATTTATACAATTTCTTTAACTGAAAAATACATATACAATTCTTTAGATCCTTCTGTTGAGAATTCCACAATTTTACACCAACCACCGAAATACACATTTGCTTTAGAGTAGTCCTTGCATAAGGATGCTTAAAATGTAATTTCCTTCTGTGGTCTTTCTTGTCTGATCCAAAAACAAACAACTGTTGTAAATATACTGGTAACATTCTGCTTTTTGCCCTGAGCATTACTGATAATGTCTGCAGCTCAGTTATGTCTTTGAGTTTCAAGAGTCCTGACTTAAAAAACAGTCTGTTGGTGTGTTCCCTTGAATCAGCTTTATGAATTATTCGTACTGCCCTTTTCTGTAATATTGACAATGGCTTTATGTTGGTCATATACGTGTTGCCCCAAACTTCTATACAATAAATATAAAATCTCAAAATAAGTGAACAGTACAACATTCTCAATCCCTTGTAATCTAACAAGTACTTTGCCTTGTTTAAAACAGAAATATTCCTAGACACTTTTGTTTTAACATGTGCTATTTGTGATTTCCATGTCAGGTTATCATCCAGTGCCACACCTACACATTGAAATTCAGAAACCCTTTCAATAAAAACTCCATCAATGGACAGTGAAATGTTTTCATCTTTTTTTCTATTAGCAAAAACCATAAACTTCGTTTTATTCAAATCTAGGTTTAACTTATTTTCATCAAACCATCTTTTAAGTTTGACTATTTCATGTACAATACACTTTGCTAAAATGTTTAAATCATCTCCTGAATTGGTGTCATCTGAAAACAACACAAATTGCAATAATGTTGACGTTTCACATAGTCATTGATGTACAAAATAAAAAGTTTAGGCCCTAAAACCAAGCCCTGTGGGACACCCCATTCTATATTCATACACTCCGATGTGCTACCAGCAAATTGTTGTCTGTTATCTAAATAACTTTTTAACCAATCTAGAACTACTCCTCTCAGATCATATCTATGTCATTTCGAAATTAATAGGTTATGGTCTATGGTGTCAAATGCCTTTTTTGAGTCAATAAATACAGCTATTGTTTATTTATTTATTTCTATAGCTGTTGTAATTTATTTGGTTATTTTCATTAAAGCTAAAGCTGTAGATCGATTTTTCCTAAATCCATACTGACTCTCACTCAATAACCCATTTTTTCAATAAAATTATCACATTTTTGGACAAACAATTTTTCAAGGACCTTGGAAAATTGTGAAAGCAAGGACACTGGTCTGTAGTTAGTACATTGGCCTTTGTCCCCTGTTTTAAAAAGTGGGATAACTTTTGCTTTTTTCATGCTATCTGGAAAAATACCTGTCTGAAATGAAAGATTAAAGATGTAGCTTAGCGGTTTAATTATACAGTCAATAGTCATTTTCACTATTGTCATGTCGATCCCATCACTATCAGTCGAAGTCTTATTTTTGCATTTGTCTACAATGGATCTAATTTCATAACCAAGCATCAGTGCGCTCCTGATAGGGGTATTGTGATAAACTGGCATTGAAGATAACCTAGATAAAAAAATGCAAATATTGATATTATGTCAGGAAAACAGTCTTGCTAATCTTTTGTAAATATTACGCATCTTAAAATTGTTGTTTTGCTGCTCTCCTTTTGTCTCCCCCAATTCCCCACACACAAATTAATAAATGGTTTTTCTAAAAGTGAGACATAAGAAAAAAAATCACAGTTTCTGAATTGAACAGAAAGCATTACAGTATTTTATTCCTAAAGACATCCCAATAATAGCCTTTTTGTGACTGCTTTTGACCAAGATAATTGTAAAGTGAAAACAGCCCTAAAACATACCCAATGGTGATCCACTTTGGTTTTTTAACACAATTTATATCCACTTACAGCCTTATTGCTAAAAAAAAAACCTGTGCAAAGCCTTTGGCGTGGGCTGCCAGTGCATCCCCATGGCGACCACAGTGGTGACCCTGAGCTGCAGAGAGACGTTACCTGGGAGGGACTTGGACCACTTGACGATCCACACCAGCTGTTTCTCACACAGCTGGTTGAGGCTGTTGAGCAGAATGTGGGGCCCGTCGGTCTGGGCGCTTTCGAATCCGGAGTACATGATCTCTGGTTCGATGTTTTCCAGGATACTGAGGATCTGTTGGGAGAGCTGCTCCTCGCGGATGCCTGGTATGCACGACATGGAGGTCAAGGCGTGATTTTCGTTGGATATGGCAAAGTGTGACTGGAACATCAGGGACGGGGCCAAACTGAAGGCTTTCAAGGCCCCGAAACGCTTCAGCTTCCTGCCTGTGACAGAAGTGCAAGGCCTGGTTAGATTTAGGGACAAAGAGCACAAGTTGTGCCCATACAACACCAGAGAGCCAAGTTAATTCATCAATCTTAACATCCTCTTTGATGCTAACCATGAATTCTGAATTACTGTTCAGTTTCATATCTGGGAAAATCAATTCAACCACTCGTTACCTCCTAGCATCATTCCCGCTTGGTAGCACTTCCGGAGGCGACATGCAGGGCAATTTTTCCTCCGAATTTTGTCCACAATGCAGTCGTTTCGCCCAGCGCAGAGATAGCTGTGATGGCCTGTTGAGTGAAAGGATACAAACAAGAACACAATTTTATGAGGACTTGATCTTAAAATAAGCAGCGAGGGGTAGAGGCATAATGAGGGGAGGAAAGGTCTTGAAGTGCTCTTGACTATTAACATGGCTACTCCATCCACACGGAATCAATGTTCTGAGGAGAGATCTAAAGAAGAAAATGAGATAGAGGCAAGGCTGTGAGGACAGAGTGACATGGCCATGGTGAGACATAGTGGCTCTTATGTATCTCGCGTTGCAAGATAACAAGAAAAACAAGTCCAAGCAAGGAACACGGTGAACACATGGTCAATGTGATACTGTAAAAAAAACTGCCATAGAAGGTCAGTAAAAATTGATGTGGTAACTCCCTATAATTATCATTTACTGGAGACATCACACATCACAGATTAGATTTCCTGAGTGTTTTTTATTAAATGTTTTATCTTGGATTTTTTTTCCCGAGGAACTCTTCCAACTGATCAACAGTTGGCAGTTGGCATGGTGGACACATTTTCATTTGCAGGAACCATACAAATCAAGTTGTATTATACAACATGTATTATGTAATATCAACAATCTAAATACACTGGTACTAACAGTATAAAGGCTGGGGGGAAAATCTGCTGTAGAGCTGATAGGTTTCCCCTCTCCAGCTCTACAGGATTGATGGAATATGTGAACAAAAGGAGATGAAAACGGATTTGTGGTTGAAATTATTTGAATTTTGAACATAAAATGTCCTGAAGTAGTTAAAAAAAAAATGCTCTGCTCACCTTCAACTGCTCTTTTAAAAAATACTTTACAGCTCCCGCAGGTTAAGACTCCATAGTGGCAACCAGACGCCTCATCCGCACAGATCACACACTGTCTCTGAGGTGGTCTTCTGAAATAAGGAAGAAATGCATACATTAATGAACTCACATGAACTAAATGTATATAAAAATTGCAAAAATTACCATTCTGTTTTTGAGCAGAACAACCTAATTTTATCTCCATTTAAACATTTGGGTAAAATGTACAATATATTGTAATGAAGTCACATAAAGGGATACATCATCTGAGCCAACCCTAATTCATTTAAAGGCAATAACTAAATGTTGTTTTAATTAGACATTCACACTTGCCTTAATGGATGGTATGTTTAACCCTTGAGGGTATTTTAAGCTAATTAAAGAGTCCTCTTTGTATATTTGCAAAGTAAGGTATAAGACTTAAGGACCATTAAGGACCAATTGTGTGCATAGAGGTGGGTAAAAAGAAAAAGATGGTTTAAAAAAAATGTCTATCTCAAAGTAAAAATAACTCAAATTCGACCGAATAGGATTAGATATTTTCATTTACTTTTACTTGTTTTTAAAACGATTGAAACCTTTTCATGAGATGTTAGATTCGTTTTAGAAATGAAGAGTTTTAGAGTTGTTTTATTCCACTTTCTCTGCCACGGCAATGGCCGGACCGACTGATAAACATGTCATTGTGCTGTGGAAAAACCATAAAAACCCATCCCCCATCATGTCCTATAATTGGATTCTTTAATGATCATCAAATTATGTGCATATAGGCCAAATTTGTCAAAGCTATTGCAAAACTGTCCATGCTCTTTTATCAAGTTAAAAAAGTAGAATGTATTTTTTTGCAGAATTGTTGCTGAAAAAACTATTTATATATCACTTGAACTATCACCTAACCATTATGCAAACTTATTTTTAACATTCATGGTTGACTCAGTTTTTTCTTTTTGTTAACGGTCAGGTGGTACTTAGTTTTTCTATCTAGCCTACGTCAAGTTGAGTGTTTTGTAGTCATAATTACCCGGGGTACGCGGAATATGGTGATGGGTTCCTTCGAATCATGGCCTGGTTCTGGATCCCCTCATAGCCGTTTTGTGTGAACTGGTCATCGTTCATCCCCACGGACTGGCACCAGTACTGGGTCTCAGGCGCAGACGGCTGCATCTGCCAATGGGGAACTTCGCTCTTGCACATGGTCAGTGGCTGCTGGGCTGCGTGCGTAATGGCATCAAAGTTTCCAACAGCCTTCCCGGACACACCGCACCTGGAGTCGGCCCTCACCTGGATGTGCGCCGGAAGCTGATCTGGCTGGTTCAGGTCCATCAGGAAGTTTGGAGACCCCTCCAGCCTCGGCCTCGCTGCAGCCGGGGAGAAGCTCGCGGACTCCCCGTCACTGAGCCTCAGCTGCTGCTTCCCGTCGGCGTCACAGCAGGTGTCCAGATCAGGAATCTCCGGTGATGTGTCGAAGTTGGGAATGGGGCTGTTCATAATCACAGAAGGCTCTTTTTCATCTTTGATGAATTTAAATGCTCCTGTTGATGTAGAGAAGCTTACATTTGCGCCTGGTAAAGTTTCCGTTGTGGCCACATGTGTCCTCTGAACGTCCCACTGCACAGTGTCACACTTCAGATAGTCACTGCTACGGTCATAAAAATGTTTTCCCGCAATTGAACCATCGAGTAATGGAAATGGAAAGGAATCAGCCATCGTAGTGATGGTGCTCATTCTTCCGTGTGTGTTATTGTCCATGTTCTGATCCTGGGAGCGCGCAGCAGAGACTGGTGTGCCCGGAGGTTGGATGATGTGTGATGAAAAGCTGCTTAGAGACTCTCCTGTAATCCTCCTCCCCGTCGAAAAAGGCTCTGGCCACGTCTTTTTCTCACATGGGAGCCTATTCCATGCAATTTAACTACGCTTCAGAAACAGATAAAAAAACCAACTCTTATCCTTTTGATGATGAGGGATCAGCAGAGAGATTGTAAACCTTTACATTAATTGAACCCATATTTAAGTCAAATTCAAATATAATTCCTTGTTCTGGTTTAAGGTGTCATGTTTCAAAGCTGAATATACGTGTCCTTTAAATAGATCTCCAATAGCCTTCCTCACAATTAAATAGTTATTCCTTCAAAGGAAGCCAGAGGAAGAGTCAATGCATCAGATGTGTTGGAGATGTATGCAGTTACACAACCCTTACAGCCGACCTAAAGTAAAATAGCCAGCCAATGAGAATGGATCACTTCAATGTCAAGGGCCAACAGTCTCCACCCCACTGTTCATGGATAAGGTAGACGCTAGGATATTGTTGGCCAAATAAGAAACTATTGAGACTGGGTGCCTTCCGAAGAGGAGAGAATGGCTCTTTTAAATCATGAGTTAAAACCCTCAAAATCTCCCTCATAATCATCCTTTGAAAGTCAAGACCCAGATATATGTTGTCCATTTTAATAGGTTATGTAGATCTCTTAATTGTTGGGTAATGTTGGCAGGTGAACAGGTTGGAGAATAGTAACACAAAATCACATCAGATTTTGGTTTACAGTTGTATTTACCACTTTGGTACATCTTCCAATCTCAGTGACAGAACTATTAAAGTAAATTATTGAGGGTTAGAAAAAAAGTCTGTAATGAATTCAATACAACAGCGTTATGCTACAACTAATAATTCTACAAAATATAAAACATATCTAAAAGGAAGATATTAATAAATCAGCGGTTAAACTGTCAATTCAGGTTACTTTTTCCATTTCCAGTTAATGGTTTGACATTTAAACGTTTGCATCATTAATACAATGCTTTTAATATGTTTTTGTTAATTATTAATGTAGGCCACATTATTTTTCTTAGTTGTGATTTAATTTTAATTTATATTTCTGTTATCTTGGTAAGATAATTTCTTGGTTTGGATAACATTTCACTATTCAAGTTAATCAGCTGAGTGAGGATGTTGCTGATTAACGTGCTAATGATGCACACATAGGCCTTGGCCCCAATCTCCTACGTCATATGTCAGACGATAATCAGAGGGGATTCTCATAGTGGACCACATGATTATTGGATAACTGTTTCGCATTCAAATCTACATGATGTGTTCTTCAAATGCTGTAATGGCCTACTTTTCAGACGAGGCTTTTATGTGTAGATGTTACGCTTATCTTGACAACAACCAGCAACAAGTTTTATGCAACCTAATCTGTATCCTTTTTTTAAACAGATTTCAACTTTAACACTTGGAGTAAATGGATTTTATCAAGCTCTAAAATAAACTGTAATTATGTTGTCAGTTTTGATGTAATAGCTGCCATGTTCGCCCCTGATTCTTTCTTGAAATGTTTCACAGTAGCTTAAATCTGGTGGTAGCTTTTGCGCGCCCGACTGATGGAGATAAGCTGTTTGTCTACCTGACACAGGTCAGCCTGTTCTCCACATTGTGTTTTGCTGCACAACATTAATCAGAGAGCACAGCAGCATCTGCTGCAACACTTTCAATAACCCATAGACTCTCTGTAACCAATTAGCTGAAGATAATCAAAACATATTTGAATTCAATTATTTAATAGTATGCTTAAGTGATCAACATTTCTTGAACACTACATTAAAACATCTTAAAGTTAATGTCCAGAAAATATACATCAGCATCCTGCTTATTGATTTAAAGATTACATTGCAAGAAAATAAATCGGTAATTCTCAGAGGAAAGAGCGGTAATTATCAAGCTTTCATATCGGACTTACAGTATAACCGTGCCACATTCAACCATATGCTTTTTCTTTTTTTTTGGAGCTTTGCTACTCCAGAGAGAAAATGGCCACTGAATCAAACCATATAAACAGCAGGTAACCGACAGCACCATCATATGTTAGCAGTCAGTATTGCATAATAGTGTAACATAGCCTGTGCAAGAATAAGTTACATTAGTGCCACAGTGTGATTAACTGTACAGATAAAAGGACAGGGACAAAGAGGATTTGGTGAGTTACCTCCCAAGGGGCTCAATTGACACAAAAGCAGAAATTAAATATATGTTTTTCATATTTTAAGTACAGAATATCTTTTTCTGTTAGTTGTTTTTGTCCAAAAATCTGTCTAAGAGCTCTTTGACCCAGACTGAACGCCTCATTTAGAGGACTTCACCCAGTAAACACATCTCTATTCTTTACATATTTTAATAAATGAAAGAGATATCATTCTTCTGCTCTTCTTTCTGCTGAACATGCATGACTTCTCCCAGTTGCCTGATGAGTTTTGTCACTGTCTCCACGTCCTGGTTGGCCCTTTCCAGCAGCTCATAGCGGAGACTGGAGATGTCCTGTTTGATTTCTTTCAGCTCACCTGTGGACATGTTTTGTAATTTAGTGATCGACAAAAAAAAAAAATGTATCCAGAAAGCCTGTAGAACTCACCTTCATTAATTTCGTCATTTTCTTTATCTCGCTGTGCTTTTACTATGTATCTTTTGACGAGGCGATTCATTATACTCTGCAATTAAGAATTGAATAAGCAATGATTGTTCCTTAAAAAAACAGTATAAATAAAACAAGAACAGCTGACAATTTGTTTCAGTGAGCATTTTTGATCATAATGTGCTAATATGCAAGTCTTCTTTTCAGTACCTTAATGTCCTCTAGATGTGAATTACTTAAATACATTACTAACATTGCATTATTGATGTTTACATCTCTAAGTGTAAGACTGTACAGTTCAGTTATTCACAGGATAATCAGCAGTAGGAAATGAAAAGTGCTTTACTTGGTGACGCGTTGGACAAAGCGATGCATCCACACTCAGATCTGACTGCTGCCTCAACTAAGAATAAAAACAACAAAGAAGAAGCACTGTCAACACTTGAACCATGCCTTTAAGTTACACTTTTAAAGCAGCAATCTATAAATGCGACACAAGAGGGCTCTGCAGAGCTGTTTTAAAGAATATAGGTCAACTTTAAAGGGACACTCTTATGCTAATTTGAAGGGTTTCCTAATTGTGTGCCTCTAATGTGACGTGTTCAAATGTTCACAAAGGTCTTTATTTGTCTAATTCTGCTTTTGCTGCATTAGAAAACCTATTTTCACCCTCTGTCTGAAACCAGAGCCCAGTCTGCTCTGATTACTAAGCTGACAGGGTCTCTTGTAATTGGTCAACTGATTAGAGATGTCCAGCACCTTAGCCTATCACATACAATGTGTTTGAACGCTAGCCAATAGACATGTTATGTAGTGATGTCACTATGTCGCTGGAAGTAAACAAAGGAGTCCAATTGAGGTGTTTAAGGCAGGTGGGGAGTGTGTCGGAGTGAACTTTGGGATTGTAGCCTTTGCAGACCATTAACATGCACAAAAACCTATATAACACACTACAGGAAAGGCCAGACAGTAAAAAGTGTCTCTCGCCATTCATTTATATTCAACAATATTTGGTCATTCTGTTGCATGCAATATTATTATTACCTTATTAAGCTCCATCTCATCATTTGAATTTCCTTTGCCTTTAGGTCCATCCCAAAGAAGTTCCCTTATCCCAAGCAAGAGGGAAAGGACAGACTTGGGGCTGGGTACGAGGTTGAAGGGCACGGACAGGGTGCCGCCGTGCTCAAAGTACGAGAACCACAGCTTAGCTCTGGCAAACTTCCACTCAACATCAGAATCATCCTGCACCAGAGAAGAAGAGGTAGGAGCCAGTTTAAACATTTAATGAGCAACAAAAATGTGCAATTTGATTTTCATCGTGTTAATGGAAAGCATTGAAACCATTACGTATACAAAACTAGACGGAATTTCTGTCAAAATGCTCAATATCACTAGATAGATCACTTTATGGATGGTTATGACTTACCTCAATTTCTTGGAAGGAGCTGTTGAACATGGCAATGAGCATATTCAGCAACACAATCACCATGATGATGTTGTACACCCCATACAGAACATAGCCAATATTCTCAATGAATTTATGGTCGATGTTGATGACCACTGATTTTACTTCTGACAAGCCAAAGATGGCCCAAAATAGCGTTTTAAAACTCTCTTCGAGCCTAGAAAAGAAGAGAAATGGGAAGTTTAGTGCAACGGGATGGTTCTAAATCATATCAATTCAACACAGATTTAATCTCATGGCACAAATGAAATATCAACGTTTTCAAGGCTTTTTCAGGCAATTGCATTACTGTCTATAGTTGATACTTACGTTGTGAAGGCATCGTTGTATTTGGCCCCGAGGTAGTACGAGTACAGATTGAACATTCCCACCATGAAAGCCAGAAAGACTGTTATGAAGATCACCATGAACTTAAAGAGGTCTTTAACTGTTCTTCCTAAAGAGATCTGTAAAGGCCCAAAGCTCTCGTTGGCAGGTAGGATGTATGCAATGCGAGAGAAACTCAGCACAACTGCAATTGCATAGAGGCCTTCAGAGATAAGCTGTGGGTCCGATGGCATCCAGTTGATACGAGCTGAAAATAAACATGCCATATACTTTCACTCCATTTAGATTGCTGTTCCAGTGTATACTCATAGGGTTAAGATTTAGCCTGGGTTTGTTGATACTAGAAATTGCGCAATCATGACTCTGATGATAATTAACACATCTTAGTGGAAAAAGCATTTTTCAAATGATTTTCCCTGTCCTATGTCTCAAAATTGGTGGAGAAAACTAAAACTTTAGATATCCACCTATCAGATCAACACCTTAATTAAATAAATATATATAAATATGGAGTAAGAACAAATGCAACCTACATTTTAAGTCTGAATCAGTAAATCATCTAAATTAATACAATATTTCCTGTAGTGCTATTTATACATTTAGATTGTGTTGGTGTTGGTGATATTAGCCGTAGAGATGTTTGCCTTCTCTCATATACACTGAACAAAAATATAAACGCAACACTTTTGTTTTTGCTCCCATTTTTCATGAGATGAACTCAAAGATCTAAAACATTTTCTATATACACAAAATAACCATTTATCTCAAATATTGTTCACAAATCTGAAAAAATCTGTGATAGTGAGCACTTCTCCTTTGCCGAGATAATCCATCCCACCTCACAGGTGTGGCATATCAAGATGCTGATTAGACAGCATGATTATTGCACAGGTGTGCCTTAGGCTGGCCACAATAAAAGGCCACTCTGAAACGTGCAGTTTTATCACACAGCACAATGCCACAGATGTCGCAAGTTTTGAGGGAGCGTGCAATTGGCATGCTGACAGCAGGAATGTCCACCAGAGCTGTTGCCCGTGAATTGAATGTTCATTTCTCTACCATAAGCCGTCTCCAAAGGCGTTTCAGAGAATTTGGCAGTACATCTAACCGGCCTCACAACCGCAGACTACGTGTTACCACACCAGCCCAGGACCTCCACATCCAGCATGTTCACCTCCAAGATCGTCTGAGACCAGCCACTCGGACAGCTGCTGCAACAATCGGTTCGCATAACCAAAGAATTTCTGCACAAACTGTCAGAAACCGTCTCGGGGAAGCTCATCTGCATGCTCGTCGTCCTCATCGGGGTCTCGACCTGACTCCGGTTCGTCGTCGTAACCGACTTGAGTGGGCAAATGCTCACATCCGATGGCGTCTGGCACGTTGGAGAGGTGTTCTCTTCACGGATGAATCCCGGTTTTCACTGTTCAAGGCAGATGGCAGACAGCGTGTGTGGCGTCGTGTGGGTGAGCGGTTTTCTGATGTCAATGTTGTGAATCGAGTGGCCCACGGTGGTGGTGGGGTTATGGTATGGGCAGGCGTATGTTATGGACGACGAACACAGGTGCATTTTATTGATGGCATTGTGAATGCACAGAGATACCGTGACGAGATCCTGAGGCCCATTGTTGTGCCATTCATCCACAACCATCACCTCATGTTGCAGCATGATAATGCACGGCCCCATGTTGCAAGGATCTGTACACAATTCCTGGAGGCTGAAAACATCCCAGTTCTTGCATGGCCAGCATACTCACCGAACATGTCACCCATTGAGCATGTTTGGGATGCTCTGGATCGGCGTATACGACAGCGTGTTCCAGTTCCTGCCAATATCCAGCAACTTCGCACAGCCATTGAAGAGGAGTGGACCAACATTCCACAGGCCACAATCAACAACCTGATCAACTCTATGCGAAGGAGATGTGTTGCACTGCGTGAGGCAAATGGTGGTAACACCAGATACTGACTGGTTTTCGGACCCCCCCAGACCCTCCCAATAAAGCAAAACTGCACGTTTCAGAGTAGCCTTTTATTGTGGCCAGCCTAAGGCACACCTGTGCAATAATCATGCTGTCTAATCAGCAGAGTTGGGTGTTAATATTACTTTTGTCGGTAACGGAGTAGTGTAACGCGTTACTTTTATAATTCAGTAATCACACTACAGTTACAAACATTGCCCCGACACGCGTTACTTCGTTACTTTTATAAAATAATCACACTCACTGACAGACAAGAGGGGTTTCCGCCGCAGGTTTATATACATGTAGGCCTATGTAATCTGCGCGATTTGCGAGACCACATCTCCACGTGCAGTGCTGCATAAACATGGCTGAGTCTTTTCATCTGTAAACTTCCTCAACGGGGCCGCTCGCTCTCTTTTGTTGATCACCCTCTCACGGGTGAACAGTTCAATGTCCCGCTTTATTGTAGGAATTCTGCCATGTCTCTACCACTTTAGTTTGACCATCTCTGTTACTAAGTTATGGAATACTAAATAAATAAGTAATTAGATATACCTTACGTTACTGCGCTCATAAAGAATGATAAGAATAATGCGTCTTGAACTGGTTTCATTAATTAGTGTCTTGACGTTTCACAGACTGTTAGCTTGTTGTGGTAGGCTAGTAGCCTATTTTAGAGCATATAAAAAGAAAGACTTGTGTTATGTCTTCCTTAATGCAATAGTAATTGGGGGTGCAAGTGGAGTCTCGCATAGGCAAAACTGTGGCGCGCTTACACTGTAGGTGCGCCACAGTCTGCGTGATCTGCCTGTAGGGAGGGGCGGGCCGGCCCTGCGAGTAAAGTAACGAGTAAAGTAACGAGTTTTATGTAGAGAGTAACGAAGTAGTGTAATATATTACTTTTTTAAGTAATATGTAATATATTGCTTTTTTTTAGTAACGACCCCATCTCTGCTAATCAGCATCTTGATATGCCACACCTGTGAGGTGGGATGGATTATCTCGGCAAAGGAGAAGTGCTCACTATCACTCACTCACATCATTTTTCCAGATTTGTGAACAATATTTGAGAGAAATGGTTATTTTGTGTATATAGAAAATGTTTTAGATATTTGAGTTCATCTCATGAAAAATTGAAGCAAAAACAAAAGTGTTGCATTTATATTTTTGTTCAGTGTAATTGAACTCGATGGTACTCGGCTGTGGTGTTTAAAGCAATTAGAAAAATACATTGTAAAACTCAAGAGCAATGTTTCTCATCAGAAATAATTACATGGTTACACAAGATATAATCCACAGAGGAACAATTTTCTTACAACTGCATCATTGTGGAAAAGGGAAATGTGCACTCATGGACAATAGCCTCGTGCTCACTCATTGGCGGGTGTAGCTTAGTAGAAAGAAAATAGTTTCTATGTGAAACTGCTCACAACAATAATAATAATAATAATAATAATAATACATTTGATTTATAGCACACTTTAAAAACAACGTCATCTCAAGGTGCTTCACAAAGCTATAAGGAGAAAATAATAAAACAATTAAAATAAAAAGATATCTAACAAGGTCTGTGAATCATCTTGCGTAACCTGGTCAGGATTTCTGGAAGGAGACATTTCTGTCATTATTAGACGTCTGATATCTTTACAACTTTCTCCAAAACTTGTCAACTCACATCAAAACAATGTAGTTAATAAATAGCACTACAGGGATACAATATGTTTTGAACAAACTGTCCTTTTAAAGTTTGAATCACCCAATACACTTTATGTCCAATTCAGCAAATATCTCCTCAGTGCCCATGCTTCGTGTTCGTACACAGCCTGGGCTCGGTTAATGGATTTTTTTTTTTTTTAACCAAACAAGCCAATGCTTTTCCAGCCTGGATAGGAGAAAAGCACTGGAAGCGAGAAGGATGGTAAATCTCACATATGTTAACATTCTAAAAGAGCACTGACGGAGGACTGTATTTGTTTGGGTGTTGAGTTCATACAGTATACACAACTTCCTGCAGAACACTAACCCTCTGTCACAAGTTAGACACTTCCATTATTGTTTGTTTGGTGGCTCATCTAAACTCTCCTGTCATTTCAGATCCCGCCTTCCTCCAGGCCCTTGTAATCAGCTCACTTCCCTCACCTGGCCTCCCCAGCCCTTCCCCTCACCTGTTACTCATTCCCTCATCACTCCACAGTATTTATACCACCTCACTATCACTTGTCCTTTGCCAGATTGTCTTGTCGTTTCCGCCAAGCTCTCCAGTGAGTGTTGTTCTCTAGCCTAGATTTTTGTCCTGCCCGGTTTTTGATCCTTGCCTGCCTGTTTACGGATCTCGAGTTCCTGCCTGCTCCCTGTCTGGTTTTGGTTGCCTGTCTGACGGATTTCCTGGTTTTGACCCTGCCTGTCCCTGACCTGAATAAACTGAACATTGCTATACACTGGTTGTATCCGAGTCGTGCTATTGGGTTCTGATCTGTACCTGTTATCGTGATAGCCTCCACTTTATAGGTTAGTTGCACATGTATATGAAAACTAATTATTAACTACTTATTTTATAGGAATTATTTGGATACTTACCCAGCTGGAAATACTGTATCTCAAATGGCAAGGTCATGTTGGACAGGTCAGTGTAGTGCTTGTCAACATAACACTGGGCAGAATATGCATGCCAGAAAGCCATTAATCTGGCAATGAAAGATGTCATAAAAATGGCCAAGATACTAAAGTCAAGAAGGTTCCAGGGCTCTGAGATGTATTCCCTGATGTCCTGCGACCAAATATCTTTACATTCTTTCCAGATCTTTCCTGTAAGAGAGAAAAAAAAGTTTAATCGCACTGTTTCTGTCTCACATAAACATAAATCAAGGATATAATTAATTGAGTTGTGAGTTAAATCACAAAGGGTTTAGTGATGCTGTATGCTGTTATAAAGTGTGTGATAAGGCTCCAAAGTATCGTCTGCAGAGATTAGTGAAAGAGTCACCTTGCCTTGTGCCTTTGGAAAGTCAGTACCAGAATAATTCATGTAGACCATCTGGTAAGAATACATAATTGTCTATATCAGCGATTTAGATGTTTGGGGATGTATTACCCTATAATGACAGAATCCATGACCTGCATGTTTAGCAGAATTATGGTATTGTAGACATTTTTAAGAGCGATGGGAGAGGGACAAATACACACAACTAAAATATATAAACTAATGTCACTGCATTTTTTTTGGCAGATAGTTATTTTAAACATGAATGTGGAAGGGATATGGTGTGGGGCGGGGGGAGTGTGTTTTCACTTATGACCTATGACCCAGGATATGATGAGAATCTCCATCCAGGTGAAGGGGGTGGTCTTCATACGAAACAGTTGAGAGGGGTGATCGTGGGTGGTCATGTTGGGCAGCAGTGATGTTCCCCCAAAGCGGTCTGCTGCGTTCAGGACCAGCAGGCAAAGAAATATCATAAAGGAGGCTGCATGGGCCACGAACTTCAGGAAAGGTCCACGCATGAGTTTCCCTAACTGACACAAGTCAGGGAATGGAAAACAGAAAAAAAAGTGTCCCAATTGAATTGCAAGTGTTATCTGTACAGCCTCTGGCAAAATATAAACCTAATCAAGAACAAAACATCAAACTGTCTGTAAAGCAAAGGTCAGCATGTATGTTGAAACACAGACTAACCACCAGCAACAGTTATCAGTTTAAATTCAACTAAATAAAATGTGTTAAAGATACCTGTTTAAAATGTAATCATGCTATTAAATGGTCTTTATCGGTTGTTTTCACTAACAATCTGGTATTTCAAAAGGGGAAAACTGCACCCACCAGTAGGCCAGAAGATGTATGTCCAACATTATGGGTACGGTTTGTGTTAAGTTCCACTTTTAGTTGCATTAGGTTGAATGGAGGATAATAACATTCTGAACCTCATATGCATGCCCCTTCTAATACATGACAAGGATGCTGATCATCGTTGATAACGGCCATTTATTGGCTGATATCATTCAAAGCGAAATTTTGAATCTGCAATAATAATGCCACTCCACAGAAAAACGTATAATGTTTCTGTGGCTGATGTGTTAGCAACATTGGACTAATAAAACAGCCAACAGTCATGGAGCAATATTACAGTAATGTAAAACAATGATTACAGAATAAGAACTTTTAAGTTAAAACTAAGTATGAATTTTTGGAACTGACCTTACTTGATGGTGCTATCCAATACAAAAAGGACAGGATTGGCAGTCCAAACGCTACACCAAGAACCAGAAGGATTTTAACTGCTGTGGTCTGCTGACGTAATCCGGACAAGTTCTCGTACCAGATAGAGAGGAGTTGCTGTTGGCAGTTTGGATGTGCCACAAACTGCCCCATTGGTGGCATTTGTGTTTGTGTGTGAGAGAAAGGGAGAGTAATTGAGAAGGATTATTTAGGGACAGCAGACTCCATAAAACCAACAAGATCAAATGTAAAACATGTGCATCAGTTACAAAACAAAACATGCGAGTGCTTTTCTCACATGCTTACCTTTTTAACTTCATACTTTATTGCAAGTTTTAACCTGATTAGGTTTTGTCTGCCCAAGGTCTCTGGGCTTGGACATGATTCAGTGTCCCCGTTTAAGATGGCCTTCACTTCCTCTGTGTTTCGACACAAATCCAGCAGTCCCACCACAAAATCTTTACACTGCATGGATAGCTTCTTGTAATCATTCTATAACGGACAGAGGAAACATTTATAGCACTTTGATGAATGGCATAAAAACAAACTATAAAACATAAATTCCTTTCATGACTGCAGCATGCAATCTTTTAAAGAGGCCTTATTATGCTTTTGGGGGTTTTCCCTTTCCTATGTAGGTTTTTGTGCATGCAAATGGTCTACAAAGGCTAAAATCCAAAGGTCCCTGCAGTGCGAGTTTCTCTCCTTTGGACTCCTTTGTTAACTTTAGTGACATAGTGACATCACTATGTTACACTCACGTTTCTATTGTCTACATTACATTTAGCCGACACTTTTATCCAAAGCGACTTTCAATAAGTACATTCGACCAGGAAGACACAACCTTGAAGAAAACAGAATCATATAAGTACATCAGGTTTCATAGAGCCAAACATTTCAAGTGCTACTCAACTGGCTATAGATAAGCCAGTCCTTTATTAGTATAGAAGTGCTCTATTAGCAGTTCTTTGTTAGTAATTCTATCGCTCGAGGTGGAGTCGAAAGAGATGAGTTTTCAGTCTGCGCTGGAAGATGTCCAGGCTTTCTGCTGTCCTGATGTCAATGTCTAGCTAGCGCTCCAACACATGATAGCGTAAGTGGCGGGACATATCTAAGCGGTTGACCAATCACAACAGAGCCAGCCAGCTAACCAATCAGAGCAGACTGGGCTCTGGTTTCAGACAGAGGGTGAAAAGAGCTATGCAATATGAGGATGTAAGAATAATGTAAACATGTCACAGTAGATGCACAAAATACAAACACAAACCGGAAAATGTGCATAATAGGGTCCCTTTAATCGGCACGAAGCTGCTCTCCCTGATATGTTATTAAATATTTTACCTTAAACTCCTTCTCAATATTGGATAGAACTTCAAGCTCATTGCTCATCTCCAAAGCCGCCATCACCGGGTCTTCATTGGAGAGGGACAGATAAGCAGGACTGGCCAGACATTTATATGCATTGATGCGTGATTGTGAATGTCTGAATGAGTCGTGCCTCTGATGCTCGCTGCAGGTCCTACACTGGCAGAAGTAGTCATGGGGGCGTTCTACACGGGATCCCTTCATAAGAAGTATATGCACAATTTCATACTCGTGGCACTGGGAAGCCAGTATGATGGGGGTGATGTCATGAGAGAAACGTGTGCCATCCTCATCATAGGCGAAGAAGTCATCATGTGGGTCCACCTGGCTGGGACTGTTGGTCAGCCTCTGTCCGTCTGCAAAGGCCTCATGGCCCAGTAAAGCTTCCACTATACGGATGTAGCCTTTACTGATGGCTAACAGTAGAGCATCTCCAATTCGAGCCAGGTCTTTCCTCCTTAGCAGGAGCTTAGTGACTTCAAAATGCTCATTTGCAACTGCTAGCTGCAATGCATTCTGGCCCATGTAGTTCACACAGTTGATGTTGAGATCTGGCTGCTCCTCTAACATCCGCCTCACTTCAGGAATATTTCCATATTCTGCAGCATCTAAGAAAAGCTCCTCTGCCATGGAAAGGCAGAAGGAGGACTCTGCACGATACAGGTAACCAGCTCCCCGTAATACCTGCTTCCGGGGTTTGTGCACGACATGCTGCATCGTCATGGCTCTCTGATCATTGCTCCGCCTGAACACAGGTAAACAAATGGCTCAATACCTTATCTGTGTACATTCATTAATGTATGCCTAACATTCTACCATTTCCCCCCTTAATATAAATCACACGTATTTTTGATGTGTAAGATTTTACTATTATTAATGAGTCTTCTGTTTTTTGTAAATAGCCTTAAGGTAAATCTATTTGACCAAAAATGTCCTTGGGACTGAGACAGCACGGAGCTAAATGGATGGACAGCTGGTCTCAGCTGAGCTATAACTCACACTACACGTGTGACATCTCCCACAGATCCATCATCTGCTCTCCTTCATCTCATAGTCTCGCACTGTCCATCTACTCACCCTCTGCCAGAGAGTTGATTAAATCTATTTGGCATTTCCGGAATATTATACAATAATGTCACCAATGTGGATCGTCAGTGATAAACTTGTAATATGTTCAAGTATGATGTTTACTTAGCGATATAACCACACCACATTATTAAAGTGACCATCACTTACACTAATTGTATTTTGTGTCTTGGTCCAATTAGTAAATGTACTTTACATTCAGTAAATGCATTTGAATAACGTGATTATCTCCAAAACTAATTGCTTTAACAAAGATAATGATAGATGAGGACAACTTCCCTTCATTCAATCATAATTAGTGTTATTAAGATCTTACATAACTGAGCAATTTGATGAGTGCATGCCATTTATACATAATTGGTTGTTATACAGACAAATTATTTATAGTTTGCATCTATATCAGCTGAGGTGGAATAAAATAAAGTGGTGTCAGGCTGTTCAGCCAGAGAAGGTGCGGAAATCACAACGAAAATTGATTGATAGGATATTTCAAAATAACACGTCTGCTGTAGTCGTTTTATCCTTTAAAATGGTACAAGCAGCTGCTCAATGTGCATTTACCTGCCTGAGTTTCTGAGAATCCCTTGTTTATTTGTGCTGCTGCTCTTCCTCATCATGACAGGCAACTGGGTGATAAGGGAGATGGAAAACAAACAAAATGCACAAACTTTAGTGATACAATTTCAAATATATGAGATTATTCTGCATTGCTGGCTGAGATGTGTGTTTTGCATATGATATCATCACTAAACATTTGTAGAAACTGAAAGAAAAAAAAGATTTCCTGTCATGTCTACTTCCTCATGCGGAGAAGCCAGAGGACATCAGTGACAAGGACATACACATAAGGAGATTTAAAGAATGAGACACTGCAAGATGAGAGCTGTCTCACTCTGTTTGTCCTTATAGGAATATCATGGGCCTGAAGCTTTACCTTAGAAGTCTAAACAAACTCCAACATGTCTCAATTGATTTTTGGAAATAAAGCACGAAATGTCAGTGTGCATCTAATATGCGTCACATGAATATCAAATAAAAACTCTAACAGGATGATTTACTCACCTCACAGGAGACTTATGCGCCAAATGCCTTCAGTTTCACTACATCAAGACATTACAACCCGAAACTACGACCAAAAGTGTCCATCTGCTCCTGCATCCCCGGTTCCTGTCTGCCTCTTGACCACCTGTCCGACTGACTGCGTCCCACCTTGGGTCTTTCTGCTGACCGTGCTGCCTCTGCACGCCCAGTGGGCGGTTTTCTAGCTTTACTGTGTGTTTTCTACTACAGGATATTAGCAAATGTGGGAACTGTGCTGAATATTATATAAACTGTTTAATTCCTTTATTTTCCATAAATTTTCCCGTTAAGCCGTCTAAACCAAGATATTAAAGCACTTTGTCAAACTAATAGAGGATTTTGGAACAGCAGAAATCCACTGACCTAACGGGCAGTGCCATAATTTGAGGATGAAGTGAAGAGACTATCAATGTGCCGGCTGCAGGCGAGACCACTCCTAATACTCTGGTGTTGGTCCCCTCTGACAATGGATTATTTTTTAAAGCAGTAGGCTACGTGGTTTATGTCTATAGGTCAGCATAAACAATCTGTAAAAAAGCTTTCCTAGATCCTCTTGATTCATTGTGCTATTACATGTAAAAACAACACATCCTTAGCCTATTAGGCTAGGCATTTTCTCCAAGCAAATAGCGCTATGCAAAAACAATTATGATAAATAAATATGTGTCATTTCGTAAATAAGCATGTAGCTAGAACATATGAAATATCGCTGAAAAACGTTCAGATTTTATTTCATTATAGGCCTATATTTAGGCTGTATATGTTATTTTGTACAGTAACGTATGTTACTGAATTGTAATGCCGATTTAGCCTGAATATGAGAGGGCAGAGAATAGTTTTTGTCCAATTAGGTCGGTAAGGAGCTGAAACCAATGATGGGATGTTCCAATGTAGCTTTGTTGTTATATTTATCTCTGTTCTCATACTTGCTGTTGTTGATATGTACATTTTACGATACTTCCAGGTGTACTTGAATGCAACCATCAGCCCTCTGCTGGCCATGGCGGGTAAATATACAGTCTATGGTAAATACCCTCCACTCTCCCCGTTGTCAAGGAACTGCGTCCTCGGTTGCTATCATGGAGGGACTGTACACACAGACAGACACTATACAAGTGACAGCTAAGCCGAATTATTTCTGAGTTTTTTTTAAACGACCATTCACGAAAAGTTAGTGCAATGTGGGGTCGAACATTTCCTCTGCATGTTTATCTTCGCCCTGAAAATGGTTGAAGGAGTTTGAACGGAGTACTGCTGACGTTATCTAAACAAGACCCAAGAAGCCAAGTTAGCAGCTAGCAGCTAACCTGCATGTCTGTCAGGCGTCAACAAGCTGCAGCAGCCTCGGAGGATGCAAGTTGTTCAGGGCAACTTCTTATACCACTCGTATCCTTTAAACATTAAGTTATTTACGCTGCAGAGTTATTTTAGAAATGTGTTTTACTTGTCTACCTTAGATAAACCTGTGTAAATGTAAAGACGCTTAGTAAAAGTAGCAACAGCCTCACGTTAACACGTTTTAAAATAAAAGTCCTGCATTCAAAATGTAACTTTATTTAGTATAACATTAATAAAGAGTACCAAAAGTAAACAGCATGCAGAATAGTTAATTTAAGAGGTAATGCAGGTCCATATAGATATATTGATGAATTAATGTGATACTTTTATGTTGCAGCTGTACAA
Organism: Pseudochaenichthys georgianus; assembly: GCF_902827115.2. NCBI lineage: Eukaryota > Metazoa > Chordata > Actinopteri > Perciformes > Channichthyidae > Pseudochaenichthys > Pseudochaenichthys georgianus. Next base: position 14,686,531 of record NC_047515.1, read on the forward strand.
TATTAGGTTTTATTTTTTACTATAGGCGTAGGCCTATAGGTTAAAGAAAACGGTATAATATCATCACCATTTATTCGATTTTTAATGTTGTATTAATAATTTAAACCAACTCAAATAAATGTAGTCGATTAAACCGTGTTATGTGTTACAGTCAGCTAATTCTCTCAAGCTGAAGGTTACATTCAGGTAAGACATGTACACTCTGGTATTTCAAACGTCCCCTTAACTTTGTACTTCCAGAAATTCGAGGTTGGGAGGCCTCGAAGATGAGAGACAACTCTTGGTTGAAGAGCAGAAGTTATGCAGATCCAGATCTCGCAAGTTCTCCACAGAAACCAACCGACGAAGGAAGTCAGTTTATTGTATACTAACTATGCATTTCTGTTTTAATTTGATGTCCTCTCAGGTCAAACTTGTGTGCATTCTGCAACCCAGACCTGCCCAAGCAGACACTTCTTTTTTTTGGAGTGGCCTAGAGTGCACCCCCTGGACAGCTTATGGTTCTGTCCTGGGCTAAGCACCTTTGCAGGATGGATGGTGTTGACAGGCTTTTGCAGTCTAGACCTGGAAATAGATCTATGGGCACAGCGGGTAACTGTGGGCCATAGCAGTGACTGCAGCGTCCCCCCTCTGACAGCTAAACCTGCTAAACTGAGCACCGCGTGAGGCTAAAATCCCTAACAGATATTAATAACTTTCTAAATGTGTGCTTCCATAACAGAAGCTAAAAGTGAATGTTGCTGTCTTTAAACTAGGAGCTTGCAATAGTGGGTTAATGCGAGGAGAGCTGTAGGTGGAGGTCGGATTTATTTTAATTTATTTAATATTCAGGTGATCATAATGCCTTTACATAATTACAGTGCCGTTAAAGAGCTTAACACATGTCTGTACAAGAACAAAATGACCCACATATTATATTTGTTCAATTTAAAGGAGGGACATATGAATCGGTCTAAACAAACTATCTCTTTAAAAAATACATTAACTTGTTTTTGTCTTAACTTTTAAAAAACTATTTAAGTATGCACTGAGCGAACTTTTACAGACTTTCGGATGAATATAGTATTAAATATCATATATTGTCTAACAACTATAGCATGCTGATGCTGGGAACCTAAATAATACCTTACTGCTTCAATACAATCTTTAGCCCTGTGGATCTCTGTTTATCAGTTCGCCTGGTTGCCTTTTCCCTGTCCATTTGTGTGATTGTTCTTTTGCACGGTTATGCTTTCAGACTCTCTCTTCCCCACTCAGCACTCGTATGTTTGGTGTAATTAATGTTTCCAAAATAGAGACAACACACAATAGACAAAGTTAAGGGTGGAAATGACAGATAGTAATATTTATTATTTATTCAAATGTTCTATAGTATAATATTGTTACCATGCATTATTTTGGCCACAATCATCTATATAGTTAACATGTGATATTCTGACAGCTCCATTTTAAAGCCAATATTTGCTTGCCCAATTTCATTCCAGTTTAACCAGGAGGAATATCATAGTTATGCATATTTTAAATTATAAGGACAAGTTATTTTACAGCGCACACTCATGTCTTATTAGTATCACATTCAATTCCACATTGTTCATAATGTAGGGGTTTCCACTTTAAAGTACTAATAAGCTGCATTAAAAATGTGTATTATATAATAAATAAAGCATAATAAAGAGTATGTTTACTTTTTTAGAACATTTAATATGTCAACTAAAAGCTTTTTTTTAATTCTCGCTCTCTTAAAATGTCCACTTCCTGTTGAAATGGACCTCCAAACATTTGTACCTACTGAGAGAAAAACAAAATGCTGACCTCAGTTGACCCTGTTGATGTTTTTGATTGTCTTGCTCTGTAAACCCAGTAGTGAGTGATATCTTTAATTTATTAATGACTGTCGAAAACATATCTCCATGAACAGACTCATCTTTCTGTGTCCAAAACATGACCATTTAATCACTTAAAATACACCTCGTCTTCATGCTCCGCTCTTTGTCACGGCTCAGGGCTCTGGAGGACAGACGGAAGCAGCGGGACGCGCAGGAGCAACGGCTGATCGAGAACATCCTGAAGCAACGCAGACAGCGAGTGCAGGACGCAACTGAGCGCTTCCAAAGAGCCCATTTACCTCCCTCACAGAGACGCAGACAATGTTAGTGATGGGTCTTACAGATATATCTTAGAATACAGGAATAACAGCCTTGATGCATGCTTTTGTAATGTTTTCCTTTTTGTGATGTTTAAGCTTTCAGAAGAAATATCCCGAATATTGAAGATGCACTCAATGAAATCCAAGGCGCGTTGAGTTCATACACCCGGCAGTCCTCTTTCCTGTCCAGCAACTCTAACATTAGCAGGTAAAAAAGTTAGATTAATAATTATATAAATCTAATGTGTCCTACATGTCAATAGCCCAGACACTGCTGTTGGATTTAAACTTCATACTGTGAAATGATGGCGACATTTTACTTGTAATGTAGTCCTTTTTTAATGGCTTGAATATAATGTATTAATGTTGTTTTGTTTCTCTTCAAGAAGCTGCTCTCCCTCCCCGAAGCCCCCCACAGTGTTTAAATCCTCCCACCGCAAAGCCCTCTCTGCTGTGGAGGCCTACACTAAACTGCTTCAGGAGCAGAGCATGACTTGCTTCAAGGACAGCCCACAAACTGAGAAGTCACCAGAGAAGCAGCAAGATCTCAGCCCTCAGGTATGTTACTTACTATTTGACTGTGGAGGAAACACATACATCATGGCTGGCATCTTACAGAATAAGTGTAAGTAACCCTTGGTTATTATAAGACAATCCAATTTGTATTACCCCAAAAAAATGTTGGGTTATTTTTGATACTGTAACACACAAACACCGACTAATACTGTATTTCATCGGCTCAAAAAACACCCTCTCCAAAATCCTAACCACCCCACCCCCAAGCATCATGATCGACGGCTTCCCTGTATCCTTCACCAGCCAAGTCAAAAGCCTTGGCGTCATCCTGGACAGCACCCTTTCGTTTGCACCCCACATAAAAAACATCACCCGGACTGCCTTCTTCCATATCCGCAACATTTCCAGACTCCGCCCATCCCTTTCACAATCCAGCACCGAAATCCTGGTTAATGCATTTGTCACATCCCGGATTGACTACTGTAATGCTATCCTCTCTGGCCTACCCACAAAACTACTGAACAGACTCCAAATCATTCAAAACTCGGCTGCCCGGATCATTACCTGTACCAAATCGTCTGACCACATCACCCCCATCCTCATCCAACTTCACTGGCTCCCTGTTCAGCACCGGATTGTCTACAAAAACCTTCTGCTTACATACAAAGCCCTCAACAACCTCACCCCCACCTATCTCTCAAACCTCCTCCAGGAATACACCCCCTCCCGCTCCCTGCGCTCATCCTCAGCCGGACTCCTGACTGTCCCCACCTCCCGCCTTAGCACCATGGGAGCCAGGGCTTTTAGCTGCACCGCGCCCAGGCTCTGGAACTCTCTGCCTCCACACATCAAACAGTCTGACTCCATCACGACATTCAAATCCCACCTCAAAACCCACCTGTTTAAACTGGCCTACTCACTCTAAAACACATTCAACCTGCTTTCACAGATCCCCCTCTCACTCCATCACTCCACACTCTTGTCTTGCCTGTTTTATGCTTTTATGCTGCTGTATTGCCTTGTCGGTTCGATTAAATTGTGTTCCGTTTTTGTTTTAGCTGTTTTAACACTTTTAAATGCACTGTAAGGCGACCTTGGGTTTCCTGAAAGGTGCCTCGAAATAAAATGTATTATTATTATTATTATTATTATTTCAATGGGCTGACCATTGTGAAGTAATTATTTGTGATATAACCCATTTTATAACCACACTGCAATTTATGAATGTTTATTATTGACCATTTGATTGACTACCATTTTGGGCAACACAAAGGCCTTTTCTATCTCCCAATAAGACCCCTAGGGGGCAGCAGTGTCCCTGTTCGGCACCAGGAACACCAGTTTGCTGCTGCCTTCAGCACCCTCTGGTGAAATGTTAAAATAGTTGTTCTATTTGTGACAGAGATTCACAATTTGCTTTTGTTAAATAGTATCTGCTTTCATTATAAAGAGGCAACACAGGGCTGATGTTTGTTAGAGTGGGACTTGAATGTATATGCAGAAAGTAGTATCTATGTTTTAAAAGATTACAGATATTTGCACCAAACCTTGTTCATAGTGCACATTTTACATCAGACGCCTGCCCTTAAATGACCGTTTGTAAGTATATCACAATCTGAACCCGTCGGTTTATTCGACAGGTTTACAAGTCTTTCCATTTAGATATGTTCACTGTTTGACACAAACAATGTATAAACACAGAAACTACAGCCCAACAAATGTACAGACTCCAACATAATCACTTTCAATCGCTTTTCTGTTTCGAATGATAGAATTATTGCACTTTAAATCATGTGGCACAGTTTAGGTGTAAAAGGAACATTCCCTTTATTTGCACAGACATGTGAGGAATATAAAAGACAAACAGAGGATTTAATAAAGTGTTTATCCTCTTTGAAAAACAACATCTGAACGAAAGTAAACCTGCAAAACCTTTCTGTGAGATGATTCAAAATTAGAACAGTGGATACAAATGTGTACCTTAGCCTTGACAATGCCTATTAAGATGTACATTAGCTCTATCATGGAAACACAAACAGCTTTTACTAGATTGTAAAATGTAAATAATTTCATATCTAATCTCTCTTCTACCTCTCTCTTGCTTCCATATTCCAGGACAGCCAACTCTCTAATAGCGCTAATTCTGACAGCATTTCCAGTAAGGACAGTTTGGAGAATGAAGACCCCAACCACAGCACGAAATATTCCTATCCGTCTTTCTTCCTTGAATCAGAGAAGCCGCATCCAGACCAAAACAAACAAAATGATTTGTTACCAAATTCTGACCCAACGTCATTCTCAAAAACGATGCATCTTGGTGATCTTCATCAATATCAGCACAAACAAGATGATGACTCTGGAGGGCCTGATAATCAGATGCACTTTTCTAGAACTTCATGGGGGTTCACATCTGACGAGCGAACATCAAAAACGGAGTCTGCTCGGCACAACTCTAACTTATTAACTCTTTGTGAAATGATTAGTGCCGACCCAGAGCACTTTAAGGGAGGCTCCTCTCAAAACAGTCCCAGTGACAACATCATCCTTACAAAGAGAGACGCTCCTGGCAACACGGCACTTGATACTTCCTGTCCTAAACAAGAGGCCCTGTTGGATCTCAGGCAGAAGGAAGTCCATGATGACAGACACTTCAAACATCCATCAGCTACAGAAATGATTGTGCCTGCCAAAAGTGGCAACAGCAAAGACTCTTTGTTTGGGGCTCTCCCAAAGCCCAATATGTACTTAAACGATAGCACAACAGATAATGCCTCGCAAGAAGAGATACTTCAGCAAACAGGAAAAGAACGCCAAAATCATTCTTCCCAGAAACCGTCTAGTGCTTCCATAAACAACCTCAATAAGGTTTTAAACCAAGAGCCCAGAACTCAGAAGCTCATGAATGCAGCATCGCTGCAACACGCATGCTTGTCCAACATTCAATCAGACATGAAGTGCCTTAAATGTCCTGAAGTGGAAGCACACAAATGTCCTGTTTCATCTCGTTCAGTCAGATTCATTAAAGGAATCCTTAAAAAGCAGTCTAAGTATATGTCAGGAGATCCAGCGTGTGCATTAGGCTCCGGTCATGTGATGTTTACAAAACAAGTAGCTTTAGCGATCAGAGATAGTGTTGAATTGACCAGGTCAAAAACTAAAGATGAAGAGGGCAACAACGGTGTCAAAAAGAAGCTTCGTTGGTTTGATGAGGTGCATGTGGACACACAGGACAAAGAGGGGCACATAATGAAACAGATGAAAGGCAAATCAAATCTTCGTCCGTCATATAACAACTCCGAGGACCACCAGCTAAGCCTCAGCTCAGTCTCAGGGGCTTCCAAGCCTGGACCCGGGATGACCCCTGCAGCCTCCACTAGTTATCACTTTACAAAACAAGCGTGGGCAGATGTTGGGGTTCAAGTCAGCTTGGCCCAGGAACGAGCGGAGGAGGTCAAGGCGCTGCGGAGCAGCACCAGGACCGGTGGCCCCAAGGTCCCTCGGAGAGAGCGCTCCTCCAGGGCCGCAGCGGGTCCTGTTTCCTCTCGAGCCAGAAAGGGCACCGTCATACGACCTCAATCTGCCACCGAGGTGAGTCAGATTGCCAAAACCCAAGGGAAGATCATGATGCCCCGCCCACCTCCGAGGATGGAATCAGTGGAAGAAAAGTCGTTGTGCCTCGCTAAGACTCCATATGGCATGGATCAGGCTGGTGTCAACTGTAAACAAGCTGTAGAGCAGGCCCAGGACAACTCGGAAGGCTTTCTCTCCCCTCACACACATGGTGTTATTAGAGCAGAAAGCACTGTTGCGTACACACCGATGCCCCCCTCGTATACCTACCCCGTCTCAAAGGGCAACACGAAGGGCCCGATGAACTCGGCTCCCCAGGAGGCGCAGGGCTGCAGCAGGAGAAGAGGGATGGTGTACAATGAGAAAGGCCTGTGTTTAGATTGCACTCCCACAGATGAGGAGATCTCACAGCTCTGGCACAGTGTCCGCACGGCCTTAGCCACCAAGGAAGGTAATGTGTATTTTGGCTGACAGCCTCACAAGCAGCTTAGGCTAGGTGTGTATGTCTACAGAGATGTGTCATTTATTAACATGCAGTTTCCCCTCAACTCTAACACAACAAAAAAAACAGTGATTAATTGAATCACTCTTTTCATCTGCAACCAATCTCCTTTCCACATATAAAAGGAACAGTGGATTCACTGCATGATGGTTGTGTCACTGCCAATTTGTAACAGACTCCCAATAAATCCTCTTCTACTGTACGAGAAAGCTATGTCTCATGGCTGCATCATCGGCCGGGTCTGCTTTGCCACTCGTTATGTGCTACAATTAATGAAAATGATCCTTATAATAACAGACATACTGTTATATTTGCGTCATCGCATGTTTTGAAATTAAAGTCCCTAAAGTCTTACTAACCTTTCCAGAGAAAAGGAAGCCAGTAATTCCGGAAAAGTGGACTTAGTCGACCCTAAAAGCTTCCTGCCTCACAATGGCGTGTTGTCTGCGTCCAGCCAGTGCCAATCTGACCCAGGTTACTATCAGAGTTATCAGAAGTACGGGGCTTCTTTATTACCTCGTCTACTTCTGAGATCAGACATTAGATCAGAGCCAGATTTGCCCAATAAATAAGCATGCTTTTAAGAATGTACTTATAACGTGTTCAGTGTTTCCCATACATTGATTTATTTGTGGCGGGCTGCCACAATTAAATATCGTCCGCCACAAATGGTTCTCATAAAAAAGAAAATAATAATAATTTAAAAAATGTTGGTGGTCTAATAGGATAGTGAGGTGGGCTGATGATCGGAAGGTTGCGAGTTCAAATCCCGCCTGGAACACCACTACTAGTGTGCCCTAGAGTAAGGCACTTAGCCCTCAGTTACTGCAGGGAGAACGTCCCTGTAATTGGTCATTGTAAGTCGCTTTGGAATAAGGCGTCTGCTAAATGCCTAAATTGTAAATTATATTCTTGGGAGAATAAACCCCACAGATCCTCAACTCCGGTGTGTCTCACTCATTAACAACGCAACACAGAGCAACACGAACGTTGTCTACAGTAGCCATGAACTCGCAACATGTTTTCAGTTCAGCTTGCAATATCACTTTTGACACGTGAAGCGAAAGCTCTAACGCAACAGAGCACAACAGTTGCAGTGCTGTGTTATGAAGTGGTATCTTTTCTTGCATATTAAGGAAAAATGCTGCACACATGAGTTGTTTTTCACAAGCTTAAATAGAGCTGTGCAATATATCGATATTATATCCGTAATGTGATATACAAGTTATTATTTCCTGGTTTTAATGGCTGCATTACAGTAAAGTGGTGTCTTTTTCTAATTTTCTAAACATGATTGTGAAACCACCGATTGCCAACCCTATAAATGTTGTTGCATAGATATTGGGGTTAGGATGTAAGCCTATCTTTTGTGGTTTCACTCATCTTATTTATTGCAGGCTAAAGATGGAAACTATTTAGTTATGTATCCTCTTTAGAGAACCCCAGAGCCTGGGCTCACAACATACCAATTAACATCAGTTGTGTTGACGTATTTATGTTACTGCTATTTAAATAATTTAAGCAAATACGTCTACTTTCAGAAAAAAACAAGCTCCGAAAACAGGCGTTGGACAGTGGGCGAGGTGTGAGGAAGCCCTGCGTGGAGCCGAGCAGAGCGCCTCCTGGCTCAGGGAACAGAAGGCTTCCTCAGGTACATGCATGCAGCTGCCCTGTGGGGAGGAAGGGAGAGAATCATTGCTAAAGATCAGTTAAAGGGTGTGTTTGAACTTGTTAAATCACTCATGCAGTCCCTTTCATGCTGCCCTTTGCTGTTGGTAAAACTGACACGATTCATGCTTCTCGAGACGAGTCTTTCTGGATGGACTTGAGTCGTCAGCGTTTTCCAAATAATAAGCGTTGATGCATAATGTTTTTGTTTACAACTTGCTCTACCTGTTTTGGAGTTTATTCACATCACCTTGAGGGCTTGCTGTGTAATATAGGCTACTTAACTTTACTTAAAGTTAATCTGAGACTTATATTTGTTTTGTTTGTTTGTTGCAGCCAACAAAGGGGACCACAGAGCCTCTCAGACCATTTTCCTTCACTAATAACCTGGGCTTTGCAGAAGAAGGTACTTTGTCCTTTGGAGACGTTTTTATGAGTGTTCAATCTCACTTTTCAATGTCTATAATCAGCAGTATTACAAAAACCTTTGGTAATATGAATTTCTCCTGCATGTGTAAATGTATAACCAAAAATAACCCAAAGTTTCCAAATGTACTAGTATTGTAAGCCAAATGTTTCGGGTACAAAAAGAACACCAGACCTCGAGAAAGACAGCTGCACTTTTCACATAAATGCATTAAAAAAGAGAATAAGTGTGATTTCATGCCAGCAGTGTGACTTTGACTCTTCTCTCAGGTTTGTTGAGTGCAGCCCAGTTACACCTGGCACACGCTGGACAACTTCTGGCAGAAACAGATCTCGTGGCTGCCATGGAAACAGCCCAAACACAGAGGCCTGGCACAGTGCAGCAGCACAGCCAGCAGCAGGGACCAAACAACATTTCTCTGGAGGAGCAGAAAATCCTCCTCTCTCTGGACAGACTCAACCACCAGCTGTACTGTAAGCACTTCAAAAAGGCTGTTCGTGTGAGAGCAGATGTTGTTCACTACACATGATTGTGATCTGGGTCATTCTATTCAGTAATAACCCTCCTGTGTGTTTCTGTGTGTAGGTGTGCGGGAGCAAATTGGTGGTAATGCTGGCACGCGTGGCCTCGTACTTCTTGATGCTCCCCCTGTGAGTGTGAATTACTCAACGCATAATTCGTCAAACATGTTAGTGCGCTAACCTTCTTCTACTGTTTTCAGACGAGGGAAGGGAAACTCACAACCCATCACAAGAATCGCTCATCCTCAGCAAACAACCGCTCTCGAAACCAGAAGAAACTCTGACTGACAGCATGCGTGATCCACGGTGGTCTACCCTCCCTTCTGTGCATTATATACATGCCCTGTCATACTGCACCACCAGACTTTATTACTCTGTTCAATACGTTTAGTCTGTTTAAAACTCAATATATGTATAACTGCTTGAGTATTCTGGATCTAGGGAATGCAAAGGACGGTATCAGAGAAACTAGACTAAACGTAACTATTAAGTTAGAGAGATGCATTTAGATTTTAATTTTTCCATCTTCCTTCGACAAAAACTTGTGGATAAAACATATATATTTATTGAGCAGCATACTATAAGCAATGGATTCTATGTGCCTTTGAAAATTATTGTAGCTTCCAATTTTTTTTCTTTACTAATCAAAATAAATCCCTTCATATAATTGACACATGGTCAAAGTTTACCTCAAAATAGTCCTTGTACAAGATTAGATTTTATTTTTAAAGCTATCTCATTCTGTATTTATTTGATATAGTAAAACTATAACTTTCTGTGCCTGACAGTGAATGAAATAAAGCTTCTTGTCAACCTACTGATAAACTGACTGGGTGCAGTGTGTTCAGCAACTTCAGTGTGAGTATTTCATCAGTGACACACAAGGCAGTTCGTAAATAGAACTGGGGACCGGAAACGGTTTATAGAGAGCAGTGTCGCAACGCTGAAGGTGTGTTTGTCTTTCTTTGATGGCTGCAGAAAGGACGATTATATCTTGTGCAGTAGACTCAACCTACTGGCTAAACAAGGTGAGCCAGAGGCCTTCCAGCTTTTGGTTGAAGTTGACTCTACTCTGAACTCTTGCTTTAGGTCCTATTTCATTACATAGTGTCCTTGAATAAGAGAAAAGCCTGTAGATCATATTTTTATTACGTATTAGTCGCTGGCTACTGCAATCAAACTGTTATTAATTAAATGTGTTTTTATCTCTCTTGCCAAAGACTAGGGGAAAAAAGCTCTAGGGATTATTGATGTGAGTTCAGTTGCCCCTCTTTCTCGGGCATGTCTGGTGTTGCTGTTCAGTCAACCTGCTGGGACTTGCTCCAAACGGTGGAGGAAGCCCAATAGCTCATTTAAAGAGTCCCTATCCCATCAGTGATGACATTGTTGTGGTTTAACTACAGGTTTCTTGTGTTTCCTATGCATACATTCTTGAGCATTTCTACAAGGAGATGTAAACAGTCATGTGAATGTGCTGCCATATAGAGTCATGCTTCATCTTACACAAAATACTAGGAACAGACACAACGATAGATATATGCTCCGCTTTGGTGTATGGTGATGCCTGCAGCAGCAGAGGGAGGCCTTTTGAGGAGCTGTGTGCAGAAAGATTCCCTAGTAAAAAAGGACAAAAGAACTGTGGTTATTTGAGGAGGGACTCTTGTGGCATTTCTAAGCCAGTGGGTATTAGGTGATGAAAACAGAGAGAGGAAAACACTGACACTTCATTTGGACATGTCAGTCCTGATATTTAAGTGTCACTAAAACCAAAATGTGCCCAGTAGAAGCAACCAGGCCTTGTGTCCTCCTTTCTTATCACCGGAGCCCCTCAAGGCTGCGTGCTCAGCCCTCTCCTATACCCCCTGCTCACACAAAACTGCGTGTCAACACACAGCTCCAACACCATCGTAAAGTTTGCCAATGACACGACGGTTATCGGCCTGATCACCGAAGGCGACGAGACGGCCCACAGAGAGGAGGTCAGAACCCTGATATATTGGTGCCAGGATAACAACCTCCATCTCAACGTCAGCAAAACCAAGGAGCTGATTGTGGATTACAGGAATGGGACTATTTTGTGGGGAGAGTCAGCAGCTTCAGGTTCCTCGGTGTCCACATCACTGAGGACCTGCCATGGACTCCTCATACAATTACCATCAGCAAAACAGCTCAACACGGCTCTTCTTCCTCTGCCGGCTGCGGAGGTTCAACATGGACTCCAGGATACTCTGCAACTTCTACAGGTGCACCATAGAGAGTATCCTGACTGGCTGCATCACGGTCTGGATACGGCAGCTGCACCGCCCTCAATCGTAAGGCTTTACAGAGGGTGGTGAAGACTGCACAGAACATCACCAGGACGGAGCTGCCATCCATGGAGGACCTTTACTCCCAGCGCCTCAGGAAGAAAGCCCTCAGGATTACAAAAGACCCCATCACCCCAGCCACAAACTGTTCTGTCTGCTGCCGTCTGGCAGGCGCTACCGCAGCATCCGGACTAAAACCACCAGACTCAGGGACAGTTTCATCCCACAGGCCATAATACTATTAAACACCTGAACTCTGTTAAGTGCCTCCATAAAGCCTCCAAATCTGTTTGTATCTTGCAATTGATTTATCAAATAGTTATCACTGTAATAAACAGTATTTTTGTATTTTACATTATGTTCTTGTTTATATCATATTCTATTTACATATAGACTCCTGCATTTACTTGGTCTCTTATAACATTCTCTGCATTATTTGGCTTATTTTTTTAATTTTCCTGACATATATATATTTACTTCATCTTCATCTGCATTACTTACACTATTATATTCTCCTCTGTTTCTTCTTGCACTATTTTTTTATTTGTTTGTATTGTTTTATGTCTTATATAACTATGTTGTATTGTTGGAGGAGCTCAGGACTTAAGATTTGCATTGCCATTTCTTCACAGTATAATGTGCATAATGACATTAAAGCCTTTGAATCCTTGAATCCATCAATTGCATTTCAGAATGATATACTATATTCATATAAAAGAACAATATCAAATTAGAACACTTTTTTGCATCTGTTAGTGAATACCAAAAGTGACCATCACTCCGAATACTTTGCTGCAGGTTTTCTGTGAAATCTGTTCCCATGATGTTTAGAGTTATTATTATACCATAGAAAGGCGGGCCTAATGACATTAAAGCCTTAACCAGCACAACACCCAGAAACTCAACAAGACCGAAATATAAGGGGAGACATTTCTACAGATGCAAGTTCAGGCTTGATCTTTTGTCTGTTCTGAAGCTTAATCTCATGTTTTTTACAGTCCATTTAACATGCAATGCATGACTGTCTGGTCTGGCCCAGTTTCTGTAAAACTAAATTATAATTGCATGCTTGTAAAAAGTTCAAACATACTTGATAATAGGTTACAGCCTTTTCAACTGGTGTGTTCAATTGTACTTACACATTAAACCTTATACATATTACACATTCTAACTGGTTTTACAAAGAGATGAGAAAGTATAGAAACAAAATAATATTTTATGTATAAAATTGAAAAATAAAAACTATTCTACAGGATTTATTTCCACTGTGGTGCTGACAATCACTATTGTGATTGTACTTAAATTATGACATTGTGTGTCTGGATATGGAATGTGAGTGTGAAGGTTATTATCAGTTTTCCGCTTATGTTTCTTATTTCCTTTTGCTTTTGCTAGTACTTTCCTTTGCGTTGGCAACACAGATTCATTCCAATAAAGCAAATTGAAATTGTGGGAGACGGGCAGGGAACAAGGCTGCTTGTTTTGATTATCTTATATATTGTATTTTCCGATTAAAGACTGTAGGGGGCACTCAAGCCCCCATCTGCCCAGCTGTCTGTAGCAACACGGTGCGTCACTATATCCCATAATAAGAGCAGACCAACGCGTTTTAAACAGGGAGGACTTTCCCATCCGCCATAACTTTCATAACATTAATTGGAATTGAGTAAAGGTTCTGCTGATATCTCGCAACATCCAACCAAACAACAGTCAGGGTGAGAGACATGAAGAGACCAAAAAGTGACCAAACTGCGTGGTGGGTGGTCCCCTCCCCTCGGGCTGCCGGGACACTGCAGTCCATCTCTTTAATGTGTCTGAGTGCATTACAATGATGTGAAAATGACCACTTTCACTCAAACAATGGACATCTCTTGACTGGCAGCATGTGTGCAGAAGTTATCATTCATACATGAAAATATGTGAGGCTTGTATAAATATTAATAAGTCATTTGTAGACTTAAAAAGTGAGGTGTGGGGATTTATGAATGCGCCTTGAGTGGAGATATTAAGAATAAAAGGAGGTATATAAATTAATAAAATACATTTATATGTATTTATGCAGGACTGAATAATTATGTGAAGCATGGTGAAAGTGCATGCTGATATGTTCATCACTTTTATATTGCTCATCTTAAATGTTTGGAATCAAATCAAATATAATAACTTCAATTAATAACAAATACAACTTGAGACCTGCATCCGAGCATGTGCGTGAGTGGCAGAGCAAAGCTCTTTAATCTGTTCATCGAGGCTTTACAGTGTCTGCGGGTATTTAATAGGGCTTCATAATCATTCATTCAGTGGATGTATGGGAAAAAGAGTTGAAACAGAGCCTCTGTATCCAAAGAGAGTGGATCTTGACAAAATGATTTCTCAATGGAAGAGGGGCCTCATTAGCATAACAATTGTGGGAACTGCATGGATCTACTTTTCATGAGCACTGTAAAAAAAAGAGAAAAATAGTAGGCTAACACTGTGTACACTGATGGGAGAGAGAGTGGTTTTCAATTATTGTTAAAATCATTGAGTTGTGAAAATGTTGCGTCATCATCCAAAACCATAATAAATGATAAAATAATTTATATTTTAACAACAAAGAGCCTTAAGTTATACACTATGGCCTTTTCTAAATATAAGAACACAAAACACATTTTGAAAAGTAGTGAAAATGTAAAAAAAATAAAAAATAAAATATTGTAAGCATTTTAAACAAGCCCTCAAATCACTAAAGGTAAATAATCCTGTACAAATGAAATACTGTTGAAGCAATGTTTATACCTATTTGGAATGGCAGAGTTCTGTTGATGTAAAAGTTAGGTAAAGTGTAGGTTAAGTATATCAGTACAAATTATGAAACGTGCATGTTTTTTTGTTTTTTACAGTATTTACTTAGCACTCTGGCACAGTCATAATTCAATGTTTTCCCAAATGGGTTCCAGTTGGCACCAGCAGGGGGGCCTTGTTGAATTCAACAGGTTGCCAACAAATAAAAACTTACAAATACCCGATTATGAAATTAATGTGTAAACATGACTATATTAGGTAATCCATTATTCAATAAAACAATAACAAAAGTTACCATGTGGATACTGTCAAATCCTGAGAAATTGAAGTAAGAGGATTTTCACATTAAAAGTTGTGACATTAATCGCACAACATTTATTTTTGGTTTATATCATTTGAAGCTCGTGTTTTGTTGTAAATGAAGGTAAATGTTTTGCATACATGTGGAGGCCCTTGGTCCCACTCGGGCCCCTGGGCTACACTGACTGTACCTTTAAAGACTCTCGTCCCAATTAAAGCCAAGCCCCGCCTCCGGAGGAGACGTCCCATGAGTCATAAAGTTTGATGTCCTGCCCAAAGTTTAGACCCGACTGGAGCAAAAGTTTTTTCTAGAATGTGAGCTGCGGAGATTTGTTGTACGAACTATGAATCTTTCCTGTAAGAATATACACTAACAGCTTCAACTTGGCTGAACAAGAAGGACCTATCAAGCCAAGCGTTTGTTGCCTTTTTCGTCTTTTGTGGCTGTGGCTGCGTCTGCTTTTTTCTTTTTTTTTTGGAAAAGTTGGGCCGGGACGACAACACAGATTCCAGTGTGGAGTAGATATGCGCTTTGTTACATTCACAAGTATGCCAGCAAGAAACAACAGGAAAGCGCTGTCTTTCACTGCAGATTTCGACAGCTAACACACTTTGGAAGAAAATAAACCACCCGACTGTTAAACTTTAGAATGACTCGGGGTAACTTTTACTGAGTGTCGTCGATATTTCCTGCTGTGTTAAAGAAAAAAAAAAGTTTGGGATTGGCTCAAACTTGTTTTTTGTGAGTTTCTCAACGCGACTTTTTCGGACACATAAAGTTTGCCGACTGCTTTGGGAGAATGGATCCGAGCCAGCACAACCCTCCCGCCGGACACCAGATCGTCCATGTACGGGGTGACTCTGAGACCGACCTGGAGGCTCTCTTTAACGCTGTGATGAACCCGAAAAACACTATCGTGCCCCCGTGTGTGCCCATGAGGATGAGGAAACTGCCAGACTCCTTCTTCAAACCCCCTGAACCAAAGTCTCATTCCAGACAAGTAAGCCCGCCCTGTCTCCTCTGCCCCTTCCCAGAAATTACGCTAGAGCCAGGCCCAGTCTGTGGGGGCCCTCGGTGCGTGACTGGAAGCCTACAGCCAGTTAAAGTTACTTTATCCTACTGTGAAGTCGTTTCGTTTGTAGACTTTGACAACTGTGCATGGAGATTCTATTCAAAGTGCACATCATACATTGTAGGATATAACTGCATTTTTATATATTTAATGGTTATTTGCACTTAAAACGTAAATTTACCCCACATTCTTTTACATGTTTTTTGCAGTTCATTGAGCTTTACATGTTTCAACAAGTTGGAACTAGCTCGGAAAAAAATCACTGCAGGGAAAAGGCCTTAGGGGCCTGTGCGTAAAAGTTAAACACTAACCAAAGTATTCTCAAATCTATTTGTTTTTCTTCAGTGGTTGGCCATATTAGTGAAGATATCTGCTGAAATAATTTTATTACACTTCAATTGAGTTGTCAGATTGGCTGGACCTTCACAGTGCAAGTGAACTTGCACATAAGTGTAACTGTTTGGTTTAGATTCCTTTGTATATTTACAGAAGGGTAGCACTTATATTGACACAATCTCATGGTGTCTTCAAAAACAGAGATTTGTCATCAAGATGATGAGCCATTTAGAACATATGCGATTGTTGAATTCGTCCTATTAACCCCCTTATCCCTCCCCCTCTACCGTCCCCCACACAACTGTTGCTTGTGGTCTCTGTGGAGTTTTGTCGTCAGTGCGCATGCGTTGTTGTGCAGCGAGTCTGCGCTCTCCTCTGTCCCACCCAGGCCTCGGAACCCCCCCCCCCCCGTCCTTAAACAACTCTCAAACTTGCCTACACATGCATAGAACGTCCTAACATGCAGAGAAGTAATTATAACGTGTAATAAGTCACTGAAATGTTCAATCAGGGTACTGTAGAAAAATCACCTTTTCTGTTAGTATTGGCCTTAAATACACGATGGTATTTTCTATTCAAGATCAAAATCTGTGCTGATGTTGTCCTTTCATCAATACATTTATAATCTCACACATGACATATTCATATATTCTAAGATATATATATATATATAGTTCTTTAACAATAACTATTTTCACTACAAATATTGAAACAGCTTTTAGTGTTAGACACATTCATTTAGCTTCATAAGAATATAAATAAACACATTATAATAAAAATTTCGCTATGAGGAAATCCCATGTTTTCAAATCTATGGGACTGCATTCATACTGGTTTTCCTCTCACCCATCACAGGCCAGCACTGATGCTGGGAGCGGAGGAGTTCTCACCCCCCACCATGTCCGTGCACACTCGTCCCCGGCCTCCCTGCAGTTGGGAGTTGTTGGCGGTGGCTCCATGTCTGGCATGCCCCCTCCAGGTGCTTCCCCTCAACATCTCCGTCAGTCTTCCTATGAGATTCCTGATGACGTGCCTCTGCCCCCAGGGTGGGAGATGGCCAAAACAGGCTCTGGCCAGCGATACTTCCTCAAGTAAGTATATTTGCAAAAAGCGTAAACACTGTGTCTTGCAATACAGTCCTTGAAAAACGTAAAAGGTTTGCAACTTAAAATCATTTGTTTTCAAAAATGAAAGGATAAAAAGTAGATAAACAGTTATATTGCTATATATCCCAGCCCTCTAGACATCTTCATGTGCTACTGTTCCTACATTGCATCCTGATGAAGTCTTTATCACCTCACCATATTAGGAGTAAGAAATTAGGCATCTGTTATATCTAATGTCAACCACCCAACCATCTTATCCATTATGTTGACTAAACAAACCATGTTATTCATCAGAAACTTTGTAAACATTTCATAATATTTCAGTATTTTGAGGTTCAACGTGCATGTAATTGAACCTTTCAATGTGCTAAGTATGCAGCATTACAAGCACATATTGAGAGCGTATTTTACATTCAGTTTTGAAAAGAAGGGAATATTTGATCTTCTACTTACGGTCAAGAAGACTCCAAGTTTCCAGAGAAGTCGTCTTGAGATCGGACTTGCATAGTACAGCTCTGTTCAGTACAATATGCTGACAATAATTTGCAAATCTGCTACAGTGCACAATGCTGGCCAATGTGCTCAAAAAGAGACAATTGTAATAGTTGAATTGTAGGTTATTACATTTGGTGGCCTCTGCAAACAAGAGAGAAGTCTTTTGAGGGACTGCTGCTGTATGTAGTGTTCCTTTTCTTGGGCTCAGGTTTCAGTAGAAACAATGGATCATTGTAGCCGCCCTAGACGGCAAAGGACAGACATCTCTGCAAAACTCATCCACTAAGGAGCAGATCTCCTCACTGATGATCCACAGTCTTAAATAGTTGCTTTTTGGTATAGTGGATCTTCTTATTCTTAATGACTTTCTTATGTATTTGACTTTATGCTCTGTAGTGCTAAGAAAATAAGGATTGAACTAGTTATCAAAGTGGCATCCTTGTCAATAATTTGTGTTAAGCTAATCTGCTCATTTTTAAATGTTCCACAGTCTTCTGAATAGCACATGTTTACTTCAAAAGTCTTCATTCGTGCTGCTTTTAAAGGCAAACTGTTGTCAGCTGTAGGAAATATAACACTCTGACAGAGAATCTGGACAAACATGATAGCCTCACATTAACTTGGATCCGAAAAGAGCTTTCAGTACCAGATGTTTTAAGGTCTCACATCTGGAGAACATCTGGACCGTTGTAAGGAGGCTCCTCTAAAATTGTACAAAAGGACTGGGGGGGTAGGAGAGAGAAAACACTATTCCCAGAGACCTTTCCAGGACCACTGCATCTACTGCGCCTCCAGACAGTGAAGTTGAGCTTGCAAAGTCCAACCTTGTATAACTTCAAACGCTTGTTTCAATATTACATTTTGTTGCCGGTTGTGTATATATATATATTAAGTCAAGTTTCTTTTTTAAATTGAAACAATCTGATCCCCCTCCTATTGTATTACAGTTGCATAACTGGCAAAGTTTAAGTGTTCCTCCTGTTTTTATTTTGAAATCAAAACAGTACTGCAGATAGCAAATATTGCCTCTGGTTTATTTAGTTATCAGTGATAACGGCACAATGACACATATCAAGACAACTATTCTCTATTTACATTTGTACCAATGTCAACAAGGCCATCCTTCTCAAATAAAATGCACTCTAAACCCTGAATATTAAACATTATCCTGTTTTTCTAAAAGTTAATGCTAAAATATATGGGTTTTAGATATATGGGTTTTAGATAACAAGTCTCTTCTTAAACGTGTTTACAAGTCTTATCCAAAGCCAGAGCCCCTTTCTTTTTCTGGCTTTGGAAAAATGGTTGAATCGCCATGTTAGGAGCTTTGTTTTGACGGGCGTGTTACTGTAGGAAGAGTAGTACACCGTGTTTGTGTTCAAGTAAGGAAAACTCCAGGAGACGTCTTCCATACGCCGCACATCAAAGTGCAGATATTTGATCTGGAATACAGGCGGCCTCGGCAGAGCTGCTGGAGAAGACACTCCCCTATTTATAAACAGGGGTTGTCTGACCGAGACATGTTGCAGAAGGAGTGAAGCAGAGCGAGAGAGTGTGGGTGGGTGGGTGGGTGGGTTGGATGGACGGGTGGGGGTGGGGAGCCTGTCACCAGCTAGCAGAGAGAGAGAGAGAGAGCGGGGGCTCACATTTCACTCAGGTGACCGCTGTTGTCCTGAGAGATAAATCAACTCGGGGCGAAAGTTGTTTTTTATAATCATCTGCTTCTCCACTTCTGTTGTTTACTTGTACACTATAGGATCATACCGTGAGGGGTTGCCTCTGTGAGTCATAGCAGTGCTGCCGATGTCCCACTCCCTTTAAAACCCCGGCTCCGCTTTGGTATGAATGGAGCCGTGGCGCTGTGATGGTGCCTCTTTTGTGTCAATGGAGTTAAATGGCAGCCATGTGGAGATGACTAGAAGAGGGGCCAAGAGAAACGGCGGCCCTCCCTTTGTCCCAACAGTGAAACAGTGATCTTTATTCAGACCACAGGCCTGTTGAGACTCATGTGAGCCTTCCCGAAATAGACAAATGGTTGACATGAAGTTTAAAGATGGCAGTGAGAGAGGGCAGAGGGTTTCACCTTGTTCACCGTGTTCTTCACATCTTAAAGGTCCAGCTCTTGTCAAGCTAGGAGATGACAGTAAATCATGGACTTAGTGCGAGTGAAACAGAAGTTCTGGATTAATTAGTAGATCATTTGATTAGTCACGCCTCGTAAGATTAATGGTGATAAATCATTCAAATCATTTACTTTTTAGAACAAATGCTGAAATATATATTTTGTAAGCTTCTCAATTGTGAGGAGTTTTTGCCGTTCTCCGATTCCTATCTATATAATTATGGAACCTTAAAATGTCAGCCGAGCTCTGTCATAGCTTTTTTAAATAATAAAAACATCAACAATTTAATTATTAAATGAATTGACAGTTGTAACCCTTATGAAAATGGGATTAAGATCTGAGCAATCTCCTTCAGAAAATCTCAATTTGTTGTGATTAGAACACAAATAACAAAAAAGCTTAAGCTGGGAGAAGACTGGGAGAATGTCAACAAAGTCTGTTGACCTTTCCTCCTCTTTCTTCCAGCAGTTTGCTGTGGCCTTTGATTTATGACGGCAGGGAGGTGGAGTCACCTTGCTGGGTGCTGGGGTGGGGGCAGGGCCGGTCTCCAGGGCTGGGTCATAAACTAATGAAGGTTTCTAATTTAGACACACCGGTAAACTAGGAGGGGTAATCACTGTTTCCGGGCGCTTATTAAATGCAGCTTTGAATGAGCTTTTAGTCCGTGGGAAGTCAGCCCTAAGCAGAGGGAAGCTTTGGGGGAGCAGCCATTGTGCCCTCAGGGGCAGGTAGCGCTGAGTGTTGATGGACACTTTTGTCTTTTCTCAATTGGATTTAAAACTGTTTTGATGAGTCTGGGTTCCCACAACCACAATGTCTTTCCAAATTTAACTTAACTTTATCAAAACATTACAGTGACCAGATATGCTAATGTATAACTTCCACACTTTATCATAGGTTTTAACTTGTTTTTTTCTGTATTTTTTTCCACTGCTTGGCTGCACTATCCTGATGGAACAGAAACACTAAACCAGGAACACTAAACCGACTGAAAACTAGTCAAGCAGCACTATATGGGGTTTCCTGAACATCTGTTGCACCACATACGAGTCAAAGGAACCCCCCATTAGAGCAGGAAAGACCAAAGTGTTTGTGTTGACCTTATGCTCTCATTGTATATCTGTGTAGTGTGGATTTGGTCCATGAGATCATATTTGGATTTCCTCCACACTAATGTACTTCCATAGTAATATTTCAGGATACTATACATTTAAAGTTCATACGAAAAAAGGATTTGACTTTGTTTGGAAAGGAACACATGTATATTTAGTATTTGAATATTAAATTACCCACAGTCCATTGAGAGAGACCCACACTGATTTCATACTCGGCAACATCAAATATAAAACCATGACCTTTTCAGTACCATCTGTTCTATGATAGCCTGATGTGATAAGTACGCAAATTGGGTTTCTTACTAAGCTGTTCGGAAGCGAGGCCACTCGGGCGGTCACAAATGGTGCTGGGAAGACCTGGCTGTCAGCCTGCCTGGAGCCCTCATTTGGAGCAACTTTGTGTTTGACAAACTTCTGGTTTATTGACCACACACAGACAAGGCCCTTCCTGTTCCACTGGGGCCTGTCAGCTCAGTACACAAATGGGACTGTGAGAAAGTCAGGCTAGTGTTTACCAAAGTCTTGATGTAACACCTCTGTTCCAGACATCAATGCGTGCACTGTCGCTGAGGGCATCTCCACACACATGTAGTATCTGAGAAGTAGACCCTCTCAGGTGGGGTTTTATAGAGTTCCCAAAACGACTCAGACCATAGCACCTCGTGGAATAGTGCTTGGAAGAAATGAAAAGGTGTCGATTTTCAGTTGCATTCAGTTGCAAACTATTTGTACTTTTATAATGTATGTATAACACGTGTGATATTGCATGGGAGTCGATTCATTTGTTCATTCTGTTGCTGTCAACACAGTTTTTGCTAAAACTCCTTTAAATCTCACTAAAGTGACACTTAATTGCATGTTTCTTTTTGATTACTCTTTGAAAATAAACAACAGTCAAACTGAACCTTCAAAGCTCCATTCATCCGGGCACTTTGTGAATTAGTTGCTTCGTTAGGAAGTATGGTGATACAAACCCTCCTTCAAAGGGAAACTTAAAGCCACAATAGGGTCACAGAGGTTGCCCCAATAATCTCTCTTGATGATGTCCTGCTGATAGAGAGGCAGCCAGGCATCCCCAGTCAACCAGAGTAGAGGTGGTCATCCCCATCTTAGTGGCCTTATTACATCTGGCCTCCCTCAGTGCACTTCTTTAGTCATTCCGCTTCAACCACCTTCCAAGCATTTACTCTCCCAGCGTGGAGGATCCCATTTTTAACATTTGACAACTCAGCTGTTGGGTGCGTTTCATCATTGCTGCCCTCCCAATAGCTTCCCTGCCTTGTTTCACGCCAGTGAAAAACAGCTTTTGACATAGTTATGAAGAGAGATCATGTTAGTGGAATAAACAGTCAATCTGGCCTCGCATCGAGCTTTGATCTGCTGCGTTGGCAGGTAGCAGACCTTATTCGGAGAATGTGAAACCACGGAGCACACTTATTTTTGGATAGAACGGTCTCCCCAAAGCCAGATGTAAGCGCCACAGATTTGAAGGATGTAAACAGGCAATCTGTGTTAGGAAGTTTGTCATAGTACTGTAAACAGATGAGGTCTCTGAAACAAGTGCAACATTCAGACTTCTTCGTTCGGATTTTCAAGTGTTGAGCTTCTGCAAAGTTACTCTTTAAATCCTGTTAAATATTTTTGATTTGGTCTTTACTGATCCTGATACATTTGATTTTGACTGATTTTCAGTATAGAAAGAAGTTGTTACTGACCTTCTTTGATGTCAATTGCACCGGACAGAAAAGTTGTACGCCAAATAAGCAAAGCAAAGTCAAGTTTAGCCTCGATGCGAAAGATCACCCTCCTTCTTTCTCAGCAACACAAATTATAAATAACACGGGCACAATAAACGCCACCTTGATAATTGGGCCATCAGTCAAGGAGATGTCAAGTGCCGGGGTGGATCAAGAGTCCTACTTATTGCCTTTCTCAGCCACAGTCGACCATGATGATAGCTTGAGCAAAAATGAGCAAGTGAAGCACTTCACTACGGGCGACCAACTTGATCACGGGTCGCGCTTGAACCACATTGCCCTCTTTTTAAATGCACTACCTGGCCATTTACAGTTTGTTTTATTAGTAAGATAATTATGAGTTATGTTTGGTCTTAAGTGATTCCCAACAGAATACCACTTAAAATAGTCTCTGGACATGTCCACAAAAATGCAGATACATTACATTTGTGTTGCTATGTTGACCGGTTATCCCCAATACAAACATTAGAACATGTTTGATTATAAAGAGAATGGAGAGATTCAACAAACAATGCTTTGAAACTTGAAATGTTATAAATCTGCCCTTTCATCTAAAAGCTTGAAATGTGTTTGTATACAAAATAGTGTTCTCATCATTAACATAACCAGTACCGACTAGTATGAAATCAAATCATCGACTACAGATTTGAATGAAAAGGACATGACATGGATACAACGCGGTCCAATAGCCAGTTTGTAATGTTGTTATAATCAACCAAATATGTTTGCGTTAGACTTTAAAGACAGACATTTTCAATCTTGTCGTCTTTCAGTTTGGCCTTTCCGGTGGGTCTTAATGCATCTGACCCCCTTCTTCACCCTCTGATGTTTGTTTTCTTCCCATTTTGCACCAGCTGCTCGATGCACGTCATCAGCATGCCTGGTCCATTCACACATGGTCTCAATCAGAAGTTACACACACTTTGTACTAAGGGAGCTGGCAGGGTGAAGTCCGTGTGATGTCTGCTCCAAACTATTCAGACATTTACGTTTATTATCTAGATAAGTTTAGAGTTGCAGTGCTTGAAAGATTATAATATCATGTGACCAAAGCCACAGATCTTCATGAAGATTCACTTGATATATTCGCTTGATGTTTTGGTGTCTCAGTTTGGACAACAACCCTTTAAAAACAGATTTTAAAAACAGCATTGTGGTTGGTAAACCTCAAACATGTAAACATTGTTTTCCAATGTAGCTGCAGTAGTGGGGACAAAGCCTGACCCACCACTAGTTTGTGTCCCCTGCCCTGCCCCGGGGATGGAGGTGGGGGGAGGGTGTGGTGGTCCTGCTGAGCTCGCCATGGTGTCAGAGACATGTAAAGACAACACCTAGCAGTTGTGACTGTGGAGGTTGCAGATCATCAGCAATTCCTAACAGCAACTGGTGGCCTCCAGCCGTCCCAACAGTTGCCATGACATTGTTTTGTTTTATGTTTCACCGACAGGAAGCAGGGTATAGCCCTGGCCATATAGGGTTCGAGGCAGGTTTAGTGAATGGATTATCTTTTAGTTTTCAAATCTGGTGATGAATTACTGGCTCTTGGTAACTTATTTACCAGTCCCCACGTGCAGGCACTTTGAATACAGTGCTGTGCTGACTTGGAAGCTCTCGCAGTGTGTGGAGATTATCACAAGGTCTAAGATTGTAATCTCCTCTGTTTAAACTGAAGCTTTGTTGACATGTCTTATGATTGATTTCAGCTACAGACACTAACCTCGCAGGCTGGGCTTTGAAAGCAAATTCAATGTTTGTATTTTCATCTGTGCTAAGAGGAGCACACGTTGGGGGGGAGCGAAGAATAATTTATGATCAGCGTTGTTGGAAGCTTCGAGGTTGTTTATTTCCATCAGTGTTTTCCACTTGTTGCACATTCGTTCGGGATTGGTGTACCAGGATGTGCAGGCCTCTCATTTACGATAAGCCCTCCCTTATCCCAGTGCTCCTCTCCGAGCCTCCTCCCCTGTTCTCCCCTCCCCTTTATAATAAATGTCATAGTTTCCAGAGTGGGAAGGACTCGGAGGCAGTGAAGGGGGAGGGCGGGCGCTCCGAGTGTAACAGGACCACAGCAACTCATGCAGCCAATGAAATTCAGAGGGATTGCTTCCGTAGAGGTTTTTTTCCCTCTTTCAATCCCTTTTTTTTTCTTTTCTGTAGTTGTCTCACCCCGCTCCCTGTGACCCCTCTTTCTCAAGGGGCCCCTCCAATCTGAGCAGTTCCAGCTATTTTGCTTGGTTTGTGGTGTTTGTGTGTGTGAGGGCTGGGGGGAGGGTTTGGTAGGGGATTTGGCAGCTCCTTTGATCAGTAAAGCATAAACAAGAGGGGGCTTCAAAATGGGTTGCATTGTGTGTGTGTGTGTAGGGGGGAGTGCTGAGTCAGGCCCTCTCGCTCTTCGGCCTGGGATAGAGAGCAGACAGGCAGGCTGGGATTACCGCAGAGGCCAAGAGAAACTCTCTGAATCTCTCACTTCGCCCAGCTGTTCCAAAATCTGGGCTGATGGCGCATGGGTATCAAATTAACAGCGGGTCGTAAAGAATCTCAGAGGGTGGAGAGACACAATTATAGCAACATATAATAGAATACAGAGGGTGTTTTTCAATCGCATTACACTTCGTTTTGTCCTTTGTACCAAATGATTCTGCTATATTAAAAAACAAAAGAGTTGCGGTGTGGCATAAAGAAGTTATTTGTTTGAGGTGAGGGGGGTCTTTTTAAATGGGATGTTTCAGAAAAACAAAAAAAAAGAACAAGTGAATAGTCGGGTTTTAGGTCGTAGCTCAGTCTGTGCCTTTGTCAAGCAGGTGAAAGCTTTGTAAATGTGGCGCCAGATTGTTAAAGCCCCTGACACTCCACAGTGTCCGAGACACTTCCAGGAAAAAGGACCCCCTGCGTTGAGCCCTGGGACTGACCCTCCCTCAATAGAGAGGGTCCTGCTCGGGAGAGGAGGGCTTCCTGTATTAGCTTTCCATCTTAATCAAGCAACAAGTACCAACAAAGCACTAATTATCAATGCCTTCACAGAATGAAACACAATGCCCCCCTCCACCTCCCCCCGCCCCCCCTTGCCCCCCCCAGACCCCCGCTCCTGTCCCCCGGCAGAGACGGGCCGTAAAATAGATGGAGCAACATTGTCTGTCATTACAATAGTTATTTTGAAACCAATCATAGCCTCTTAGACATTCACAATTAATTGTTAAGCCTACCTACAGACACATTGGTTTGACATGATTTATTTTTAAATTATCTATAGTTTTTTCTTATTGTTTTTTTACTTTTTTTTTAAAATTTAAAACAAGGTGTTGTTCCTCCATTTCGCTTCTGGCGTACAGATTTAGGTGACTTATAGTGAAAAATATCTCAGTCTTATATTGAATTGTGGGTTCAGACTGGGTCCAAACAGCCACAGCTGACTTCCTGTAACATTTTTGGGCGAACATTGTTTACAGAAAGCAGGGGTTACGTTCAGCGTTTTAATCAAAGAGCTTGTTGAATCTGAGTCATCGGTTCCTGCATGTGATCTGCTGTTTTGCATTGATATGGCCCCTGGCTTTAACTTAACACCTAAACACTGGTTGATACTTCTATTTTGTTCACTTATTTATGTTGCCTTCTCTTCTCCTTACAGCCACATTGATCAAACCACCACTTGGCAGGATCCTCGCAAGGCCCTGCTCCAGATGAACCAGGCTGCACCCCCCAGCTCTGTGCCAGTCCAGCAGCAGAACATTATGAACCCAGCCAGTGGTATGTACATGTTGATTTAGTTATATTCTGTGTTACCCTGCAAAGCAGCACATGACTCGAATTACAGATAATGCTTAGCAAATGGTAGGGCTTTCAGCATTTAACACAAAACTATATTTCCTTGATTGTTTGATTATTTCCTTGGTTATTTCGAGGCATTTTCTTACTTTCATTGCACATACATTAGTAGCAGGAGCAGTCGAGTTCCTACATGTCACTAAGACTATGTGTACCTCAGTTCTGGCCATGCAGATGGAATTTGCCCTAGGTGAGGTAAGACGCAGATAGAACGTGACAGGTCCTGTCTGACATGTTTGGGAGCTCCGTGACTCACAGAGTTTGGAGATGAAGGCTCTCTGTATTCTCAAGTCCTTGCAGCTACCATTAGATAACCCGTAAGTAAACCCTAAAAAAAGAAAGAATAGTCCTCAATGTTTACAAACAGGCTTTTTTTCTGTAAAGAATGACAAGGATTTATTACATTCTCAAAGATTAAAAAAGAACAAGCAGCTATTTGTCCTGAACATCAAGTACATTAGCTTATGATGTATGCTAATTCTGTAACTATGCCCAATGATGTATTGTAGTTAAAGTGGCAATAGACTTATATAACTTTCACCCACCGAGTGTACACATTTAGTAACTTATTTAGGCAATCATGGAAAAAGCAAGAAATATATTCTATTATATTATAGTTTCATCTCAATGCTGCAGGGGGTCTCTGGGTTTTTCCTATTGCATTTCACCCATATGCAAATTAGCATATGATGTCATCTGGTGATTTATAGCGTCTTTTAGAGGTAGTGTTATCTACCTTCATTGGGAAACAGTTGTAAACACTGCACTTGACACACTGCCTTTTGTTTTCCACCGCTACTTCAGTCTTTCTACTGACTACCGTTTCCACTACTGGGGAAAGTAACTGCAAAAGACTTACATTAATACTCTTTGGTAACTGAGGACAGCTAACAGGAAGAGCAAAAGGCCCAACCTTTTGTTTACACACTTCCTTTTGCACTATACATTGAGCCTTCATTTTCAGACAACATTTGTAAAAGCAAGGCTTAAAGGGAATTGACCTTAACCCATTAGATCATCATCATCTCTCAAACATTATTTTTGCCTGTTATCCCTCAGGTCCTCTCCCTGAGGCCTGGGAACAAGCTATTACATCAGAGGGAGAAATTTACTACATCAACCACAAGAACAAGAGCACATCCTGGCTTGACCCACGACTTGACCCGCGCTTCGGTGAGTTTACGATTAAAGCAAAATACAATGTAATGTACAATGTATTATGAAGCACCCAAAGAACTGACTCTATAGTAAAAGTTTTCTCAAACGTGTGGTTTTTGCGACAGCCATTTACTTTCCCCAGTAGAAAGCTTTGGCTAATCCATACAAGATGTATCACCACATTGTGTGAGTTCAGATATGTATGATTCATTGTTCATTTCACCGCACTACATTGCTTTGGAGTGACTATCCATTGAAACTAGATTTCCACCAAACCCCCACTCTCAAAATCCACACCTAACCTTTTGTCTGCCATTTTAGTGTTGGAGCAACAGCTGAGTTGGCCATTAATCCCCCAGTCCGAGTTTAAGTTTGACAGTTAGCTTTCAGAGTGTGGTGGCCAAAGGGTCGGTGAATCAGTGACAGGGCCTGGTACATGTGTAGAGATCTCTCGGTCGCCATGGGAATGAGCTAATCCTCCTTTGCAAAGGAAGACTTCCAGAGATGAAGGTTCCTGCTTATGTCACTCTGACTCATGTATGCTTCAGGTGCCATCCCTACATTACAGCTGCATTCCAGGGAATCTCACCCCGGTTCACAAAGGCAACATGTGTAAATCAGCACGCAGCCTGTTTTCCTGTTTTTAATTGTACCTTTACTTTTTTCTGTTTTTATCAAGCCTGCATTTAAAGGGCAGTTTTGTTTTCTTCTGTAAGCAGTTGTTAGTCCCCTCTGAAGGCAGGCCGGAACAGTTCAAAACAGAGTTGTAAGGGGAGTGGGGCAGCTGGGAAAAAATGGCGGCTCTGATCGGCAAACTCTTTGAAGATTTATAAGTCTTGAACACACAAGGCTGCTGGGCGCCTGAAAGCGAGTGAGAGGGAGAAAGAGATCATGTTAACTCGTTATGTGCCATTAAAAAACATTGTGTTGCTCCTCATTTGATACAATACTTATTGTACTTGGTAAAACTAAATGCTCACATGTATACCTTGTGTAATAAGCTGCTGTTGATAATACTTTTTGATCTTAGAGACTTTAGAAATCCCCAAAAATACATAAGTAGGCACTTGAAATAACTTATTTAATTGATAAGTGTGACCTAAATGTTTTTGTGTGTGCTTGTTGGTCACATGTGTTCACATGTGTGCACAGAAATGGGCTCCTCAGCTTCAGAAACATATACTGCTGCTATGTAGGTCTCCAATCACAAGCCAGCTGCCTTGATAATGAAGGCTAATTTGAGCTTTGAGAAGAAAAGCAGCAGAGCGCCTTTAACTGAGGGTTGTTGCCGGCTGGCTTTCCCCTGCGTGAGGCCCACTGCAGGCACAGCCCCATTCTGCTTGAGCTCCAGACAGACTTGAATCTCTGCCAGGCCTCTTTATTCTGTGGTCCAACTCTTAATCTGTTCCAGACCTTTTCAGTCAAAGAACTCCAATGTGAGAGGGGAGGTGGGGGGCAGGGAGAGGCAAGGCGAAAGGGGAAGAAAGAAAAACACAGGAACAGAGGGAAAATGCCGACGGGATAAGCATGCATCCTCTTTAAGATCCAAGAAGGTGGTGAACAGGGAACAAGCCATGAGTGCACTGTGGCTGGGTTCTAAAGGAGGGCTGGCCTCTGTGTGTGGACATGTTGTTTTCTGTACATACTACTCTGGAGAAACAGCAGGGAAAAACATACTGGGAGGAAAGTGGGGTGCACAAATACACAGATTTCCTCTGGGAGTTTAATGTTTTGCTTTGAAGCCTTAATGTAAAGCCGTTTGTCCAACACATTGCTGCATTATCTGTCATGTGATGTTTTTCTGCCTCTGCTCTCGGAGTACTTCACCACGAGAGTTGGCAGGCTGGACAGTGTTGGTTTTATCTGCGGATTGATTTTATTTTATTACAACATCTTGGATATCTGCAATTTCTTTGGTGGTGAACTTATTTTGTGCTGCAAAAAGCATTAGAAAACAGCAATTCGTTTTTTTTACATTGGGTTACCCCACTGACCTTGATTTGAACAGTAACATTTATGTTATCCTAAAAGTGTCTTTTGATTCATTTGCGGATCAGACCCTTTAACCCCTTCTTAGAGAAGTTGCAGGAATAGTGAAAAAAATTATTGATTTGGAATATTTGTTTATTTCAGTTTCTTTGAACAGTTTTGTTATATTTTTTATAATGACTGTAATTTAATCAACAAGTAAATCCAACAGACCTTTTTATTTTAACTTGTTTTGTAGTGACATAATTGCCTAATACTCTTTTACCTTCCATCTCCTTGACATGCAGCACCAGGTCAACACAGACTAGCTTTACTCAGACCATAATGTTGTGTTTCTATCACATCCAGACTGTTGCTCCACTTTGCTTATCTGGACCCTAGAACACCTTCCCAAGACTTTTTTGAAACCTGTTGAATCAAAAGCAGACAAATATTTACCAAACCCTTTAAAGGGGCTAAGCCCTGGCCACATAGAGAACTTCCCACAGCTGGCACACCCTGGTCCCTACCTGCCTCCAGGTGATCTGGTGGTGTATTATGCCTGGCTGTGAGATTTTGCTGATAAGGGCTTGTGTTGCTGGCTCGTTGTGTTGCAGGGGTGCGTGAAGAAGACAAAAGGCAGACGGCATTAACTTGTCTCTTATCTTCATGGCCCACCAGCTATCACAGCCCCAATGTGCTGCTGACTTCAACCACAACCTCCAAAAACCACACACACTCACACACCGTCTTCTCCTTTTATATGCTATCAGTCTGGCCCTGAACTGAACCTGTCCTTCGCTCTTATACCACTCACAGATGTAATTCCTGCTTTCGATATTGTCATTGTTTTTGCATAGTTCCTAGAGTAGCATTGCTTTCTGTTAGCTGTTTGGTCTGTGAAGGAGTCCTTGACTTAGTGCTTCAGGAAAAATCTCAGCTGTAAGATTGCATTTGTCAACATACGGTATAGTGTGTCATGTGCCCTGCTCGCTTATTTATGCATACTTTCTTTAACAATACACAACTTCCAGTTAATTTAAATTTAAATTGCATTAACATGTTACTGTATTCAACATCAATCCATACATTTAAACTCAGTTTTGAAAAAAACCAGACAGATAATTGGACACAAGCCAACTGCTGAAAGTTATGGAAAGTATGCTCAAAGTTAAACATGATAATCTGTAAACTCTGGTGGTTGGAAATGAACAGTTAGGTTAATAATTTTACAGCAAGTCTTCTCTTTTTCCTTCCAATAGATTTAGATATATGATCAAAAGTGGTCACTATGTCTGGCTGCCTATCAGTGATATTACATGAGAAAATTGTTATTATCGATAGAAAATATGTTCTAACAAGACCAAGTATTTTTTTAATCTATTGGTAAATCTAGCCTGTGTGCATAATTTGTCTTGAGAACAGTTAACAGTTAACAGTGCCCCTATGGTGGAGAATTCCAACCACAAAAGGCTTCAGTATCTGTAAGAGATAAGAAGGGGAGAGAAGTAACACACTCTCCCATGGCTTCAGTTGTGTGTGGGAGAGAGGAGGAGGCGGCTCCGTGACTGTGTGTTTGTGGGAATGTGTATCTGCTGCTGGGGTGGGGTTGTTGGGGGAGGCAGCGTGGACAGAGGGAGGGGAGGGAGAGAGACGGCAGGGCAGGGCGGAGCGTTGCAGAGCTTCCCAGGGAGAGCCCTGAGCCACGGTTCATTCATCTCCTGAGATAGTGTAAACAGACAGTGATTGAATGGTGATGAGAAAGGTGCCTGGGCGGGCAGGACAGCACAGGGAGGCAGCCCCGCATGAAAATTGCGCCCCCGTCAAGGCTTTGTTTTGGTTGGTGCTTCAAGCGTATAAGCAAACAACTCTCCTCATTGGTTCCATTACTGTTACACCCGTCGTGGTCAGGCACATTTGCTTCTCTTTCTCTACTATAGTGGTAAAATGCGTGACCTACTTTGCATGCATAGATTGCTGTGCTCTGCTTTTATCCTCATGTTTATTAGACCCACCCTCGCTAGAGTAAAGAATAACAAAGATTTCCCAGGGGAACAGCTGTGTTTTCAATACACACATTTGTTTCGGATAATGTAAACATGGAGTTGGTGCACAATGCAATTAGGCTTACATTTGTTGAGTGAAAGAACTTTGAAAGTAAAGTGGCACAGTGATGTAGGTCTTTTTACATGAATTTGTCTAAGGTCAGAGAAAGGAGCCAGTCAGTCTTGAGGGATAATCTGTGATTTGTTTTGAAGGAAACAAAAAGCACAATGAAAGGATAAGTCATAACTGATGCAATGTACAAAACTAACAAAGCCTGTCTTAGTCAGTGAGTGGGAGGGGATCTGGTCTTACAGGAATAGTGGTTGTTTCAGACACTAGGCGGAAAACGCATGTTGGGAATTCCCTTGTCCTACACAACCTGCTGCACTGGCTCCACTCTTTTTTCCCCCTTGTATATAAAACGCTCAAGCAGCCAGTCTTGTTATGCAGCGTTTAAATGCAGCTAGGCATTAAAAGGTGTAGTTGTAGAGTGTATTTGTGGTTAGCTGGAGATCCTGCATAGCAGGTGTATGGGAACACACATTTATTCATGTAGGCATCAAGATTCAAAGTTGATTTTAAAAACATTTTCTATACTAAAGTACCTAGTCATCCTTCACACATATTCAAGTTTTGTCAAGCATTAATGTGTGATTTATTGAATACTCACACAAAATACAAGTCTTACAGTATTATTGTGTGTTCAATTTGTTTTGTAAATTGGTGATTTCCTGTGAAAAAAAAAACAGCTAGCTTGAATCCAACAATTGTATTTATGTAACAAACTATTAGAACTCAGAATCACACACCTTCTTCATTCATTATTTAAACATAAAGCTGCTCATGTCCTATCAGTCTAAAGACACAATGGGGGATGCAAAAGACAAATGTTGTCCCGTCCCTCTTTTTGAAACCCAGTAGATATTCCCCGTTTGCCCCAAAGACATGTTGTATGCATGTTAAAAATGAACGCTACATATTATACAGTAGTAGCATTTCTGAACCGCTTCATCTCTCTTTTGCAGGCTTGAACCAGCAGAGGATCACTCAGAGCGCTCCAGTGAAGCAGGGAGGGCCGCAACCCCCACAATTCATGGGAGGCAACAACCAGATGAGACTGCAGCAGATCGAGAAGGAGAGGATGAGACTGAAGCAACAGGAGCTGCTTCGGCAGAGACCACAGGTCAGGAATCGGAGATAAAGTATTAAAACAAATATTCAAAGGCCTTTGGAAAACAGTCTTTGGCCTCATGGACGAATAAGTAACGCGTTTCATACTTTCAATGAGTGAAAGACAGTTAGGGTGGTAGCAAGACACTTGACCGCCAACTGCTGGCTGTTTGAATGAGGCATCTGCAAAATATTTACGTAGTGAAACACACTATCTTCAGAGGCCTTTAAATATGAGTCATAATTCGTAGGTATAGCGTTGGATCTTAAGCCCCTTTGAGTCGGCTTTATTGTTTAACCACCCTGCAATGAAGTCTTGTGAGTCATCTGCGGTAATTTTATCACTTCCTAACCGCAATGTGTCACCGTGCCGCCCACACAGGGTGGTGCAAAGCAGTCCAGGAGTTTACTCGAGGCCGTGTCACACCAACAGAAACAGAGCTTTATTATTATGAATGAGGGTGCTGGTGACTTGTTGTTTACAATGCCATTCCCCTGGGTTGTTGAAAGTTCACTGTGTAGGAAGTGACCTGAATATGAACAGGCTGTGGAGGTTAAAAGAAAAAAAGATGTGTCCTTACTGCAAGTCCACAGAGCATAGCCCTCCATGCTTGAATAACCTGGTTATTGTGGATTTTCTTAAAAGTCATGTGAAGGAAAAATCTGGTTTGCCTAACGTGGGGTGGGGATTATAAAAACATGGTAAGCACTGATAGATTTCAGATGGAGAATACAGATCTTTTACCATGTCAAAGCCTTAACTGGTTTTTAACTTTTCTACACTTCTTTACACAAGGTTAAACTAGCCAGGTCATATCAGTGCATGCTTTAGTTATTTCCTGGCTTTCATACTTATTTCTCCTGGTTTTGGTGCATGTATGTGTAGTGATAAATCCAAAATGTATTATTTTTGCAGGTAAAATATTGAATATGATCATGACACGTGAACAGCTCAACCATTCAAAACACCTCTGAAACCAACACTTTACAGTTAAAGTGTAATGGAAAATAAAATTGTGCAAATGGCTTGCAGACTGTATACATTCCAAGAGCTCCTCTATCAGACTATTGACAGTAACCCCCATATTTCCGTAACTTTCTTCAGATGTTTGGAATACGAACAGAGGCCATACTGTTTTTGCAAAAATAGGAGAGCGTGATTATAGTAGGAAATTGGGCAATTGTGCATACTATATTCTTGTGTAGGGAGTTCAACTTTGGGGCAATACTTGCCACACCCAAATGGATTCCACATGGCAAAACTATGATGGAGAACGGGTGGCGATGTATGCAACTTGCTGGTGGCAGTCCAGTGCTGATGCTGCTCAGCCATGGCCAAAAAGAGAGCCAATAAAATAAATGTAATCCTTTTCAATCAAACTCAGAATGCAAGGAATTTTGTGATAACATTTTGTTGTTGGAAAAGTAAAAACATCTTCAAGCACTGCTGCAAAAAAAAAAGGGAAGGGCAGGATAAACATATACTTTATTTATAACAATTGTTTTGCCTCATGGAGTGTTTCCATTTCCCTTAAATATTTCCAATAACAGCTATAACACTCAAGGTGGTAAGTTTACATTTCAAAATGGTCACTTCACCTTCACGTTCAAGGTCCTATTATAGGGCAAGGAGTTGAAAAAGAACAACATGACTTCATATCCGGAGACTTATCTGATCAGAGCGTTATCTGAGCATGTGTAGGAAACAATTGTCTCAAACTGTTGTCGGCCCCTCATGTAATTTGACACTCTGTATGGGGAGAAATGGAGGGCGCCATGTTGGCAGTCTGTACATTCCCTTAAGTTAACATGTAATGCAACACAGCAGCAAAGGCATTTGTGACATTAGGTTATTTATTGTGTGAGGTTGATTGTGTCGCTCATGGGATTTGTGCTTTATTTTCCACAGGAGCTGGCCATAAGGAACCAGCTGCCCACCAGTATGGATCAAGATGGCATTACAAACCCTGTGTCCTCCCCTATGGCCCAAGATGCCCGCATCATGACTGCCAACAGCTCCGACCCATTCCTCAACAGGTTGGTTTGATACGCAGGAGTAGACTCATATGTCTTGCACATGGGGTGGGGTCTTCCATCCTGGCTCAGTTTGTCTTACTTACCTAACCCTAACCCTTACATGTATCCTGTTTGAGGGAATCTGTGTGCTGGACTGTTTGAGCTCCAGTGAGAGCTTTCCTGAGTTACACAAGTAGTAAAACACAGAAGGCCAGTCTATGGGCTTAACCCTCCTCACATGGTAATGTCTAATTTAGAGCAGCAGTTCATTGCACAATGATGACCTCTGGTGTACAACTAGTGCAATGAAGGCAATCATAACCGTAATGGTGGAAAAAAAACCTAATTTTAATTAAAGGAAACCAGATGGTCTGAAACTAGGTCTTAAAAAAGCAGCGATAAGAAAAGGGACAGGCGTTTTTTCGGACTATCTGTGAATTCTGCTCCATGGTATTCTTGAATATTATTCCTCACAATTCAAGCTCTAGTTCTTCTGTGAGCGGATGAAGTGAGGAGGGATCTGAATAGCAAGCAGGCCATGAGAACATGTGGTCCAGTCAGTAGACAGGCCAACCTAATCTCCCCTCCTCCCCCTGTTGCCTCAACTCCCCTGCTCTCACAATGGCCTCATTCATCCTGCCTCTGCCATACTCTGCCTACATATTTTTCCTCTGCTAATTAGTATAGGCTTGTCAAATGTCTTCTCTCTACCTCTTTGTCTCTCCGTTTGCGCCATTCGTCATTGCTCTTTTTGCAATATTCTGCAATAGAGGACAAAAAAGTGAATCTGTGGATTATTCAGCCTGGTCGTTCAAACAGATAACTGCTGAAACGCGGATGTATGTGGAAGGTCCCCGAGGGAATTAAGTCACTGTTACTTTGCAGCCTGTGTGCTTTTAATAACTGAGTGTGTTTGCTTTGTCGGATCAGTTAATTAGATTCACGCAGTTCAGTTTCCCAGTAGTTAAGTGAAGGTCATTAAGGTCATCCACAAAACTCTGCTGAGACCAAAAAAGCTTTTTATTTCCTTGAGCGCAACAAAATAATATTTTATAGCATTTTACAGAGTGAATAATCAAGATTTGTGTATTTTCAGCGGGACCTATCACTCCAGGGATGAGAGCACAGACAGCGGCTTGAGTATGAGCAGTTACAGCGTCCCTCGCACTCCAGACGACTTCCTCAACAGTGTGGATGAGATGGACACAGGTGAGGCTGGAAACAAAAGGAACGGGGTGATCTGTAGTATTAGATCCTTTCGCAAAGACTAGCTGAACTTTTGCTGTTTGATGCCCTGTTTTTTTATTTCCCTCAAATTAGTTTAATCAAACGCCACATTGTATTTATGTTGGCTGAATAGGATGGATATCCTGTTCCAACATCCAACATTTACCTGTAACTCTAGTCTAGGCCTTCTGCATATAAAAAGCTGCTCTAGTGCCATTAATAGTAGATTTTCTTTAAATAATCTAGCGATGATGACAGTGGCCTTTTACCAGCCTTGGCTCGTTGATAGTCTTTCTACTATATGTGTAACGTCATAGCGGTCTTCTCCCAAAATCCTACTTTGCTTTATGTGAGTTTGAAGGACATATGCACAATTTCAAACTGACTAAAATGCGATTAGAAATGGTAAAAAGTAAAGAACCTAAAGCCTACAGATGACTCAGTATTGCTGGCTACACAGTTCAATTACCTAGCTAGCTAGATAGAATATGCTACTGCCCGATGCTAGCTAGCTAGCAAGCTAGATGTGCTGTGCTCTGCTAATGTAAGCTCTAGTAGTATTACAAGTAGAAACATAACAATTTGAAAACATATATATACTTTGGACCTATCCAGGTAACAAATATCATTAGGAC
Source organism: Pseudochaenichthys georgianus (assembly GCF_902827115.2). Lineage (NCBI taxonomy): Eukaryota > Metazoa > Chordata > Actinopteri > Perciformes > Channichthyidae > Pseudochaenichthys > Pseudochaenichthys georgianus. The sequence continues at coordinate 14,723,318 of NC_047515.1, forward strand.
ACATTCCCTGGACACAATGATGAATTAGCCTTTCATAATTAGATTATGAAAAACTGAAACAACAACTATTTTAAGATATTTTTTCTTCTCACATCATAATCAGGGTCTGAAAAAAAGATTATAAGAGATGTGTTTCAGTTCTATCATTACTGTAAAGCCCACCCAACACTCTCTAGCTTGCTTTGTCAAATTATTAAATGAAATATTTTCCTGTCCATTAGGGGATTCTCTTCCACCCTCCATGGCATCACAGCCCAGCCGCTTCCCCGACTACCTGGATGCCATCCCGGGTACAGACGTGGACCTGGGCACCCTGGAGAGTGAGAGCATGGCGGTGGAGGGCGAGGAGCTGATGCCCAGTCTCCAGGAGGCCCTGAGCTCTGACATCCTCAATGACATGGAGACAGTGCTGGCAGCTACCAAGATCGACAAGGAGAGCTTCCTCACGTGGTTATAGAAGATCACACACTCCTCTCCTCACACTCTGAACTGCTGCTTGCTCTGATCTGTGAAGGAGTCATAGATGCTTTTACAAGACATTTCAGCGAGCCTCTCTGAACTTCTGTCTCGGCGTGTAAAGCCAACCTATTTTGAGGCAGTATTGTTCTTTTCTTTTCACTGGTGTGTTATCTCTTTATTTTGTCTGTGTCTTCAAGGCTGGCCCATGAACAGACAATAACGCAAGGGTCCCCAAAATCATTCACAGATCTGTCAATGAATTCAGGACATCTTTACCTTCCTCCTTGTCTCTCCCCCTCATGGCTGAGCTGGGCAGGTGCATGAACTCTTCTGCAAGAACTGCTGACATCAGTTATCACCTGGACTCTATGGTGCCTCTTTTCTTGCAATATAGCATGAAGCAGAACTACTTAACTGCGTTTGGGACTATTGCATCTAGCTTAAGTAGCTTTATATTTGGCCTTGTACATTTTTATTCTTGTGTTTGTTTGTTTTTAACGAGCCTGAGAAACCAAAAATGATGTATTCGAAGCATATGGAACAATACTGATTTGGAGTAAAGGTAATGTTAGGCCCAGTTTGAGCATGTTGGCTTGCTGTGGGGTGGGGGTGAGGGTGGGGGGTGGGGGGGTTGGAGCCTGGGGACCGACTACATTGCTGCTTGGCTGTGCCAGCAAGTCTAAGTTAAACCTTTGATAGATCAAGTGCCTTCAGTTGTATTCTTTAAGACGCGAGCAACACGAACAAATACTCAGTTTCTGTACCACAGCAATACGCATTAGACTGTATGAATTTACATCAGCAACACTTTCCTCTATCTAATGTTCAATAATCAGAATTTTATTTTTGTTTTATAAACACATTATAAGGGGGATTTAGGGATTTATTTTGGTTTTTAAATCCTAGCTTCTAAGTATCTCAGTCTTATCCAAGCCTAATTCATGATTCATTCTTTGTTTTATCATTTAGGTATTATTTTATTTTTAGTTTACTACATATGTATAATAGCTTAGATCAAAATGGCATTTTGCTTGTTGTTTTTAATTTCTTTTATAGATGAATTAATACATTTTTAACAGGGTCTACTGTTATCACAGCACACCATGTCACAAAGTGGTGCCGAAGTCTCCCAAGACACAGAATGATTCAGTTTGGGTTGTTTTTTTAACCATTTCGCTGATTTTCATCCTGTCTCTGATTTACTATATACATATTAGTGTTATTGTGTATTTTTTGTTCACATGCAGCTTATAGTATCTCTATGAAAAAATTAACCAAAAAAAGTCAGATCTCTTGGCTAAAAAGAATCTAGAGCTCTTTGGTCAATTAAACCTTGTGACAAATACAGTATACGAGAGATAAAATGTGTGGTCTTCCTGAGGAGGGAGCGGGGCCCCTCTGTGCGACGCTGTGTGTTGAAATGAGGGGTTTATAGAAAACAGCTAGGAAGAGTTTAAGCAGGTTTCAGAGTCATGTTGAGGGGTAGTGTAGAAGGCCAGGGTTTGACTGATGGCGGTGAGTTACACGGATTGTTGTCTTTTTTTTTTTTTTTTTTTTGGTGAAATAATTAAGAAACAATCAGTTATTATCTCAGTCGGGAATTGTTGTGGCAGATTCCAAAGATGTTTTTTTTGTAATGACGCAAACACTTGTTGCCTCCATTTTCACACAGTCCAGAAATGGTATGATTTGTCAATCAGCCTCTGTATGAACACACTGTATAAGCTAATGAGAAAATGATGTAGGTTGAAAGTGTTAATGGACATGTCTGAATAGGTCTAGCTGAGAGATTCATTTTTTTTTTTTTTTTTTACTTTTTAGGCAAGATGGTTGTTTTGAGTGACTAACCCAGACATTTAAAGATGAGGTTTAAAAACAGAGAAGTAAGTGATTCTTCTTGAAGCGCTCACATGTTTACATTTTCTCTAAGTAACTAGACATCACACCAACAATTATTCATTATCACAATATTTTTGATGTTTACATCATGGCTACATATTCGCATGACAGCAGTACGTTTTGAATGATCAGCCTGCCGTACATGCCCTGGGTTGAAGCCTTGGAGGGTGTCACACTGATTTTTGCCAACCAATGCTTAATTGAAAGCATTAACTTGATGAAACAATATTGATGTTGTTTTAGATCAGAGATCATGAACACTTTTTTTTAATCCTGTGTGAGAAGCCTCTTTTTAGTTTTGATTTTACTGATCATTAAATCATTTGTTGATGATGGATTAAAGACGGATAAACAGTGTTGGTGAGAACAATGCAACTAAAATGAGTGGTACACTACAGTGCTTGTATTGCACGGCTACAGAGTTTCATTTTGATGCAATGACACATTTTGTCACACAGACCTGATTTTATGCTTACTTAGTGTGTAATTGTCAGAGCATATTAGCTGTTGACTGTCATTGTAGCAGTAGAACTAATCAAACAAGTTAAAGGATTTTGTATTTAGAGTTTTCTAAATGCACATGAAATGAATTTATATTCAGTATGATCTGTTCATTTTTTTGATAGATATGTGCATGTGTTTTAGAAAAATAAATTCTGTTACATTATATCGTGCTTCATAATAATACTTTGAAATTGGCCTGAAATAAAGTATATACTTTGTGGTAATATTTTATTTGTGTGGTATTTCTTCTATCGATTAATGTGTGTGTTTGTATTTTCTAAAATGAGTTATATATGGAAGCTACCCAGCTACTGTTTAAGCTTTTGTTGTGCTCACTGTGATATCGTAAAACTGCTGTTTCTTATATTTTACATTACATTATGTGACCTAGAATCAAAAAAATAAACCTGCAAGTTCTCAATTGATTTTAAAACTGCCACATTCATTATAAACATATTACTCATGTACTTAAGTATTTATGTTGTCTTTAGCTTTGACCATCATCGCAAATATGTTCTTGCACTATATTATGAAATTGATTATGGCATACTACGTTATAACATTTCTTTATTACATTTTTAATGTGTGTAAAAAAGTGTCTAATGCATACATATTTAAACAAAAAAAAGTTCTATACAACATTTCTGTCCGACCTACCGTATGACTGATTATGAATTGTATGGTTTTTTATATGCTTTTTTCCCCCTACTTTATGGAAAACTATCTTATAGTTGTTTTATAGCACTATACCAGATTTTCTTCTGACATATTATAGTATTCTGTTGTTAATTGCTCTTTAATTGATATTCTATGGCTGTTTAATTACTTTTTAATTACATACTATGTGATGACTTTTTTATGAAATACTATCTCACGACTTTTTTTGTACTATACCATGACTTTTTGTATCACTTTCTCATGACAGACTGTACTATGATTTTTAAGACATATTAGTTGTTTTAATATCTTTTTATGACTTACTCTGCAATACTTTTTAATGACATACTATACTAGAGTTTTGTATGCGTTATATTATATACTATGTGATTACTTTTTGTGACGTCCTAAAGTATGCGTTTTTATGACTAATTACTATGACTTTTACTTTTTATAACATACTATACTATAATTCTTTAGACATATGTAATCATAATTCTATGACGTACTTTACCATGTCCATTTTGACATACAATACTAGGATTTCTTCATGACATTTTATAGACAAAAACATTTAAAATATCTTTTTAATGACACTATTGAGTTCATCTTCATGAATCTGTTTATGGAATACTATACTATGACTTCTTTAAGATCCACATTTTATTTGCGTCTTTTGTATAACATACTATATTTTGAATAGGTATACATTGTAATCACATACTATCCTATTTTTGGATATACTATGCTATACATTTTTTATGGCATACTAGGATTTTTTATTTTTACAAACTTAACGACTTATTTAAGAAATATTTGATGGTTATGACTTTTCTAAGATTCATATTACTATCACTTTAGAAAATTATTACTTTGATTGAAAAACGATATTTAAGAGACAGGCATCCCAAAAGGCAAAACGTGAACCAAATAAGCACATTTTATATATTTGTTTATTCAAATCAATTTGATTAATTACATGTATTATAATGTCTCATTACTATCCCAATACTTATTAAATATCACATGAAAAGATGAAGGGTTACATTACTTAAACTGCATCGAAAACTACCACAGATGAAAAAACATAAACAATAACTAAGAAAACATTTGTTGTGGCAAGGTTCTCCGTGTGCATGACTGAGCAAAACTTCTGAAGGTAAATAACGTCATGCTAAATAGTGGATGCAGATTTAGAAACTTAACTTGGAATACCAAGATGAACTTGAAAGCAACACAGCAATGTTTTTTTTCACAGTGTGAATTGATATGTTATCCTTTACCACAGCACTACGGCATGAATATGACAAACCATAAAAACAGTGACTGAATAGAAAAGTAGTTTCTTGATATACCAGGAATAAAATATGCAGGAGTACTAAGGACAGAACACAAATTCCTTTCACAGTTATTACCATACAAAACAATACAGTATACTTGGATAACAAATAATATGAGTTTATAAAATTCCATTTAAACATTATTTACAAATGTTCCCCCTAACACCCATAATCTCTATACTCTGAGCTGCGGGTTGATAGCAATCTGTGACCCAAATTCACGAGTGACTGCCCAGAATCTCATCCAAATTTATATCTTTCATCCAATCATCATTGCCTGAGCCAGACTTGAGCAGAGAGTCTATGAAGTCTGAGTCTGTGTTGATCCCTGGAACTGTGTTGTCTCCCTCAGGGAGGAAGTCAAAGGTCAGACGGTTGGCCCGGTTATTCTGGTAGCTGCTAGAGCCGGGCTCTGCAAAGTTCCCTGCTGGTACCCTCTGTTCAGGAGAGGCCTGGTTCAGGGTCCCCATTGTTGATGGAGATCCCATCATCGGCTGGTTTGGTCTTGGAACTGTGTCTCTTAGCAAAGGGTTAAGAGGGAGCATCCCAATGTCTGGTGCTACCTGGTTTTGAGGGCCGATGTGCCTCTGTTGGTAGGGGTGGGTTGGCATGTCCAGCTGCCCACCCTGAGACTGGAGGGGATTGGGTAACCGTCTAACAAGTCCAGTTGTCACTTGCTTGTTGGCTGAGCCCCAGCCCATGTTAACATTTTTCATCAAGCCTCCGAGGGCCTGTCCTGGGACCCCTGAGGAATGCAGGTCAGCTGTTCTCGGCTGCTGTACACCTGCTACATTGTTCATCCCAAAAGAATTTCCGTGTGTGCTTGGCCCCAAGAACCTAGCTTTATTTTGATTGAGTCCAATTCGATTCTGATTGTTATGCTGCTGGAATTGACCAATACAGGGATTCGGACGAAGGTCAGTCCCGATACCAAACCTGCGGTCCGATGGTGGCTGACTCATCTTCGGGCCGGGCCCATTTGGGAGGTGACAGGACATAGACTGTAGGTCATTCTCAGGCCCATTGCTGGAAGACTGGGAGGAGTTTTGACCTAGAAAGATATATTAAGAAAAACTGATTATATTTATGGTTGCTTATTTTTAATTCAAACCCTTCCCACTAATGAAAACTGCACATTACCTGTGAAGAGGTTTCCTTGCTGAACTCCCACCATACTTCTTGACTGCTTGTAATCAGGTGGCGGTCTTGTAAGATGACGATTAAACTGATCATGTGCATTGTCCTTATCCTGAAAAAGGAAAGACAAAGTTGTGAATACTTATTATGTGATTAATCAATTCTGCCGAATTCTCTCAAAGTCTGAAGTGCTTATTAATTAGTCAAAGCAGTGTGATGTAAGAGGCCTCTTACTGAATTGCTAATAGTGAGCTGTTGTTGAGCAAGCTGTCTCTGCATGGCCTGAGTTTTGGCAGCGCCTTTTAGCTGGTTAATGGGCACCGGGGGCCGTGGCTGCGTCTGGGCTGACATGACTCCTAAACTTCCATTGGTGGGCAGCCTCGGACCAGGAGGAACCCCCTAAAAGAAAATAACACACATTGTTTTAAAATTAGGGTGAATACACGTACTTCTTTATATATGTATTTTTGCCTGGTAATTGGAGCCAAGTACTATGAAATCTGTTGGAAAACACAAAAACCAAAACATAGCAATACTACAAGTTGTCCACTAGAGGGCAAAACTCTACAAGACATCTTAGACCAGTGTCAAAGATGCTATTCAACCTCCAGAATGTGGTCAAGGCTACTCCCTCTGCAGATGAAAAAGGGAGACTTTGGAGAGAGGCTTTTTTTGGAAGGGGGAGTATGAGCCCTCCTCAAGGCCTGCTTCTCCCTTGATAATTGTGTTTAAAGAGAGTGGAAAGAATCCCTGAGACAGCAAGAAATGTGTGCCAATGGGGAGTTAAGCGCCAGCACCATGACTACCTCCATTTAATAAGCTCTCCTTTTCTGATCACGGTGTTGTGTTTGGCACGGAGGCATTCCATCCACTAGAAATCCATTTGGCTACTGACACGATCACACTGATTAAAATGTTGTAGTCCGCAGCACTCAAATAAAATTGAGAACTAGTGTTTTGTTTGAAGTCTTTTCCTGAACATATGCTATTGCAGATAAGCTTTCACCATTGCTCTGTTTGAGATGTTATATGTCCTTGTAATGTATATTGTCGTAGCGTTTTTAGGCGGCTGTACGCACCATCCCTGCACTGCAAGTAAAACCTATCCTTCTTGTGGACACAAGGACACTCATAACGCTCAAGCTTCACCCAAGTGCAAGCATTTGTCATGAAGGAGGGTAATGTGCACCAAATCCAAGTCAACACACCCTGTGTATACATGTCAGTCATTGTGTTGACTTAAAATGTTTCCCAGGGTGAAATGGATTAGAAATGTAACGGTGCATTTAGCAGGAGCTATTACTTAGAAGAAAGATTCTTTGCAGGGTGAATCCCTACAGGGAGGTGACTCTGTGGTCCCGGGGAGGAAAACAGAAAAAAAGAGAGGGAAGTAAATGTATATGTGCGTGTACGTGTGAAGGGAAGTTGAAACTCATCAGGAGTCACAAGCCATTTCACATGAGCTAATATTCGCCTTCTCGTCGAGTTTCAACCCACACAGCAAACCGAGCATGGCAATGAGGTTACACAGGGACTAAAACATCAAAACAGTGGTTTCTCCTGTTACTGGCTTTGATTCCCTGTATCCAGTTATGGAGACGATGAGAAATGGTGAGTATCACACACATTTCCCCCGCAGAGTCGCAATAGAGGGAGTTTATTCCATCTTTGTTGTGAGAAAAACCCAATGAGGGGTGTTTTAGCGTGTACAATACTCTCTGTCATCCCGATGTGTCATAAAGCTGTTTTCCATGTTTTCCCCCCCTCTCGTTCTTCACAAGCTTGTTGTTAATGAATACCACATGTGGCTCCAGCCTCATGGAAGGAGCGGAGTGATATAGTCTCCCATCCTGCGGCAGCGCAGGCAGCTGACAGTGATCCAGGCCCAGCCTTGCCGGCTCTCACACTGCACTTCCTCCAGCCTGGACTCAGGACGCTGTCCCTGGGGACCGCCTCGGCATCTGGACTTGGCCGCGGTTCCCTTTCCCAGGAAACAAGCACTCCCTTCACAGCACTGCCGGAGTGACCCGGTAGGCTAAACCCCCTTGGCCCCACTCTTATCCTAACTGAGGGATGTGGTGCCACAAGATTATCAACAAAAGCTGAGGAGTCATTATTTACTGCGAGCAAGCCTTTTCTTAAGTTGTAATTTGGGGTTCTGTGTTGTGAGTAAGGAAAGCACTCTCTTCTGCAGACAAGGAAAGTGCATACTCTTGTGCAGCCTTACAGGGGAATCTGTATTAGCTGAAGCTATTCACTGGATGATGAAATTGCTGCCAAATGCCTGTCTTCACAGAAGTAGAAGTCACTCTGGATACAAGTCTGTAGAAAATGTGTATGAATCTATCAAGACGAGTATACACAGTGTACAGCTTTAATGGCACTGAAAGTCAAATATGGAAAAAGGTAAACCTCTTATTAGGTCTCGCATTGATCAGAATACATATATTATTACAATTATTCAAGTAATTAGATAACACATTGATTGAATATCCATATATTATGGAGGCCGTTCCATATAACAGGTCTAATCCCCATTGTAAAAATGTAAATTATAAAATAATTTTTGGTGAAAAGGGGTAAAAACCTCCATTTATGCTAGAAAACAAAGACTGTTTTTAATATATGCTGTATTGCAATCAATCGCCTACAAGTCCATACAGATTTTAGAATTTTTTTGAGTAAACCAATATGTTTCTGATTTTATTTCAGACGTTATAAATACCAAATAACTGTAAAGAATTTCACAACACCAGGATTGCTGTCGCTGCCATGTCATGGAACCCACACAAGTTGTCTTTCTTTATATTAAACGCACAACACAGCTATACTGATGTGACTAGCTAAATTGTGTCCTTGAAATAGCATTGCCAACCAACCACAGTAACTCAGGTTTCATAATGCATTAGTGTCCTCTCCTGTAAGCTGCCAGAGAATGTTTTTGTATGTGTGTGTGTGTGTGTCGTGTGTGTGTGTGTGTGACGTGTGACGTGTGTGACCTCACAGCTAGAAAGTTGCAGAGTGGTGTATTTGAATGTTGACATGTTTGACTCAGCAACCGATTATTAAACAGCAGTAGCTTCAAACAAGCACTAAAGCCCACATCTCTGGCTGGTTTTTAAAAGAGAATGTCCTCAGCTTCACAGAGTGAGAGGGAGCCCACTGCTCGTTGCTAGCGTTACACAGGGGATTCAAGGCACTCTTTCAGGACCTTTATTTCCCTGGCATTACTAATTCAATTCACTGTGGGAAGAGACTCCACTCCTCGCTCCTCTCAGTGAGCTGTCCCTTCCTCATTACCTAGACTTTTAACCCCGTCCATGCCGACTGCAAAAGACACACACAATCAGCTTTTTTAAAGACTTGTTCTAAGATTATAAGAGGGCTCTTCTTCACAATTCCTATGCTAGGTTTATGTTTTCATATATTATGTGTTCCAACAAACTGAGCTTTTACTTTCAGGAAATGTACGCTTTGAAAAAGTGTTTTAATAATTTATCAAAATCAATTTAAAGCTTTTCAATTCATATCCAGCTCTTCTACGTCTCTGAAAAGGTTAACTATGAAATGCTGTTTTCTTTAATGCTTATCACTTGTTTATTAAACGTGTTATATTCGGTTAAAAAGCACAAACATATTACCACTGATACATTATTATTTCATCACTATTGCTAGTACTCATGTGTATGTATGGTGTATATACAACATTTTTGATTTTTCCCACATGGATAGAAAACTTGTGATAATGTAGATTTTTAAAAAGGGACATGTTTTGTTGAGAGTGTAAGTGGCTCTCTGACACCGTAGTGGTAAAACCGGCTCTGTTTTAACCGTGTGTGATGATGTGTTTGCCTTCCTACCTTGTTTACTTCCATCTCTGAATAACTCCCTTCTTCTCCCCCTCCTCCCAGTCACTCAAGCACTTCCCTTGATCTGTAAAGGTTATGAGAGCTCTCTCGTGTGGCTCGCATTATCATTTCACACAAAGACAGCCGCAGATACTGTTAGAGCAAAAAGGAAAGAGGGGACGGTCTAAATCTACACAATCATAACAAATCAGTGGCTCAACCTCCGGCACTAGGCTAAGCAGATTACTGTCATTTCCCACCACTTGTCCCTTGTAGCTAACAACCTCCAATTAGCAAATCCTGCTGTGCATATCTGTGCGCTGACGGGGAGCCACCATGACAAGCAGAGACATTAGAAGTCCTGCATGTTAATCTACCATGCTCTGGCAATCTGTGTCATCGTCGCAACACTTCCAGGGGAAATATATTCAAGGGAGTCACAACAGCAAAGGCACAGTCAAGCAGCTCGAACAATGACAATAAGATCCCAAAACAAACAGCGATGCATTGTTACTGTTCAGACGGCAGCTTGGCTGCTGCGGGGAAACTGAGGGAACCGATTGATGAGGGAACAAAGTGAGCTTGACTGCACTGCATCATGTTACTATACCTTCAGTAAACAAGTGATACTATTTACTTGGTATATAGGGCGTAACAAGATCCCACAACCCAGTTAGAAATAAAACCAGACAGGACATTTGTAATTATACAAAATGTACCTTTAAGTCATTGCACTGTATTAGGACACTTAAGATTTTGGTTACTGCCCTTAATGTACCTAATAACTTAACTACACTACCTCTGTTGTATTTTATTATAAAGCGTGATGGTGGCACATGTATTCCGAAATCCTTGCGACTCTAATGCCATATATATGATAAACTCATATATAAAGTTAGATGTAAAGTATGTCTTTAGAAGGCTTTGCAGCTTAAATTCAGGGACTGTAATTCCGTGCTCCTCTTTAGTTTTGGGCATGGTCAAAATTGCTCAGTCAACATTTGGAGATGTTCACCTGAGAGCAAGAGTGTACTTGTCTTACCTGTCGCTGTTGTGCTAGTTTGAAGGGCAGCCCTGAGGGAACCGGCTTGGGCGGCAGGCAGAGAGTCCCTGCCGTGGAGATCTGCTGGTTCTGAAAGTGGAGGGATGGATGGGGCTGATTCTGGACGGTTGACAGCGACTGTTGCGGCTGTGCCTTGTTCACAGAGTTCCCCATAATGGGCATCGGTTGGCTGGCAGAATGGGGTGCTTTAGGGCTGAAGTGCAAGGTGGGTTTGGTGCTGAGAATCTTCATGTCCAAATGATGGGAGCCGTTGTGGCCATTTGACTTGAAGAGGCAGTTGTTGATCCCTTTACTTTGAGGGCCAATCCTCTGCTGGTTGAGCTGGGCCGGGCTGGAGACCTTGTCCTGGGGGAAGGCGCTGGTGGAGGAGTTGGTACTCATGGCAGGAGCCCAGTTGGTCAATCCTGCAGGTGGTGTTTGATGGTGGTGATGGAGCAGAGTGCTTGGCTGTTGCTGGTTTGCTGCCATCTGCTTCAGCTGCTCTGCGTGGGATATCTCTGGCCAGCAGGGCAGAGCTCTCGGGTGTCCTGCCTGATTGTTAGCTTTCTGCGACGAGGTGGTAGTAGGGGTGCTGGTCAACGTGAAAGAGGGTCCCGCTGAGGCTGGTCGAAGCTGTGGCGAGCCACCGTGAATTGGGCCAAAGTCTGGGGAGTGCTCCATCTTTATGGGCCTATCCAATGGGGGACACAGATTCCTGGCTGTTCCCGCCGAGCTCGGCCGACCAAGGTCCAAACCGAATGTATCATCCTGCTTCAGCATCTTCTCAAACTCCAGGTCATTCAACGTTGGAACTGTCTTTGTCAGCTCGTCAAAAAGATCCTGGAGGTCTGGGTCAATCTGACCACCGCCTTCATCTTTGAAGTCAAAGATCATCTCTGCGTTTGACTGGCCACAAGACTGCACCTCAATGGGCTCTTTTTTCATTTCTTTCAGGGTCATGTTGAATATGTCTGACCCCACTCCATGGGGCATCATGTAATTCTTCCTCTGCATGCCCATGGTTGAGGAGCCTTGCAGGGAATGAGACTGGGTTAAGTTATGGTTACAGGGTCCATGTCCCAGGCCACCCGTATCCATACGGACTCGCTTAAAGTCAGATCCAGAGAAACCACACGAGAGCCCATTCTGCTTTGATGCGTGTGCTGGTGCATGGCCCTCAATCTTCCTGCGCAAAGATCCTTGAAGCTGAAAGACACAACAGAATGGAGATTTAAAAACACTTCAGAAACACCTCATATTCATTTCATTAATATATTATTTACAGGGTAAGTGTTTTTCTAAAAAATATCTCAACGGTAATGGAGTCTGAATTTCAATAGAAGACTTACCCACAAGAAAACATTTTCCTAACAAGGTTTTTAATTTCTCCACTTTATTCAAAAGCTGTCTCGTGAGCCAATTTGAATTGTGGTGATAGAGTGGATGCATTACATTTGACATCACCATGTAAATTCATTCAATTTCACAATGTGCTCCCCGGGCCTAAAGATGCTGCATACTAGGCCCGCTTGGGACATTTAGGAAGATTACTTTTATTAATAGACAGTGTTTTTTTATGTGGAATACATTTTGATTTTAAAACAGTGATGTCTAAAATGCTTTATTCTGACATAAATCACAGAGTCGTGTTACATTGTAAAAATTATTCAAATAATACTTTACATTTAATATATAGTTGTATTGAAACACTTCCCATGCATGGATGAGGTAAAGTGTTTTGATAGAATGTAGATGGTGTGCAGAGGATGGGCTGTAAAGATAAGTAGGAATCTAATACAGTCGACAGACTGCAGAGAAGAATAGGGTCTTTGTTTCCCTCATTTGCATACATCATTTTTTTTCTTCCATTGTGCTTCGTTAGATAGCGGAGTTTCTCCTTTGTGGCTGAGATTCTGCTTAACATGCTGCTGCAGAAACCTGACTTCCTTGTGTCCTATCTGGTTGTCTTCATTTAAGGTAATGAGCATATCCACATGACTCAAAGCTGTAACCACTCACTAACCAAAAAACTGAAGCATTAAACACACGTAACAAAATGTGCATGTTATTATATGAAACATAGATTATTTATACATTGAGGAGCAGATTGTCATGTCAACAAAACAAAGGAGGTTTTTCCTCCGCGCGAGTCTAGAAGTCCTTAGACATGTTCTCGCTGGTATTAATTACAGGCACAGGGTTGTGTACATATAGAAAAGGCTGATTATCTGACTATCTTTTAACGTAGCGCCTGCATGGAAACTCAAAGGCTTGGATTGCACACCAACCTGAGCACAGACAGGAGAGGAGTGTGTTGCATATTTCACAGTGGGAACACATTTGAGTCATTTCCACCTGCTGGCACACATTACGTTAAGATGATTCATAGCCTGAGGGTTTGGAGTGTGTCCTGCAGTTCACTACATTTCCACTCGGTTTGCGTCTGTATTACTGCTGCTAATGCTCCGATCAATTGTTCAGAGATATATCTTCACATTTTAATCATACATACAAACACATCTGTGATTCACCAAGCTAATAAGTGTGTATGCTTTTCCACGTATCGAATGGATGTGGATGATTATGTTGATGGTGGTGTTGTACTGAGAGTGGGAGGGATACTAAATTGATCAATTCTATTCAGAGCATCACAGCAGTGGCTTTGCATGTAGCACGGTAAGTAGAAGCTGTTGTACTTCTCATTAGTGCAGAACATTTTCTAAAGCATTATCTTGAGTTGCTGTTTTTTTATGCATGCACTTAATACATGAATGGTAACCTGGAAATATATCTATATGTTTGCACTTGGTACTTTCTGGAGCTTTACAACAACATGTGTGACGGTAGAAGAAAAAGATTACGTTCATGGAAGAAAAAGAGAGAGCTGGAGTGTGTGAATAATGTCAAAGTCAAGCAAGGGTGACCAACGCGTTTGTCAACTCCAGAATATGTTGCCCCTGTAGTACTGCAGCTGGAGGAGAACCCAGTTTCAACACTCTAGATGGTGCATTAAAGGTCCCTCGACCAAATCATCTTAATTACATGTTACTCTTAAAATAGTCCCTTTTTTTACAACTGTGTTATAATATGTAGAGAATTACTTTTTACCAAACAAAACAAAGTTGACAAATGATTTGTTATAAATCACCTTACTCAAGACTTTGACCTAACAAATACTGAAATGCATGGAAATACATCGTTTTCCATGTATACTTTATCGATTAACTATTAATCAAAAATGCACAATATTTCATTTTGATCCAACCCTATTTGAAACACATATTAGTAACATTATATGTTATCAATGGGCTAACAAATAAATAAAAGGATATGGTTATTTTAGTGTAGTGTTACTCTGTCTTTGACATTCTTTTCATATAAGCTTAGTTAGCATTTTGTTTATGAAAAATTAAGTGGACAATGCATTACTTGCAGAGAAGCAACTTGTATTTTGATTTTAAAAGTACTCTGCCACTAAAGTTTGCCTCAGTCGAAAAAAGTTCTTACAAGAGACTCAAAAGACAGAAATCTTGTCAGATGATGTAATGACTGGATAGACGAGGCCAAGCTTATACGGAGTATTAAAGAGACACATACAATTTTAACTTGGAGATGGTCCACGATTTCATTACAAAAGGTCTCGTTCTCTAGCTCCTTTTCACCATTTTCACTGAGATCCAGACCATTAAACATTGTGCGTCTCTATAGGCTACTGGACATCTGTTTTCCTCCCAATGCAGATGAAAACAGGCCCTCCAGTGTGTGCAGCTCATGCACACACTCTCCCCTACCAGAGGGCTCTTTCTGTGGAAGACAGACAGGAGCACTCCTCGTGGTTCAAGGCACTGTCTGAGAAAACACATCATGAATTATGCAGAGGACAGTGGATGCGTTGCAAAAAGCCATTGAGAGGCTGGGTTGCCTCACTACTGCCTGTGTGCCATAGAAACGGACTCAAGTCAAGAGCAGTTCTTCGTTGAAATTCAAAAGCTTTTAAAGGAGTGAAATCATGGTTTTGTCAAGGTTAGATCAATGTCATGTGTGTAAACTTCATTTAGGTACCAAAAAACATATACTTTTTAGATTTAAATTATTTCTCAAATAAAGGACCATCCTGATCACGCAGCACTCAGAAGCAGTGGCCTCTTAGCTGGCCTGAAATCCTCTTGACAGATCTCCATGTGATCTGAAAATAGATTTTCTGATTAACATTTAATGAGCTTAGAAGCTCTGAATCACTTTGAAAGTGACTCCTGCTGCATGAGAGGTTTAAACATATGTGTTATATACTAATATTCTTAGAGATGGAGGAATTACTGCTGGTTTTCTGTGCTGTTAATACGCAACTTCCCTACTATCGGGGTTCAATTTGCAGTAAGCAGAACTTTCATTCAAATATGTTTTTATTATTACAAAACCAAAGCCAACAAAAATAATCTCACGGCTACAAGAACGAGAACAATAACACAGTGTTTTACAGATTTTAACGAGGTGCAACTTTTTTTGGAAGCCATCCAAACTGTGTGCTATTTTACTGTGGACAATTTCCGAGAAAATAAGCTTAATAAAACCAGAATGGATTTCACTTTTGAGCATAACCATTTGGATGCTGCTTATCGATGCTCTTTGACTGTGGCAGTGAGGAACCTGACCTTGGCCCTGTCAACAGAGGCTATCTATTCCTGGGAGCTGGAGGGCTGCTAGCTTGTGTCAAGCTGAGCAGTGTGGTGATGCTGAGCACTGTGGATGGGGCTCCGGGTGAGCCATCACAGGGACGCAACACCAGGCCTCTTGGTACCATCTGTCAGTCCGGTGGCACAGTCCTCCGAGCCTAGCATACTTGAAGGGTATAGGTTTACAAGTGTTCGAAGGTTTTGTGTTTGAGTGTGACTCACCAAAAGAACGAGCTCACCAGCCTTTAATCTATTCACCAGAGCCCTGAAACATGTTGCATTTCGCTCCAGCGAGAGTTAGAAACCCTCCTCGAGGCATTTGACATGGGAAAAACAGCCCCCAAAAATAAAAGGAATAAATACGACTATTGTGTTCCTAGGGAGACATAATATTTATGTGGTTCTGCAGGTTGTATACTGTTGCGAGAGGGGGTTTCAGCTCTTTATTGCCAGATAAGAAACAAGAGCCCTCAGACCAGAATGCTGAGAAAGTGTAAAGGGCTCATTTTAATTAAAGGGTCTCTACTAGCCGTCTTAAGCTGTGAGCGATTATATTATATCCAGAGAAATTGAATTAAAACATCCTGGATAACTTGAAATGTTTAATTAAGCTGAGGCTGTGATACAGTATGTTCATTCACAAGGCAAAGTATAGTTCCAGTTGAATCAGGTCAGGGCGGCTGACAGATTCTGCTTAGTCGTTCCTGTATCCCTGATTATTGCTTCTGAATCCCCGTTTGTTACCAAGTCATGGCTTTAATTTCAGGTAAGAGAGAGATGGACGACACAACACGAATAATCAAGATTAGATGCTATACAAACAGCATTCTAGTTCTAGTTCAAACAGAGCTTTCATATGTTTTGCCTTGAAGTTATAATATAAAGACTATATTTGCCTTGCACTAAGAATAACTGAACACTAAGGCAGCAACAAACAGCTGAACGTGTCTGTAAAAAAGTGCCACACCAGCATATATAAGGTGTGTTTTTTTAATAATCCAGCAGGAAATACTGAACTAGATATCTATTGAAGCAATGTGTGGCAGAGATATTAGATAGCTGCCTCATGGAAATCTTGGCAGCTACTTTTGGCATTACATTTAAATATCTTTGTAAGGTTTTGGTGGATGATTAATGTCTGACAAAAGGATACCATTGGTAGCCTTTATAAGTCAATTATTAAAAAAAGCGTTTATAACTGAAAACACTGGGACATCTAACAAATGACACATATTTAATCTGTTTCTATTGGGCAAGTGCCATAAGGTTGCACAGGGATGCAAGGCAAGGTTCATGGTGTGCTTCCCTAATCAGGCTGGCGCGGGTTGGGACAAAGCAGCACACTGCAGAGGTGGGCTACTTTTGGCTCATCAGCACTTTGCATCCCCGCAGTTCCTGACACAGTTGTATTAGATTGAGGCTGCCCTCCAGAGAGCAGGCAGGAGAGAAGGATGAGCAGCAGCGGCGGCAGCAGGGAGAAAAAAAGAGAAGCAGCTTTGTGGCAGCCTCTGGGAAATGGGAAGAGATGATAAGAGCTCCTTTGAAGAGAAATCATCCATTATGTTTACTGAAGGCAGATTTTTTTAACAGCTAATGTAGCTCAGCTCCGACATTCCATGGAGAAACTTGCTATTTGAATAAAACGCAGCTTGCACACAAAGAAACAAATCCTGTTGGAGACACTTCCCGTTCAAATATCAGCTCTCCATTATCCAAATGTAAAGTGTAAAAGCTGGCATTCCAATCAGCTCTGGCTTTGGCATGTGCTTTGTTCTGAGTCAAGCAGATGAGTTTAATGTGATGTCCTCGGGGCTGAGGGAGGCAGGAGGAAGCTGCCCCGAAAATATGCATGGACCCCAGAAGAAAATATGTAGGGCCCCTCACTGCACACCCATTACAACACTGACGGTACACTGCTGTCGGATTGTTTGATTCATTAGAAAAACTGATTTTAATCTACTTTTTTTAAACAGTGGTTTTATTTTTGTTTTTATATTATTCACATTTATGCAAATAATTCAGGACAGGTCGAAGGATAATAATGGTTAAATAGCAACAATTCCAAATATTGTATTGCATAATATTGTGTATACTATTGAGAAAAATCATAGCCACAAACGAGTATTGGTCTTCTTCATTCATATATTTAATGACCTTCCCCCATATATTTTGTATTTCTTTGTATTTAAAATCTTATAATTTAGCATATGTGAATGTGATGTAGTCTTTTCATGGAGTAATTATTTCAAAACAGCTTGACAACTGTTGACAACTGTTTACAACTTGACCCCCGCCCCACTGTTAATATCTGAAAACCCAAATGATTATTGATGGTCAGATATTGAATGGCCAATTGTAAATTGAGTATAATCGTGTCATCATGTCAGGGGGAGTTCAAGAGCTGCGGCTCCTGCAGGCCCTCAAATACCTAGGATGACATGATAGCAGTGAAGTGATCCTGGGAACAAATATGGGGTGTGTGAGTGTGTGTGTAGGGGGGGGTAGGCCAGCTCTGTCAAGGCATCACCGCAGCACCAGCTAGGCCACGCCACTGCAGACCTACCACAGGTCACCAACATCGCAGTGACAAGCCGTCACATCCCATCACCCACGGCCATGTGGCTCACAGAGCTCCTGACACTGCCGTCGCCTCCCATCCGCGTGTCATTCTTAACCACAGAGACATCTACCGTGGAGGGCTGAGGGGGGGCTCCCTGGACTCTGGAGCAATCCCATGCAGCACGCATCACCGTGGCTCCTTCAGTAAAAGGGATCCCTTCAATAAGTGATTTAAAGTGGGAAAACTACAGGACGTGTTCGCATGCACTGGCCCGAACATGTTGAGCCACTGAAAAGTCTTTTCCAGGGTTTAACTGCCACATCCTGATCTTTAGACACCGCATCATTTGTCCTATTGAAGACAGCTTTGTCTTCACTTAGTCATCTTTTGAGAGAGAAACGCAATGGACAGGAAGACGCCCCACCATTTAACAAGCCCAGAGCGAGTCACACATTACCGTACAGCTCCTTCCTTCCAACTGCATAATAGACTAAGCTGCCACTGTAACGCTGTGGGTTTATTCAGTTAGCTTAAAACGCTCATTCCTGCATTACCTATCAGCTGGAAACACCCTCTTTCAGCTCTCACCATTCCAATCCACATCTAAAGTGCTACACTGAAAATTAAAGGACACGCTGAGTCTACCATGATGACATGTTTCTTTAAATTGGTGTACTGCATGCGCACTTACATGCCAGTGGCATAAGATTAACTATTTCTAGGCTGGGAAACTGCTTGAGGGTGTGAGGAGGTTAACATAAAGCATAACATGAAATGATTCTTAACAGCAAAGGCTTCGGGGTGAGATATCAATCCCTGCAGACACTAGAGGTCACTGTGAACAATGTCATCCTCAAGCAAATACGTTGGATGTTATAAATACTTATATAATATACAACAATATAGAAGGTAATAACAGCACTAAAAGAATGGGTATTTATGTGGAGTTACAAGACATGGGTTAACACATTCAAGTTCCATAGGTGGTTGTGTGTTTTTAATCACAGTACTCAACAATGTATTGAATTCAGAGGTGAGAATAACATGGGAAAATAAGGCCACATAAAATAATGGAAAATCTAAAGTGTTCATTCTTCTGCTAAAACAAATCCAACAGGTCCGACAGGTTGAAAGCTGTCCGAGAATGTGTGTACCCTTAAAAGGGTCATTGCCATTCAACCACAAGTACCTTTTCCCAGTAACTGTCAAACACAAGGCCTTGCCTCCGGTCATGCCACAGGAAAAGGCCCATAAGCAGGGAACATGTTCCCCTTCCTGTTTTCAAAGACGAGTCCTATGGCATGCAGAGCCGTTTCCTGCTCGCTGGGCTCATTTCACCATCTCCAACATCTGGCTGCTCTTCGGTATGCAGCTGCGGCACGGTGAGAGCCAACAGTGCCACTGCTGAGTTGAGCAACACAGTCCAGAGCCTTTCCAGTCATATCTCTGGCCACGAGAAATAATCATCTAGCTCCACTAGCCCAACGCCAGGCATCCCTCTCGTGTGCATTATTTAGAAAGTGCTGCAGCCATTGATGAGATCATCTTGTTCAGAACTTATGAGCAGTTTATGTCGTATCACTCAATTTGAATTATGAATTGCTTGGATTGCTGAATTGCTGCAGTTCCAAATCATGAAACAATATTTGTCAATATCGGGTGTGATTGCAGCAAAGTGATTTAGTAGCATTGCTGTGGCGATTTCCCAATGAAACAAGGATCCATTTGACATCCCGTGGGAAACCTGGGCTGAGTGGTTAATGCTGTGCTAATGCTGCCTCACTCAGCCAGGTCTTGATAAGCCGTATGCTTTTAGAGAGGGGAAACACATTTAGTGGTTTAAACCGCTTCAATGGAGAAAGCTTGGAAAGTTGCAAAGGGTATACTTGTTGAGTTGTCATCTCACTCAGCTTTCACTAATATTACAAACACATATTAGACAGGGAGAAGCAGTCACACCACTCTCATGCTCGAAAACAATCCAGTGCTATGGATTGGAAAAGGGACTGCTGAAGCTAGAAAGTAAGAAGAAAAAATAAATGAGTGGGAAGCTTTGTTTGACTCCCACTCCTATCAGTTCTGACATTCCAAATAAGGTCTGTGCAGACCGGTGCTGGCAGAGACGGACACAGAACACACTGCAGAGCTCTCACAGACTCTAACCAAGGGGAAAGTGGGTGTGGTGTGCGGGGGGAGCATTGGGGATCATGGTGCAGAAAATATGTATCATCAGCATGACATTTCCCAGAAGGACAAAAACACAACATCACATGATACAGATATATCTTAGATATTAGTTAGATACCATCATCCATGAAAATAAACGATTAAGTTAAACTATTGGCCTTGATTCCAGATAGAAGTGTCCTGGACTAGAGAACGACAGTTTTTCAGGCTGTTTTGACGGGTTAACATATTTGGATCATGTTTACCTGGCACAACAAAATGAAACCTAAAGAACGCATGAGCTAGAGAAGAAAACATAAAACTATACTACATAACTTTATGCAGTATTGGTCAGGCATGTCATGAGAACCGATCATTTTGTACCAAGTCGACGACAACATTCGTAATCTGTGATGGCACTCGTTTTCCTACAGTACAGTTCTGAGTACTGTCTGAGCCTGAAACTATTGGCTTTCACGGATGATAGAAGAGGTGTTTGAAGCGCAGTTACCTCACAACAAATCCATGTAGAAAGACGGAAGTTCCATGCAGGGTGATTCAATGCTCTTTACAGTAACATTGGGCCAAGGTAAATGATATCGTTGCCATGAAGTGTTACGATGCAGTCTTGAAAAATGTGGTAGTTTTTAGCGAGAAACTTCAATAAATACAGTTTCCATAGCATTTAAGATAGATTTGTTTAGCTTCCTGACAAAAACCAGTATGCAAACACTAGTTGTTGTTTGAATGTTTTCTCCTATTTCTTTATGGTGGTATGGAAATGGTATATTGAGAATCGTAAAACGTCACTGATATCGGTATAGACTACTTAATTGTTGGTACCTTGAACCTGTTGGCATGAGGTAACTGTCTGATTTGCACCTAAATACCAATAAATCCTAGAAAAGTGTCAATTAACAGCATTTTGATTTAATAAATGAGTGTTGTGTAGTGTTTTTTAATTCAATCATTTTGTATACATATTTCATCAAATTAAAATAATTTGAAAGGATTTGATCCCAAGGTTTGCCCACATTGCCCCCCACCCATAAAGGCCTTCAGGTTCTGAGCTCACCACTGTGGGGTGACGGTGGCTCTCAGTGGCAGGGAGAGTTCAAGGTTGCGGCAGAGCCTGTGTCTCAGAGCAAGTTTCTGCATGCAGGAGGCTCTTGTGTGTGTCTAAGTGGGCCTTGTGAATTAATGCTGTAGATCTTTTTACATGTCGCAGCTGGTGGGAGAGACACAGAGTGCTCTCAGGTAATCTGCTCAAGTGGAAAAAACTACTTTCCCATGAGGTGATTCATTCAAAGTAAAGGGAAAAAATGTTGCAACCTTTGTGATATCAAACGGATTAAGAGGATTTGTGCTGATAAAGACAAATGATCTCATATCTCATCAAAAAAAAGTCCATAGAAATGAAAGGCAGGTCCTCTGTAGCTACAGTGGCGTTTAGTCAAATAAACAAGAAAACTGTTTTTCATGGTGAGCTTACTGTCAGTGGTTAAAAGGCCAAGTTACACACTACTGTAAAGACATACAGCAACCAACTTATCTAAATGCTTTATAACTCAATACACATGCTAAATTAAATAAAAAAATGTTTTGTAATAAAAAGATATATGTTTGTATCCTTGGTATAACACAAGTAAATGGACAGTGAACCCTGAACGCACAGAAAGCTGCTAAGGGGAGGGACTTTTGCCACAGCATCTGCTAAAGGGGGAAGCACAGAATCTGGCCATGCTTCCTTTGCCCAGTCTGTAGCAATGTGCTGTACAACAACAATAACCTGACCGGACAGAGGCTGCCACATGGAAGATAAACGGGCAGATAGCACTGATGGTACAAGTTGGAAGAATTGGATTAGGAAGTGGAAATACAAGTTTATCAATTTCTGCTAATTCGCCAGCTAGCATTATGTTTTATTTCTGGAGGCTGTGTAAATCTGAACATTTTGTCCAAAAATAAGTAAAGTTAAAGGTGGGGTAGGTAAGTTTGAGAAACCGGCTCGAGATACACTTTTTGTTATATTCCATGGAATGCTCTTAACATCCCGATAGCAATGAATATCTTAAGCGCTCTGACAAAAAATCCATAACAAAATGTCATCTGTGGAAGCCGTAGCGCTGTAAAAAGCACGACCAATCATTTTAGCCGGCCCGGCTAAAATAACTGGATGGCCTACCTGCCTGTCAGCCTTCCATCTGTGCACAAACTTATCTCGTGCCCTCAGAGTGGCGAAGTCACGCCCCCATGGTCACGCCCCATGCGACCTTATTTCTGAAAAATTATGTATTGAAGTCAATGGAGAGAGAAAACGTATCTTTCGATCCCGTTTGAATTGTGCCATGAATTATATTATATGATGTTTGTCAATCTTAAAAAATAATTTCCATGTCAAAAAAGTCACAGTTTGTCTTAAAACTGTTGAAATATAAGACTATAAAAAATACGCAACTAGAAAGACTACAAATCCCAGAGTCGTACATTAACGTTACACATTACACTCGTGTTACTCACCAAAACCTTGTAAAGCCGGTCCCGCATGCTGGCTCTTACGGAACCGACTAACTCCCCTTGTGTGTATGTACAGTTCTCAACATGGCCAGACTTGTAGTGATTTTCACCTATTTTAATACTTTTCACTTAATTCTGAAAGAAAGAGGTGAAATGTGCTAACGTGACGGCCATCTTGGTGTTGGTGACTGCAAGACCAGAGTTGTAGTTCATTGAGCGCTTCACACAAAAAAATGTGTTACTTCACAATTTTAGGACACATTTTTATTTTTTTGACTTGCAAAATTATCTTTTAAATTGACAAACATTATATGTGTAATTCGTTGCACAATTCAAACGGGGTCAAAAGATAATCTTTCTCTCTCCATTGACTTCAATACATGATTTTTCCAAAATAAGGTCCCATGGAGCTCCACCGGAAAGGGAGGGACTTCGCCACTCGGTCATGTGCGCGTTCGTGTGTGTTGGAGGAGGGGCTCTGTAAGGAAGTGGCAGATATTCTCCGGTTGTGTATTTTCAAATTCTAGCGCACTCGAGCTGGTTTCTCCAAAATTACCCACCCCACCTTTAATATTTGTTTAAAAATGAAGCATGCTATGACATTGCCTACTGCTGGTAAAAAAAATCCCTTTCACGAAAAAGCAACATTAGTGCCAATGTCAATGTTTTGGGATACCGCATTATACACTAAGCTACTGTCACATTAAATTACACCCTGTTAGGTCGGGGATGTGTTCATGGAACTATCTGCATTTCCATCCCAGGATATGGTCTAGGTGGAAGCGATTATCCTGCTTGCTTGTGTGGATTTCACAGCTCAACTGGCATCCCTTCACCGACTAGACAGCTGTTTTTTCCCCTCGCTTTGACTACTTTAGGCAAAACAGATGATCTTGGTGATTCAAACTCAGCCAAGGCAGCATAATAGAGGGGACAATTCCCCCTTACCAAGGGTATTAATTCACTGGAATGACAATGAGGACAGACCCTGATAATCACAAGTGTCAGTAATGTAGTCGGTGCTTTGAAAAGTTATTCAGTCAGTTTAATGTACTAACCATTGAAAGAAGCTATATGCTAAAATGATTTAAATATAACATTCTTAAGATGACTGTTACATTTTAATTGGGTATTAAATCATATATTTAAAATGAATGTTCTGTGATCTATTTCTCTACATTTATGGTAAACAAATACCCTATTTTACCGTCACAAGGACACACATTACCATTGATGTAAAGAACATAATACCAAGCTATTATCCAATGGCAGGGTCGGATTCAGACCTGTAGACCTTGCACTGCAGTTTTAACTAGTGGCACCTATCTGCCAGACAGGAACAACTGCAGCTCTGACACTCACCTCTAGGTGGTGCAGGTGGTAAAAGTGCAACAACATTGCCTGTAATAGATAGCATCACTAATGTGAGCTGGGTGAAGGGCTTCAACTCAGCCTGGCTGTCGATTGTTTAGTGACTAACCATGGCTCTGCAACACACACAAAACCTTGTAGCCCAATAAGAAATGTCCCTGTTGGACCAAGGTTATACAACTGTTGTACAGTAAATTCATATAATACAATACAAGAAACAATTATTTTTATAAGTTTGTTTTTTCTTAACCATGAAGGTTTTGCTCATCTTTGTCTGACTCTGAACTGCTATTACTATTCTTCTACGTCCTACTTTTCATAAGAGTTTCCCTTGCGAAGAATAAACAGGCTGCTCAATGATGAGTGAATTTGATTATACAAAATGTGAGCCACATAGTATATTCTTTCCAGACCTCAAGCAGTAGCACCATTCTCTCAAGTACTACACTTTTGGAATAACTAATAACTCATCTAAAAGATTCCAAACTCACATTAAACTAATGAGCCTGCAGTCTCAGTTATGAGGTTAAAGTGTAAGATATTGACAAGCAATTTACATCTACGTGTTAGCCAGTATATTTCCCTGTTGCAAGTATTGCAGGTGTTATCAATATGATAATTTACCGCCTATCTCAATATAATTATGTTGTAATAAAATACAGTACATCTTCCTTTGTTCTACATTACTCTCAATTAAATAATCAAGCTAGTGTCTTAATCTGGTAGCTGTGAATTGTGCGTATGCATGTAAATACAGTTTGTGTTACATTTAAATTAAAATTAGTGTTATGTTTATTATGCATTTAGGTGAATTTAATAAGAAACTACCCAGTACTTTTCAGGTAGTTAATCACACAGACTATGCAAAAATAGCTTTCACCATGGGGTTATTTCATATACTATTTATTTATTATATATACACCTTTTCAAATATTAAATTACCAATATCGTGATAGAACATTTTGCCACTTAAGCCTAGCCCTAGTAACAGGACACTGTTTAGTGTTTACAGAAAATACTGTACAGTAATGATGGAAACTGGTTCGGCTCTTCAAGGACACACCCCTCCCAACAAGACTCTAAGCAATCTGCCAAGTGAAGTGAACAAGGAAGTGAAGTTAGAAAAGAGAGTAGAGTCAATGAATTTATCACATTTGACTATGTCTGTGTAGTTTAGCCACAGAACACCATGCTGTTAGGTTATGGCATGAAAAGGCTGGCTTTGTTGCCGGATGTGGGAAAAACATCCAATAGACTCTAAAAAAAGCACAGGAAGGAAACTGGGGGTGGGGTGGCAGTGAGTAGCGATGGGGGTGTGGTGGTGGAGAGTGGGAGTGAGAAAGGAATGTTCCCTTCACTCTCTTTCTCCCTCTTGTTATCATGCATACACACACACACACACACATAATAACCCCACTTTCTCACTAACAGCTATGAAAAGAATGCAGCCGTTACATGCTTAATGATCGTTTGCCATCCATTCAAAAGAACAATCCAAGCCAGACAAAATGTAAAGAGGCCCCGTTACAGAAATCATTCCCTCTGACTGTGTGCTTACAATGCGTGGTTAAGTGTGTTTTAGATATCTCAGACATCAAGAGCAAACAATGACATCAATCATATTCTCTCATTTAACATCCAGTGCTGCATGCTGTTCTTTGGAGGGACAGCGGAGAATAGATGGAGAAGGGTTGAATAATTAATTGATTAATGATCCCTGGGAGGCACCACTTCACCGAACACATACATCACTCCTTGTGCCTGATATAGTCCTAAATGGTACTTTTAAGGGTTCACTTAGCTAGCATACGTTTAAAGTGGGTTTTGGTGTAGAGGCCATGGGAGGCCTACAAGCAGACTTTTGCATTGCTGAGCACCTGTATCTTTCGAATCGATGGGTTTCACTTTTTTGCAGGAACTCCATGAATGCTTCAAGTTGCTGGACACACAGACTATGACTTTGCCAACTGTACCATGATCTGAACACTGCCTGGAGGAACTTTAGAGTTTTTGGTTAGTTTTAAGATAACGTTTACACTCGTATTGAATGATGAGCTAGCAACAACTTTCTAAAATGACACAGAACAAATTTGATCAAGGCCCAAGTCCGCTTAAAAGCATCTCCCATGTAGTTGTCATGTTCATCTCCTTAAGTCATTCCCATCGAATAGAGGCAACCACTACCACAGGCTTTACCAGATGAATTAATCTGTGCATTGACTGTGTATGTTTAAGTTACAGATACAACAATTTAGGAGAACTAGGAACCGTTAGTGTGCAAAGTCTTTAAGGTGAAAAAAAAGCCTTACAGACATTGTAGGAATCCCCTCCTTGAACTTCCCTTTCTTTCTCTTCAAGATGAAATGAACGTAATAACCGTAGAAATGCCTGTACCCTGTGATGTAATCCGGTATAACACCACAGAGTATTTATTTGATACTTAAACTTCAGCATCACAGTCTCCTAGCTGTCATAATTGCTAGACAAATCACACAACATGAAGTCTAGATAAAGGTTACAGTTATGTTTACACAACCTAAACTATTTGGCTGACATTAAGGAAAAACCTAAAGTAAAACCTAGACGCTGCAGGCAAACACATCCACCCACCCAACATCCAGACAAGACTCTCTACTCTGTCTGCAACACGAATCCAGAGTGAGACTCCATTTTACTGCTCCGTGCTCATTACCCCTACATGTAATCCCAACACGGCAAGAAAACAGATTTCTCCAACTTGTCATGCAAAGGTCACAAAGCGTTAACATTCTACACCATCATGCACGTTTCATTGATTTTCAGCAGTAGAATCAGCTGTGGCATTATTAGAATTAGAGGCACTGCTGATTTTGACCAGTCAAAATGTACTGTGACAACAACAAAAGAGAACAGAAAAACATTTGAGCCATTTATTCAACTGAAGCCGAAAACATTTAATTAAAGCTACATAATTAAGTTCGTAGCAGAGGCAGCAGTCCCGTCAATGTAAGCCTGCTTCCCGTTAAAACCAGCGTGTAGATGATTGGACGGGGCAGATAAAGACCAGAGATCCTCCCCTGCTTTCACCTCCCGTGTGCCGTAGATTTAACAGCAGTGTCTGTGTGCCTCTAGGTAAGGTGGAGGGAGAGCAGGCGCCAGAGCACAGCTCAGCACCGTGACACCTCACCACAGCCCAGCACTAACACAAACATTCCAGCTGCCACTTCTCAGCCTTCCTGGCAGAGCCGCGGCGAGAAACAAGACCATCTATGTTCCTCCGGATCTGATGCTCCAGACAGGCTGGGGAGGCAGTCTGAGGCATTCGAATTACGACTCGACAGCTGTGGGATTTTGAAGGCTGATATAGCACCAATACCTTCTTTTAAGCAGAGGATATTTAGAAAAGAATACTCGTCTGTAATTGATACGATCAAGAGAGAATTCCATTTTATTAAAGCTTTCTTTTTTAACATGATTGTTAGCTTTGTTTGGAGGTAATGCCAAAAGGTAAACACTTATTGCTCGGGAAAACTGTGTGTGCACACTGCGAGTACAGTAGGTTAAAGCAACTGATAGTTCGGGTAATTAAGTTTTCCTTTGTCGCCTCCTAAATAAATTGGCTAACCTGCGGTGTGTTGTAAACATGTCTGATGCTGAACATTCACATTGTTTGCCCTGTCTGCCCCTTTATGGAAATCAGAATACCTTTATTAGTCTCACAGAGGGGACATTTGCAAATGATGTCATCTTCCCAGCAATCAGCAATTATCCGGGTAAGTAAAATATTATCAAACCAATAATAGAAACAATGACCAAAACTATGAACAATTTGATCTAAAATGTTCAAATAAAAACGGGGAAATCCTCTCAAATTCTCCACTGACACTCAAACTAATTATATTGTTGAAACAGAATGGCAGATCCATCGGGTGAGGCAGTAGTGCGGTCCGTGAGGCTCCTAGATAATATTCCATCACAATGCACAGCCATAATCAATTAAACGATAGTTTTATGCTGCAGTCAAGCCTGAATCTACACCACGCTGTATCAACACTGATAAAGGTATCCAATTAAACATCTAAGCTCAGTTTGTTGACTTAAGTACAAATCTCATT
The DNA here is from genome assembly GCF_902827115.2 of Pseudochaenichthys georgianus. Taxonomy (NCBI): domain Eukaryota; kingdom Metazoa; phylum Chordata; class Actinopteri; order Perciformes; family Channichthyidae; genus Pseudochaenichthys; species Pseudochaenichthys georgianus. The sequence continues at coordinate 14,751,585 of NC_047515.1, forward strand.
TCTAAAGATAGGACAGAATTAAAGTGTTGCATTTGGCCACATTTTCAGTGCTGAGAATAATAAAGGGGTATGCATATTAAAAAAACTTCTTCTTCAGAGGACGTGAAGCTGAAGAAAAGGACTGACAAAAAAGAATAATAATTGAACAATGTATGCTTGAGCTGAGTTTGCCATTAGTTCCCAACATTCATGTCTTAACAATGTCACAACATCCTTTCAGACATTTCAAACATTGTCTATGTCAACTGCTTTGGTGACTTTCACCTTTCAAGTATTTCACATCTATAATATTCCCCAAAGGACAACTGTATCAAAGAACAGAACATTACTTCTATGCAAATGGACTTGAACTATGACTTAGACTCCAGAGTAGTGAAGCGGGAGGAAGAGGAGAGAAGAAAAAGTGAATGCTTGTGCTTCTTTTCAGCACTCTGCGACTCTGGAGCCTGGGAACTTCAGCAGCTTGGCCGGGCTCTGAGAAATATCCTGAGCTGTAATGTAAACATGTCTGAACTCTGATCTAGCATGGCCCTCCCCTCCCCCACTCCCGGTTTAACCCGGAATTCTGTGCAAGGGGTTTGCCAGTGACATCAGGAGCCCACTTTCTCATTTCCTGAGCGGGGGTAATGACCCTGGGGAGAAGAGGCTGTTTGAAGTCCCGCAAAAAAAAGCTGCCTTGCACTGAACCCAATTGTTCTTCTCCAGAGAAGCGAAGTGGCTGATTACATTTGGGCTGCAAATGGTTTCTTCTGATAAATAAATCCTGTTGTGAAACTATAAAAGCCATGTACTGTAAGGCTGGAGGGAAAAATTACAACAAGGTGAGGACATTATGTTAACATGGTAACACATTAGTGGACATCCACACCCTGTTTTCCAGTGCAGGCTCTGCGATAATCAGATCTGTTTACAGGAGCAAGTCCAGGAAACTGACATATCAGGTAGCTGATTGGGAGATAAGTGTGAAAAACAAAACCTTGAAGTCGGTACACAATATGACAGCCAAAAACGAACAGAAACCATTAAAGGCATGGTTAAAAAAAGGTCTATGTTAAGGCCTTGTTGTAAATAAAGAAGCAAAATACTGCTTGTGTTCCAACTTTCCTTTCGCATGCATTTCGTCCCCTCAAACACCTTCCATGCACTGCACATACAATACACCTGAACATGCTTGTTCCCACAGGGTTCCAGTTTCAGCACTGGGTAGCAAAGCACTTGTGGAAAGACACTCCAAGGCACTACCCTACACCGCCCCTCCTTTTCCCTTTTTCCCCCTCACACACACAATCCTGCCCTCTCTTCAATTAAGTCAAGCAGGAAAAACCTGACAAACCTCAAGGAGCTCTCTCAGCAGAATAAATCACATCAGGCATGAACTGCTACCTCGACAAGGCCCCTCTGAAGATATAGATGTACATAAACACAGTCCTCTCTAGCTAAGTGAAGGCCCCAAGCTTCACACATATTTTGATATATAAATTCCAGATGATTAATAGCCATGGAAAAACATGTTTCCAAAGTCAAATGTATGTAATAGCTGAGATAGAGCACTAATATATTAGTCCTCCTAAAATTCCCTATTGACTTCAGTGGCACAGATGAGATTTTGTGTGTGTCTTCAGGTTCACAACAAAGTGCCGGCAACAATGGGAAGCATGCTGAAAGCGCACATCAGCAACAAAGGGATACAGTGGGGACTCTAATCCAAACCCCTTGGGACTGGAGGTATTTCAACTCAGTGAAATGTGCACTTGGATGAAACACTGAATAGTCGGGTAATTCATATTCAAAACATGAAACAAGTATCCCCGCATATTCACAAGAGTCTATGCCACTGTCTGTTGAAACGGTGCGCTTAACAGATTGCAGGATAGAGTATTAGATAAATATCATACTGTCACATGAACGCCTACACATCACTTGTATTTCTTTTTTGACTAATGGAGTGTTTTGTTTTCTATTACAGTAAGAAATGAGATCAGTGGTAGAAAATGTCAGAAATAATTTAAAAACGCCCGAGAGACTGCAAATAGTTTTTCGGACAAACAGTCCAAACCCACAAAATATTCCGATTACCAATAAACTCTAACTGGGAACAGCAAAAAAACCATCGCACTTAAGAATATAAAACCAATAGATGCTTATAGGTTTCATTGATAAACGCCAATAACTATCAAACGATTATGAAAATGGACTTAGTACTCCTACTGATCAACTATATGATTTATTGATTCATTCTGTCAGGCCTGGGTGCATAACGTTACACTTGTTATTCATCATGTAGGAATGCCAAACACATATACATGACCTTTTGTTTATCACTGCACTGGGTGTAAATTAGCAGAGTGGACACACACAAAACACAACATAGACCACCCAGGAGGAGATGTAGCAAGGTTGATGCTGATCATGTATTTTCTACAATGCTACCGCCGTGTCTGAAGGTACAGTTGTTACCTTGCAGGCTCTGCTAGAGGCCAGGGCCCACAGCCAAGGACTGCAACCAGATGTCTATGGAGGAAAGGCTTTTAACCCGACATGCAGCAGTTCCAGTACAACTCGAGGCTAAATGTACCCTAAAGCCCAGGCTGTTGTATACCTCTTAAAGAAGCAGAGCAGACCTGGCCCACCTGGACTGTCAGAGGCCTACGTTCCTCTGAGCATGTACCCACTTATATTGTATCATCCCTTGAAGACTGAGGATGAGATGGGTCTACTACACAATTTCAGCAGACCTCTTCAAAGAGATATTCAGCCTTCCCATAGGCTGCTGAATAAAACATGAGGCGTGTGCGGCAGGGTGGGTCGTGTGTGAGATGGGTGGGAGGGTGGTTGAGTAAAGAGAGAAAGAGGGAAGGAGAATACGTTTTTTTAAGACACCACTACTAGACATATAACAGATGATCCATGCATGCCTTTGATTTGACACACATCCTCACTGCCCCGCTGCTTGTTTGGCAGCTGGAGGCTTCACTGATTTATATATTTTTCCTTTGTTTCGTTGTGTTTTTTTTCTATATGTGCTTTTTGGTGGCAAAGAACTTCAACGTTCACAACATCTAAATGAGTCCAGAAATTGAGAAAAGATAGAAAGCGTGCTCATTTCAGATTGCAAATCTTGCCAGGTGTACAGAGATGTCCCAGATTCGCAGAGCACTGTTTCTTACACGCTGCTGCTGCATTGGCATGACAACACATTTGCTGAAGCTGTCTGTTTTAGACTAATGTTAGTGAATTTTACTTTATTTTGCTACAGAGATAACATTACATGTATTATCCAGCAGAATATGGCAACATTTTCACATAAGTTATATCCACTCCTTTTATGAAAATGGTCCTCAAGTATTATAGTATAAAGGGATTAGGACAAGGACACCGGAACTCACAAGGACTTTATTATAATAATAGTAAAACTGAAAACTGCAGCTCTTATCACACCTCTAATCTGTTTTGCTGAGCTAATCTGTTTTGCTGAGCTAATCTTATGCGCGATTAATCACTGTTGTTTGCAACAACAAACAACATCTGCAGTAACAGCATTTAAGTTATACAACATGTACCTGTTCTCCACCGTAACCTACTGTACACTCATGTAAGCGTTTACCGTACATAATGTCTCGTATGTCTTTTCCAGGAAAACCCAGCGGTGCACAGGAGGTGATACATGTGTTCTGGCATTAACGTTGTCTGGAATAGTCAGCAACAGCTACCATAGGAAAAAGAGCCTCAACGACTGCTAAGTCCTCAAGATAGCCTTTAAATAAATAAAAAAGGGAATATTTTGGACAACAGCTTAAAATGTCATTTGACATCATCACACTGAAACTAATGACTTATTGAAGATCCTGACCTGTGCCATCATGACTTTTGGTAAGATTAATAAAGCTCCAGTTTGTAAAATTGGAAACATTTAGTCTCTATAATAAGTTTAGTAAATGCAGTCATTAACTCAAAAGGATTGAAAATAAAGCCCCTCTGAGAAATGTTATTCATCAGTGAACTTTGCTCAGCGACACCAAATAATCTGGTCTCTGGGTTGGCTACCGAAAGAGAAGCTTGTTGAAGCTTGTACCCCGCTCTCCCTTGAGGACAAAGCAATCATGAACACAAATGTATGTGTAGCTAAGTTGTTGAGAACACATGTATGCTGATGCAGTCATGACACTATGTTTACTAGAGACTTTCATTTCATGCACAATTTAGCCGGAAGATGATCCTGAGGCTATTAACCAAGTAAGAATCAACATAGTGTCCAAACAAATGTCATCCAGAGGCAATCACTTCCTGGAATCTGACAAGCTACAGCATTAGCTTTGTGTGCAATATTAAGCTACAACTTCCCCCTTCCTTAGGGACAAGCTGTACTCACGTAGATCTAGTTGGTAGTAAACATTTATGAACTGGCCTCGGGTATGGCTGTGGAATGTCCAGAACATAATGTTACATGGTCCTAACTTTTATTGCACAAGTCGGTAAATCTGGCTGGTGTGTATCAGTTCAAAAAGTTTCACTGAGCAAAATGTAATAATGATCCCTTGTGTTTATGTTGTGTCAGTCAGAAGATATAACACAGACATGTTGGATTAAGATGTCATAATATCCACATTGGAAACAAGTTATTACTTGAAATTAATCTGGAAATAATTGAGCAGACGAGTATAAAAATAACAATTTAAGAGGCTAATTTCCTCAAATGAGTCCTCACTTAAATCAGCTTGTATAGCACACCTAAAATAAATCTATAACAGATCATAAATGGAGGATAAGGCATCAATTGTTAGTTTGGTTTACTCAAATCTGTCAATCTGACAAGTTTGCCAAATTATTATCATTATAAAATCGTTAGGTAACACTATTGTGAACTTTTGACTCAGCTACTTTCCATCAGTATTAAGTATTTCCGAGAACATCATGAACACATGCTGTAAAGGTTTTTTGCTACACAACACTCACATTTGAATAATAGAAGACATTTTAAACACATATCCCACACCCACAAATGCACTTTGCATAAGTAGAATTGGATTGTGGCAGTGTTAAAACATATCTTGGAATGGGCACTAATCCCAAATAGAGGGAGGAGGTTAACAGATGGCTTTACTACAGTATATGCAGGCCTATCTTAATGTCTTTTCATCAGAAAACTATGAGCTGCTCCACTCATCTCACAGACAGCCACAGTCTATACAATGAGACAAGCTTAATCACATCAGGCTTACAGTGTAGTAGGGCTGTCAATAAACAGCACTCGCAGCGATTTCAGTCCTCACTAAAGGGGACTTAAAAGTAATTCAGTGTTCAGACCAACTGACGGCCTGCTACTCCTAAAAGAAAAATGTTAGCTTTCCCATGACAACATGGGAGTGATCTGTGGGATGAACATGGATCCTTGCTGCATCCACAGGGCTGGGTTTAGCTGCGGGCTCCACTGTGGGTGGCCCCCATGGACCTGGGCTAATTGTTTCACATCACAGCGAGCCTGGCTGAGATCAGACCACCGGCGGCTCCGATTCAGGCAGTTCAACAGCCACACAGGGCATGCCAGGAAGCACTTACAGTGCACACCCCGCCCCACACTAACACACACACTCTTCATCCACCATACATGACCACAGGAGAGAACAAGAAATTACTTTTTCTCCATGCTATGGTAGAAAGCTGTCAATCTACCCATCAGTAGCTCAGTGATGAGGAATTAAGAAGTGTGGTTGTTGTGTTTTCATTGCTGTGTTTGCTCAACAAAATGTTCTTGAAATGTATTATACAAAAAGGTGTACATAGAATAAGTAGTACAATACTATCATAGGAAGAGCTATAGGATGTGATACATTTTCTATTGTTATTTGAAATGATGTCTTATCAATGAATGTTGCCATATTTGTCTTGATCGACCATATTCTGCAACAAACGCCATTGTGTAGTGGTTTTGCAACCTCCACACCGGAAAAATTATTTTGTTGTTTTGTCTGATTCCTATCCTGTTTAGAATATTGCAACAGATCAGATTTATCTTGCGACCCCAACATGGAAACATCTGATCTCTCAACAAAAGCACAACTGACGACGATTGCCAATGTTGACTTTTTCTACGGGGTGTTGCAATTGGGCCAAAAACATAAAGCTTATTATTTAAGCAATGCATCTTGTTTGGACAGTAGATAGTGACAAGTAACAACAGGCGAGAGGGGAGGAGGACAACGTTATTTGGTCACACTGGCGATGTTACGGTTCTGTGGTTTTGTTTTAGAGCAATAGATGCCTAGACGCTTCATGTTCCAGCTTAAAAAAAAAGAAGAGCTGCTGCCGTGGGGTGGACACAAAGGGGCAAACACAGCAGGCAAACACACAAGCGCACAAAGCACTTGCTCTATGAGTGCTTGCTGCTCTAGGCCTTCCCAGATCTGTCACTAGAACAAGACTGGGAAATAACAAAATGCTCCCAGTGCACACAGCACTGTTAATCACCAGGCCTCCTTCGCCTACTGCTTTTTCAAGGCCTGTTTGACTCTAAGTAAACACGTGCAGGAAATGTATTCAGTGGCTCTAAACATTTATATGGGGGGCCTTGTTCTTTAAACAGTTTCATGGCCAGGACATCTTTCAAGAAGGTGCTTAGTGAGCTACTTGTTAAAGGCATGATAATGGGGTATGACAATGCATGGCATGCTCCACGCAGTGAAGCTGTTGTTAATCCGTTAGTTTGTGTACTGGAACGGCATCGTTGACAGATGTAAGATGGTGGCTGAACACTGATCTGATGAAACGTAATGTCTGTACATTGTAATACAGGACTAATAATGTTGTGTAAGCTCTGCCCATTTCCATGCTGAATATATTTACTGACGCAGGTATAAAAAGGGAAAAAAATTGATTCACATAATTAAATGAATCTAGGAATATCCGAAAAGCTTTCGATGAGTTCACGCAAGCATTATGGAAAATCATTTTCCTGAGTCGGTGGTAAGCTCTACTCTCTTCTTCTTCCCCATTTCTCCTAAAAGAATATCCTTTGTTAATCTGGTCTCAATGAGCACCGTTGTTAAGTGCTGCTCACTCTGCACTCCCAGCCAGTCATAATCCATTGTGTTGTTTGCCCCTCACTTGGTGTTCATTTCCATCGCAAATTCCAATGTGAACAGTCAATATCATGCACAGATGTGGCTATTGTAAAAGCCTTACTTTTCAATCCAGAAACATGTAGTATGTGAACTACTCCAGGAAATATTTGAAACACAAATGTTACTTTCTTTATAGCTAGATATTTAAAGAAAAATTGAATTCATGTATTTAGTTGCAAGAGGCGAGCTATTCTACACTTGACTCAATTTGAATAATAGCAAGAAAGAACTCTCTGCAGTATTGATGCTGGATAGATTCCGTTCAAATGCATCAAGGGGAATTTCTGCACTGGCTGTTGTTCTGCTTCACCGAATCATCACGAGTTGTGAGAAACATATTAACCTCAGGGTTGATATAAACATGTACGCCAGGACTTCATTTCCTCCTCACCATCCTGCTGCACTCATCAGTTTTATGTAGAACACGCTACTCCAGAGTCAACATCAGTAAAAATGAAACGGTACATGATAATGATCCTCCCTGACCTCTTTTAGACAGTCAATATAATCCATGGTGTTGTTGTGTCTTGCCTCTCTACTTGTTTCACGGCATAAAACTGAATTATATGTGAAAAGCTAGAAGGCTTAACTGCACTTTATTAGCTCGATAAATCATGGAAAATCTACTTTTCTTGCATGTGAACGTCTCTATCATGGCTTAAGCAAATACAGTCGCAGAGGCTACCCCGTGCTCAATTCCAGTGATGACAATAAATGAACTGACAGAACAATCATCGTTGCCCTTTTATGGCTTTACTGGAAAAAAACATGACATTGTTTATTTTTCCATCCAGCATCTCAAGCTAATCTAGAGCAGGAACATCTGCAAGCTTTCACCCTTTTGACATCATACTGAAATGCTGCTTGGGAAATAATTCATAGTCTAGATGCTGAACTCCCCCCCCATGCCCAATGAAAGAAAACAACTAAATAAATCTTACATATCGCTGGCTGTGCCCTTAACAGATGCCTACAGGAAGTCAGTGCTATCAGCACTAGCAGACACACAGAAAGCCCTGCTGTGTCTCAGTCAAGTTCCCTTACCCTGTCCCCTGCTGTTGAGGGAAAATGAAAAATATACTGTCCTTTATTCTCGATATCGTTCGAAAAACTACTCCAAATAAGATATATTTAGATAATATGATACAGGATCCATTAGAAACAAACAAAACCTCTTCTTAAGACACACGTTGAGAAACCCTCTTAAATGACAGGAAGTATTCTCTCAAGAATGTATGTGACCCAGAAGAAACTGCATTTTCTGTACTGGAAAATGCTATAATGGTGCAAACTAAATGGGTCGAATAAGCACAACATGTGCATCTGCATCCCTCTGTTTGGATGAGCTGCGCAGTAGATGCTGACATGGGTTTGCAGTAAATGCAAAACATCCCCATGACCTAATGACCCCAAAACTATTTCCTCTGAATAGATTGCTTTTCAAATCATTTTGGTGATCCTTTATTATCCCATCTATTTCAAGGACACCTTTAATCAGCAAAACTAGAAACCAAGTGTATTACTCTTGTTTCAAGTTGTTTGGAAACCTTGCTTGAGTGGTGTGCCAGTGGGTCTGGATTTGTTTGTCTTTTAAAGTTGCACAAAGCCAAAACTGTTTGTTCACCAAGAGTCAAAGCAGGATTGTTATCCATGTGGAAACATTACCAAATACATTATGGCTGAACAAACTACAGCTCTCAGCTGAGCAGCGGCACCTTGCTCATATTAGCATGCAGAGAAAAGAAAGTGGGCTGATTTATGTTGTCCTGTAAGTTTGGACAGAACTGTAACTGTTTGCTCACCAACGAAATCCTCACCATCACAACCCTGATAACTATGTTCACCATGTGATCATCTTTAACACAAGCTGTATCATTATCATTGCCATCAGTACCAGTGCAATAATGATGAGTAGGGCCTCAATTAACTATAATTTGGTTATCAAATAAAATGGATTTGTTTTTCTTTAATAATGTGTAGGTCAATACAATGTCAGTGTGAAGTCCCAAAGATATTTGTGATTGATCGATTATGAAAACAGTTGGCTGTTATCACTCTTGATCAATGAGTGACCCTGCATAATGCATAGTGCAGGGTCACTACACTAATCTCTCAGGCTGCATTGTTACCACCATCACCAACTGTTAAATCCAATAACCTATGCAACTCACCGCTATGCGCGTGGAGATCTTCTGGTCTCCCTCCGTGCCCTTTTGCTCTCCGTTGGCCCTGCTGTACTCTGGTGGTTGTTGGTTCGATCCCCGGCTGCCCTTCGCCTTTCTGTTCCCGGGCCCTTGTTGGACAATGTTGAGCAGGTGAAGCGTGCTCTCGTGCTCCCGGTCCGTGGTCTCGGCCTGGCCCCTCTGGTAGCGGTTCTCGCAGGTGGAGTGGTGCCTCCTGCACAGCTCGATGCGGGCGCGCAAACGCTCCACTATGGCGTTGTGCAGCTGTGGGACCGCGGAGCCCCTGGAGCCCGCCACCACCGGTCCGTTACCGACCCCCCCGGGCATAGTTCCTAAACCGACCCCCAACATGGGTACGAAAGCCCCTGCAGCAGAATGAGCAGGGGTCGCTTCTCCCATGCCCGCAGGTCCCCGACAAGTTTGTAGAGACTGAGGTCCACTGAGCTGATAATGGACCACAGTACGGGCATGGAAGAAAACAGGATGTATGGACTCAGCTAGGATCCCATGTGGAAAGAGAAATACTACACGGCACGCACAAAGTCACTTGAGAGAATTACGATGTCGTAGAAAGATACGTTGCACAACCTTAATCAATGGTATAGTGGTGTAAATGACTGGAATACACTTGCCTGTGGAGTAGAATAAGCTACAAACTCACACTATGCCCTACAGAGGTATTCAAAAGTCCAAATGTTGCAGAATTATATTAGTGATTTCCTCCTCAGGGGTGTCACTACGTCAGCTAATAATTAAAACCGAAACGATGTATAAGCACAAACAGCTCGTGGATTCACACACAGCTGGGATGAATCCACTTTTGCTTAACGATCGACCTCTGCTCACAGATAAATTATATTCAATATGAATCCCTTGGATGATTCATAACCATAGCACGCACAACTTCCATCGATGACTAGATCTCCGGTATAATGGCATTACTTTATCTCACATGTGGCACACTTATTAAATAGTCCAAGTAAAAGAGAGTAAGAGTGCCAAGTATAAATTAAAAGTGAGCGATCGGTCGCCAAAATAGCAGCCGCCACACAAAAGCCACTAAACTTCCAAGACTCACGGCATTTTTGTTTGGAAATTAGTCCTTTTTCTCTGCCTCGCTCTTTCCTTCCGGATAAAAGGATCTGGTTGTAAATTACAAGTCAGGAAAACCACGCAGCCGAGACGCAGGGAGCCGTTGCATAAACCGATTGAGATCCGTCTCAAATAGTCCATTGACAATCGTTTGTCCGTGTGGTGCACCGAGGCAATAGCGGAACTACAATACACAGACCCTCATTGTATGAACATTCCTCCTTTGACATTATACACTCAGATGTGGCGGGGTGCAAATGCACACTCTAGTGGACTGAAGGGGAAACTGTCCTGCAACCATGGACAAAGGAAGAAAGCTTAATAATGTTTCTTAAAGGCACTAAACATCACATTTGAAGATAGTACATGCCAAAGCATAATATACATATTTTTAAATATCTTTTGTGATGGTGTTTAAGATTTCTTTACTAGCACCCTATAATATCCTACTACTTTAGGTTAAGGCCTACAGTATTTAAGGCTTGAAATGTTACATTAAGTGTGTGGTTTCTAGAATAATATCCCTATACCTCAGCAATTAACTAGATTAAAACCCACAACATAAACTTAATTAGTGACAGTGATACTATTAGACCTTGGCCAGGGTATCAATACAACACCACAAATACAGACAGCATTGATTTAATCTCAAGAGAGAACAAAATGTATACAAAGAAAGTTGCTATTTGTTGAAACGTAGCGTTAAACTCATAGAATTCTGACCAGACGTATAAACATAAGACTGCAAATGTATGTCAATGTACTATTAGGAAAATAGTCACATTTCAAGTTGTCGGTCAGTTAACATCTGGCACTGTTTGCTAGTCTGCGAGGGCACATACAGTATGAAGCATACTTACATATTAAGTGACGCACATAGCCTCCTATAAAAGATGATTAATACCTCATAAAACATATCGCTGATTGGTTCCAGACATGCTTGTATCATGGATGTATTCTGTCAGAATGGGTCTTTCATTTCCAGAAAGTAAGGACTGCTGCTGTGCCTAAACATGTTAAGCAGTGTTTGCAGAAAATTAGTACCGTTCTAAAGTGAACGGTAGTTTTAGTTGGTTTTTGTGTAGATAATTTACTAAAGCAACACCTGTGGGTAAGATGACTGCTGACTTACCTATAGTTTAGAGGAAAAAACACACAGATAGGTAGAACAGGCAAAGTTCTAGTGATACAAATTAATTATAACATTGTAAACTGTTTTAAATGTTAAAGACGAATGACATCTAAATAAAACATTTCATCATAAGTGTAAGTTAACATTAGTGGAGGGAAAATAAAAATGCATCTTTTATTTCCCTGCATTTATGTCTACATTTGCCTTTTGCTCCCTTCCCTTTAATACTATTTTTTGTATTATCTGTTAATGGTTTATACCTTAATAACATTTGTGGAGATTGGTATTCCAAGGGAATTACATTTCTTATACCATTCATTTTTCATCAAGTCCGTAAAAACCAACAAGTCTGGATGCTACAGTGTTACATGACAGGACTTTTTAGTTTGTACTTCTCTGGGAAGGCCCGCCCATCTCAGTCTTTATGGAGGCAGGACTATCAAAAATTAATACAAGCTTGGTTACGGTAATTAAATGTGGTCTGACTGAAGCATTTATTGAGTACACTTATCTATGCAACCACAACAGCAAAACACTTTTATTTTGTAATTTACTCCAGAGGGTTAGCTCAGCAAAAGAGAGCTATTGGGCTGGTTGGTTCGGAGACTTCAGCCCAGCCTTATTCGATCCAGATCCAGAGAGTAAAGTGATCCAGCAACACTTGAAAATAATAAAAAGTATAACATATTATTGTAAAAATAGTAACGGTTTAACATCCTTTAGCATCAGGCTGCTTCGACAAGGGAAGAAAACTAGCTATTGCAATCCCCAAACTGTTGACTATACAGGCATGAGACAACAGCTTATGACACTCAGACCACCATACTGACCTGGAGGGATCAACCTGTCAGACACCAGATTCATTAAACTGACCTCCAAGGCTACTGAAGCAATAACTACAGCTCGGGTTTCAGTTTATTCTTTACTGTTGGATGTCACCCAGTTATCAGTCTAGGAGTCATTAAATGACCATCATCGTAAACACATTGGGATTTTAATAGAAGTTGACAGCCAGCAGGGATACTTAAGAGCACCATGAATGCATTGTATTGCAGGAGGACACCGCAGAACTGCTAAATAACTGAGAAAAGGTTTATGTTTTATTATGTTAGAGCTAAAATGTTAGTAATGACTTGATTGCAGATTTCACATTGCCCTTCCTGGCTTTTTGGTACTCCAGCAATGATTTAACGACATCGGACTTTTTTATATATTAATAACTGCCTCTGCTAGAATCAATCTCTAGATTGTGGTAATGCTGTTGTTTCCTTATTTAAGTCCCCAGTAGATCCTTTATTTTCAAATACAAATTTGAATAAAATACATGAGACATCGAGAAACACTCTACCCTGCTACTTCACAGAGCCAGAGATTATTTAACGACCCATATAAACGCAATGTTGTAGCATAATCACTGATAATGAGAGAGAATCTTATTTTATAAGTGATGTTTTTGTTGCTGCTGCAGCCAATAAAAGGAGAAAACAAATACATAAAACGCCAAAAATGCATTGCATATAAACATTTATATCAAAGAAAGGTAGTAGAAGAAATCTTATCTTTGAAACTAACTTTTTTTCCAGCTGCCTCTCTTTAGTCAATCTGTTATTGCGGTCTTGGTTGACATTTCTAGCCGATTTGTCATCTTTTTTTTGTCCATGGTTAAATGAGATATTAGTCATTGGGCATTACCGGAAATGCAAAGTCATGTCACGAAGCACATGCATTCAATTAACACGTGCATGAGTTCAACGCATCCTGAAGGAAAACATATTTTTGTTTGATTTATTGTTGAGATATTATACATTAAATGTATCATTTTCCAATTGAAGTCAAAATACAGTTTTGTTCACATTTCCAGCATGCCGAGACAAAAATGTTAGGCATGGCATTGCATATGTGTACGTTTTTGGTAAGTAAAAATTCATATATCCTAACTGAAACCACTGGTATGTATATCAGATTCCACAAACCTTTATCCATTTATCAATGTACTTTATTAATGCAACTGCTGTCCTACACAACAGGGGGCAGCAGACATTCAACATCTGAGCATTACAGCACCAATTGGGAATGTATGGGTAAGAGATGAGTAATGGCATCATTGGCTGCCAGAAAACAGTGTTTTGGTTCATGTTTAAAGAGAAACCAAAACGCCAAACTTTCACTTCTTGATTTATTCTATGTCAACAGTTAAGGTCTACCGTAATACAGGAATAACAGTGTTGTATCCCAAACGAACTGTACCACATCACCATGACACTGGCATCGTCTGTCATATTGCTTCACAAAATCAAGACAGTTTGCATACATCAATGTTAGTAGAGAGAGGGTTTCCTTGTTTGGTTGTTTTCTTTCTTCTTTACAAGTGTCGACAGCAAAATGCACAATAAATTAATAAATTAACACACAAGCAATCTGCAAATGCTTTACAGTAGTAGCAATAACAGTGGTTAAAAAACGATCTCTACAAGTACAGTACGTCCACCCAGTGACAGTCTGACAGTAGATCTGAGCAGTGATTTCAATCTCGCCCAGTCAGGATGTCATTTAACATACTACAACTCACAATCTATCACAACACATACACAGCTCTTCGGCTTACAACGGGTATCTCTAGATAATAAATTACACAACCATTTCACTTCAGAGACTGACAGGGAGACAGGCTTTTCTTCAGTCTTTGTTTTCCTCTCTCGCTTTCGCTCTTTGTGAATCACAGCTCACCAGGCAAGGCCTCTGCCAGTGCAACTCAAACTGCCAGCCTCCCCATTTCATGTATAGATCATAAGAATTCAATGTTGGGAATAAAAAAGAAAAAAAACACTGTAACAAATTTAGCTTAATTTAGCCTGACCCCATCCTCATTAATGTCACTTGCTTTACACGTATCAGTAAAAAAATGATGATAAAAAGAATACAAAAAGCAGTAAAAATGGTAGAAAAACATTAAGAAGTGAATCTTAATGAAATAATCAATAATACCATCCAGCACTGCATGGCCACAATTTTCATAAAAAGATCAAACAGGTTATTAACCCTTCAGTGGTTCCAGCCCACAATGAAATACTGGACTTAAGTTGAACTACCAACTGATCATTCAGTTGCCCTAAATACAATATGGCTCTCAATTGAATAATATTGTGAACAATTCAATTTCTCCAAGGCAAAATGTACAGTCAAAACTGAAATGAAAATGTAAGGCAAATTTAACAAATAAAAGAGTTTAGGAAATTAAGAAAAAAACATTCTTTCCTAAACTATTTTCTTTAAGTGACTGATCCCTGGCAAATCTTCATGGTGGCAGGTGGCAGGAAAAGCACAATGTAACATTACTGAAGCGCACCTTTTGTCTCAGACAAGTGCATCAAACAGTCAACAAGATGTGCTGCAAATATGTCATTCTATTAATAATTTACATACAGGAAACAATTATTCCTCAGAGACATATCTGTAGTGTGTGGAATATCAAAGACCGGAGACATACATCAGTGAAAGATTGTGAATTATGGGAAAACATAAATAAGCTAGTATCCTTCTGCTCAGCTTGTATTTATGGTCTCTAGGGAGAGATAGAGAAATAGGGGATATCTGAACTATTGGAAATACATCTCCTGCTTTACTTTTACTTCATCTTACTCAATAATGTTCTTGGTCAGTGCACATTTACAACAAAATGCATTAGAATATTACCTGAATCGAACTTAAAGTCAAAGAGACTGCTTATTTTCTCCGGTCTTGCCTTTTCATTCAGTGCATTACTGACTATGTACCTGCATTGAAATAATTGGCCTGCCAGCTTTTAAACATGGTTTGGGCACATGCCTAATTGAAACCCAGGCAACAGCCTTTTACAGTCATCATTAGGGCTTCTGACACAGGCCTTTACGTATTTGCAGGGCTATATTTCCCCCCCTTCTCCTTACCAGACATGCACTGCTACGCTGAAATGATTGCCCGCAGTGAAAATAATCTCTTCGCTGCTTCTGCAAGACTCAGCACAAATGATAGATTGAAGTGAAAAGAGAGAGTCAGCCTGCATGCCAAAATTGGAGTGCATCTTGGCATTCCTGAGACCAGTAAGCGTATTAATATGGTTATCGACCAGTTAGCCTCTGCTACTCTTTAAAATGGCAGCAATTAGGTAAATGACCTGCTAGATGCAAACTGTTTGCAGAGGGTGAGACAGCTTTGATGGAACACCCCATGAGTAAGGATGACATTTTGTATATACATTATCAAATATCCGTAGACCGCTGTACAACAGTCTGCATGAAGAGCTTTGGCAGAGCTTCAACTGTATGGCCTGATATCCTGCGTGTTAGCAGTGCATTGCAGTACAAAATCATCACAGAGAACAGGCATAGGATAGGTTATGGCTTTCTGTCCAAATGTTTCAGTCTTAAACAAGCCCAACCAGAGCTCATGGTGAGAAATGCGATACTAGAGATGCTTGACTTAAGGTTGGGTTTTTGTTTCATTTTGTTGTTATTGTTTTGTACAGGTCAGTGTCAGGACTTGACCCCTTTAGCAGGTTCAGTAGACTGCCGCACATCGGTCCACTCTTGCATGGTGCTCTGCAGCGCCTGGGTCTTCTCCTTATCCACCTGCACGTAGTCCACCTTCTCATCAGAGGTCACGGAGGATGTAGAGGGCTGCAGAATGATAAATAAGGCAGGAGTGAGAATCTGGCTTGAGGGCGCAATGCAGTCAGATGGAAATAAAAACAAATGCTGATGCAAATTGTACTTGTTTTTCTTAATTGTAGTGAAAATTGCCATTGCCAAAATGCATTTTAGCCAAACTATTTAAACTCAAAACTCACTCAAACCTTCAAAATGCTGTCACAAAATGAGCTAGTTTAAACATAACACTTGCAACAATTCCAACAAAAAAAGCACACATTGTCCCCTTTAACACCCTGAATTAAAAAATAACAAAATTAAGCATTATATAAATGATGACCTTTTAACTTGAGCTTGTAAAATATCTTTAAAATATAGTATATAAAACAGAACCCCTTTCAGTCTTTTGGCAGAAATGCTACAGTATATGCTGATATGCCAAGTTTTTATTTTTATTTGAGTAAAGTTACTACAGAAATGTGCCATTGTTCTGTTGTGAATGTGTTTTTAACAATTTTGAAAAAAGTATGTTGGTGTTTGAAAAATGTACGAGTATGAAAGGTGGTCATTGAATGTTTTTTGTGTCAATCAATGAACACATCTTGGACTTCTCTTTCGCAGACTACAGTATGTCAAGAGTTTTGAAAATATTAATAGACCAATGCCCGTTAGCTATCGAAAGAAATATCAATTGTTTACTTTTCTGTGTGGGCTGGGTGATCCAGGCTGGAAGTCCAACGCTAAGTAGTCCACGTTGCCACACTTCCTAAGGGCCGGGCTGCTGGTGCCGCTCACGGCAGGGGAGGTAGACGCTGGGTTCTGCTAATGGGGACAAGAGGGAGACAAGAGGGAGGTTTCACTCACACAGGTCAAGTAGATCATTACAACAAGGAACAAAATGTGCTCTCCTGATCTCCCCTCCAGCTTTTGAGACTCACCATAGCCACATAATTCTCCTCACTGTCTGCAGAGTCAGTGCTGGTGATGCTTTGTGTAGAGATAGGTCGACAATGCTGGGAGGACATAGAGTTCATAGCAGGCCTAAAGCAAAGCAGACAGGACTGTGAGTGCTTCTACCTTCTGACCTCAGGCAGAAACCAAATACAGCAGCAATCTGTACCATCAAACCGTGTGTGTGTGTGTGTGTGTGTGTGTGTGTGTGTGTGTGTGTGTGTGTGTGTGTGTGTGTGTGTGTGTGTGTGTGTGTGTGTGTGTGTGTGTGTGTGTGTGTGTGTGTGTGTGGGGCCTTGTGTAACCCAGCTTGAATGACTGATATGAGACTCACATGGGCCGTGTCCAGGACATGGTGACTGGGCTCTTAAATGGCAGCTCATCAATGATCCCATTGTTCTTCAAATCAAGAGGTGTTGGCTTCGCTGTGGAAAACAAGAGCAGACACTGTCAACATTAACTTGTGTCTTTTTAAAAACAATTAACAACAACACATTTTGAGCTGATTCAAAGCCACAAATGCCTATAATTCTTGATGAGAACTTTGCTTTCAAAAACTCACATTTCCTGTTAGGTTTGAGGTTGCGGTTGACGGGTGGTGGTGTGACATCACTGAGGCGACTGGGCCGGTGACACAGGGAGGCGCTGCTCCCCTTACGGGCAGGTAACGTTGCAGAGAATCCTGGGAAATCAAAGTGATGTGGCCCCGGGCTCATTGGGATGTAGTTATTCTTAGGACTGTCAGCTTGGGCAGCGCTGAGTGGCGAGGAGCCGGGGTTCATGGGCACATAGTTGTCATCCGAGTTGCCGCTGTCTGAGCGAGTCAGAGGCGCTTTGGTTCTCTGGTGTCGGAAGAAACAGAGGGCACATGACTCTTTTAAACTCGTCGTTCTCCAAATTGTGGATAAAGTGGAAGTGTTTTGGCTCTCTCTTCAGTTGTGTTCACACTAGCAGCATCTGTCTGAGAGAGTGACTCACCAGGTAGGAGCTGAACCCATCATTGACAGACTCCACAGACTGGCCTGTGTTGTTGAAATGAATGGGACGGTGATGGCTGTTAGTTTCAAACGAGGAGCCTGTGGAGAGAGAAATCAATATTTACCACTGCAAAAACTCTAAAAGCTTCTCAAGTGAAATATTATGATGTAAAAACAGCTGATTTCAATAAAAAAAAAAGACATTTCAAGGAGATAACCTGTGTTTCTAGTGAAACAAAAGTGACATTTCATTAGATGCTTCACTGGGTTATAATTAGACTTTGCAGCACAGGTGTGTGAACAGCCTGTAGCCTCACTAACAAGGGTCGCCGGTCATTTCTTGTCTCTGGCTATACACGGCCCGAGTGGAGCAGAGAACACAGCATAATAAGAGGCACTGCAATGTGTTTGCGACTGTTTTTTTTTTTCATGGCTTATCAGCCTGGAACGAGGCATTCTGGAGCAAGCTGTATGGCTTGAATTTCATTAGCGTCTCAACAGAGCAGTGTCTGCTAGACTGGCCCGTTTGTTTCTGCTCAGCTGCTCGCGTTAAATCAGTAAAAAGAGAGATAGAGAAAGAGTGAGAGAACGAGGGGGAGGAAGAGGAAGCACAAAGTCACTGCCATACCACAAGGGAACAGACTGATCAAGTCTGACTTGCATTTGAAAAACAGGAAACAGGTGAAATGTGAGATTTCTAAAGATCCTTATGAGTCAACGGAGATTGTGTTTAAAGGGGACACATAATGAAAAACTCTCTTTTTGAGAGGTTGTGATTTGCATTTGCCTACCAACTCACAGAGTGTCAAATAGGACAACCTAGTCAGGTTTTTGTGGGCTGCCTTGAACATAGGATTCAACAAGCCATTCAGATTTGGCTGACCTTCCTATTTAACATGCAGATTCATAAACAAAAACTTCCCCACATCTGATGATTTCACCTTCTCGCTTCAGAATACCCTTTGCAAAGGTGGGTCATACTTTTCTTGCAAGCAAACATGGAAAGTGGGTTAAAGAATCAGGCACTAAAAAGTAGCGGGTAAATCGAGAGAGGGTAAAGAAAGGGATGCTCAGACAAACAGTATGAGAAAAATAATGTTTTGTAAAATCAAACCATGTCAACATATCATTGTAGAAAAACAAAACACGAGTATGATCTGAACATTAGCATTATATATCCCCTTTTTAAAAAGTAGCATTCAGGAAGAACACATTAGGGAAGGAATAAATCACACATTGCATTGAATGTACCTCGGTGCAGCCTGATGTTCTCGACAGCAGGAAGAGTATTCCTGCGAGGGATAACCGACACTGCAGTCGTCACATCTCCGTTCTGGCTACCTACTGAGTGGGGGCTCCCAAATGGCCCCTCTGACCCCTGGCTAGGTTTAGGGGGCCTGGGAGGAGGAGCGCAGGAGGACTCCGAGCTGGAGGGTGTCAAGGCATTGTGATTCTTATCAAACGTCCGAGGGATCTGGTAAAAGGAGCCAGGTGTTGTGGGGAGGTCATAATTGTCATGTGCACGTTCGTTGCTGTGCATGGTGGCAAGTGCATTGCAGGGCGTTTTGAAGGTATAAAGCTCCTCATTCTCCAGGTCCGGCTCATCCAGTCCGCTGTGAGCCGGTGCCTCGGAGCTGAAACCTCGAGGAAGCACGTAACATGCCTCCTCAGAGTCCTCATGTCCCGGTAACTGGTGTTTGCCTGGCTTTGGCAGGCTGTAGAAGCCGTGCAGCTGAGCACCCATGCCGTTCAGACAGTGGGAGAAGCCATGGGAGAGTTTCTGCACCGCAGTGTCACTCCCCATAAACAGATTACTTCTTGTGGCCTGGGAGAAACTGGCACTCCTGCAACATAGACAAAGACATGCACACAAATAAACAAATGCACAAATTCATTTTTTATTCTCCCCACTTTCCAAAGTACCGAAATACTTTCTTGAAGCAGACATCTGGCTCCAATTCCAATCCTAAACAATGGCAAATGTCTAAGACATGTCTCTTTTACAGTAGTATATAAAGTCCAACGCTATTACCCCTAAAGCCACTAGATGGCACTGTCGCACTCTTGGTCTTAGCACAGTTTCAAAAAAACAACACACCTTGCCATCAGGGTCTGAGCCCCTTGATAAAGCTTTACTGTAGCAGACACATTCAATTTTAGTTTCCTTGAGAAGCTGATTTGTTCTCATGTTTTCTGTATGTTGGCAGGGCGAGGGCATCCATGTTAAGCAGGAAAATGCCATGTCTTACCCGAGGGACATGCCTCATTTATTCTGGCTCCTTAGTAGAACTTGACCTTGAGTGCTAACTCGAGCAAACCTACAGCTTAGACATTTCTAGCCAGTTAGGTGAGCAATGGTCCGACTTAGTTGGCCAATGCAAAGATAAGTTATCCTCAATGAGTCGTTTCTTTATGTCTGAATCCATCTCTCTTGAGAAGTTATGCATAATTTGTTAGCTACACTGCAGGTTTTTAATGGTAACGTTCAATCTTGCTTATAAATGTAACCATTTCAAAGTAATATAATTAATATTGACATATCATTTTGCTCTCCCTGTCTCTATGACTGCGTTTCATCAATTCTTCGGCTTTCTTGTCAGGAGTTAAAATCATTAATCAATAATACTGTTCATCACTCCTGCCTGACATCATGGGGCTTTTTACGTAGATTAATTCATACACTGGTCTTCAGAGCAGCAGAGCTTCATTCTGACGTAAATCATACCCAGACACCAGATGCCCGCCGTAATTAGCAGACCCACAGAGCAGAAGCTGGGGAGGGAGTGACAGATATATCTGCATAAAGCTGATGAGATGGATTGTGAGGTTTCATTTCCTGGTTTTCACAGAGGTCCAACACAGCAGATTTATGTGCAAATGGTGTGGCTGAGAGGGCAGTTCTCCCCTGTGTGAGTCTAAACCTAGGAGTGATGAATTGCAGCTTCGGCCTCATTGATCATCTACTGTGCCGGGCTATCTGGTGAATGGCATCATTATTGAAGCTGCCTTCTGATTCGTGGAAGCGGGCATGATGGCAGCAGGAGGTGAGGTGAATGGAAAACTCAGGAGTGCATTTAATATAACACCGTTTTTTGTTCTCCTGCTCAGCATGTAGCTGATATATATATATATATATATATATACTTATACATATACAGTACTTCCAACATCTGACATGTGTTTCTATGTTATTGTTTTAATGTGAAATATACTGAAAATTGTATAAACTCTGTTAAATATTTATTTACAGGAGTTTTGCAATGCAATACCGTCAATGTTCTTCTTTCTTATACAGTGGAGTATCCCTAAATATTATTATAAGTCTTTGGGTCATATTACATGGGAGTTATAAAAAATGAATTGTGAGTGATGAATATTACATTTTACATAAAATATTAATTTAAATAAAAAAAGCACTGAAATCTAATTTGAATAGATGTGTCCTATGTGTCTAGTGTAGTGACACTTTAAGTGTTAAATATAAGCCACTCTATGGAAGTTATTGATATCATGAAATCGAAAAAAATAATAGAACATAAAACAATTAAATTTAGAAAATATTAAAGCACTAAAATAAAAGTGTGTCCTATGTATAATCTGTAGTGATGCATTTTACATGCAACCCGGTATCACGGCAAGACGTGAACATGTGACGATTTACCATGCTGGGAGATGTGAATATGTCACGATTTCGTCCCTTCAAACGTGACAGTTACACGATATTGTTAACCAGTGGAGAAATACCCGGAAATGCCAAGCAAATGCTACCCCGACGGTCGGTTGTTATTGTCAATATTAATATAATAATGATTTATTTTGTAATAGTCACACTCGATTACGCCGTCGGGGTAGCATTTGCTTGGCATTTCCGGGTATTTCTCCACTGGTTAACAATACCATGTAACTGTCACGTTTGAAGGGACGAAATCGCGACATCTTCACGTCTCCCAGCATGGTAAATCGTCACATGTTCACGTCTTGCCGTGATACCGGGTTGTTTACATGTACTTTATACATATTTTATATTTTCCTTGAAGGAAAATAACATAACATACAATTCAAATCTATGTTACCTATCTTCAACTATCTACAGTATGTAATCATTTTAAATCAAATGTAAAGCTAGAAAATAACACAAACCTTATTTGTTTAAACATGTTTTCATCTGCCACACTAATACCTTTAAGATTACCAATTTTTCATTTCAGAGGGCATTTATCTTTAAAATGTAATATGTTATTTTTAAGAGACTTCCTCAACCAGAGCACTTTTACAGGACATATAGCATTTCCACAATGCTTTATCACATGTAAACACACACACACACACACACACACACACACACACACACACACACACACACACACACACACACACACACACACACACACACACACACACACACACACACACACACACACACACACACACACACACACACACACACACACACACACACACACACACACACACACACACACACACACACACACACACACACACAAACAGTAGTTTTATCCCTTAGAGGCTTCTAAGCTGAGGAAACGTCCTAAACCTGTACGTTGACCTGCATCAATGGATAACAGGAAACTGACACAGGACGCCTGAGGGTCGTGACCTTTACCGTGCACTCTCTGTCTTCCTGCTCATGCACTGGTGGAGGAGGAGGTAGTCCTGGGGAGCACTGTTGGACAGGGAGCCGTGGTGTGAGTGGCGCACAGGCACATCAAAGGTGAAGAGCACTGGCTGGCTGGAGTGGATGGGGGCCGACGGCTTGCGATCTCCGGTCAGGGGAGCCATTGAGCCGCTGACATCTGCTCCCACAGAACGGGGCATATGGTGCAACCTGCCATCTGCAGACAGGGGAAAGGCGACGTATTGATTGTTTAACCCATAACATGTTTTCTTTTCAGGCCTATATAAGAAGTTTAAAGCACTTGTATGCAGATTAAAGTAAGTAAACATCCCTAAACCATTTTTCTTCTGAAGTCACAATACTTGAGTCAAAGGGTAGTGTGTAATTCATTTGATGGGTTTAAGCCTTAACATGACCTTGCTTTGTCTTGTACTCAGTAGCTTTCAGTATGCACTGATCAATAGAGAAGAGGGATCTGTCTCAAGGGAGCAGAGAACACAGAATCCTTCTGCTTTTCTGGGCTGCAGGGTGCGTGTGATTCACCAGCACATGATCCAAGCTATCCTTTTCGACCAGTGCCAGTGTGCTTTCTTTGATTTTATTGAGTTGCATCATTCTGCACAGCAGCACTGTGTGAACAACATGGTCATACAGTCTTTTTGTGTATGTGTGATATCCCTGATATCTGCATTGAAAGGCTACAAAGAAAAGACAAATCTGAGAAGGAGATGCTGCAAATAGACTAGGCAGGGAGCCAAAATGAGGAGGCGCACACTGGGCTGTAGGAGTGGAGAGTGGGCGGCCCACTGATCCATCGACCCATGGTGCTGTGTGCAACTCTAGCTGATGGCAGAGAGGGAAAAAAACTCCACCAATCGGGTTCTCTCTCTCTTTCACTGTACACAAGGTTTTGTATGATCATATTTATACAAGAGCAACGAGATTCATCTATTTAAAATTGGGTTGGTTATTAAAAATATTGATAATATATTGCTACGTTTTTGATTTGTTTGTTTTATGAAAAATAAAAATGCCCAATACAACATTCAAAGGACTTTGGTAATGTTTAGAATTGTATTTTTGGTCGAAGAAGAAGTCTCCAACCCTCAGTTTATTACATTCTTCTTCATGATGGGAGCTTGAATCAGTGTGTATTAGGTATTTTTTGTTAAATGAATGACTATCAATTACATAAAATCTAAATAGGTGATATTCTTTAATCACCTAATCTGTCAATCAACTAGAGCTGCAACAATAAATCAACTAATCAACAATAATTGATTAACAGAAACAAACTGCCAACTTTGATAATCGATGAATTGTTTAAAAATAAATTCAGTCAAAAATGCAGACATGGAGATTTCTTGATTTGATCTGTTTTTTCACCTTTAGAGTAATGTTTCGGTTTCACAATGACATAACAAGGCATTTAAAGACAACACCTTTGACCAGGCAGCCTATTACAGACATTTTGTTTATATTAATGAATGTACAAATATATATATATATATACTATCTGTTATATAGATATAATTGATCAGATGCAATCATAAGCTTAAGGACATCAAGACAATTCAGAAAATTATAAATTGCTCTAATATAAATCATATCTGATCAAATCACTTCAACAGAAATTACAAGGCACAAATCACTTCCCACTTCTTTCTAACAGACACACATGCTTTTTCTTATCCTCCACCATTCTCCCCCTCTTCTATCAGACCTTTACTGAGCATGTTATGGGTCAAACTGCCCTTTAAGAAGAGGGCAATGTCATGTGAGTCATAATGTGAGCTGACCATACAGAGGAACACAGCCACAGTGAAAAACCGAAAACACACAAGTGTGGTGTGTGAGCATGCGTGTATGCATGTTGGGTGGTGGGAGGGCGGGGGTATTTTGAAGCCCAGTTAGCTGAATGAGGTCACATCCATGCCTTAGGGGGAAAAGGCCTCTGCTGTGGGGTCTCCAGGCCAGTGGACATCAGTGAGATGCCCAGGCCCACAGCCACACAGGCACACAGGCAGGGACTCCCCCTCATGATCCTCAATTATGCCATTGTTCTGAGCGATTCCACTCTCCCTAGGCTGGTTAGGCATCATCTTCCTTCTCCACAAAAAGCTTTGTAAAAGCTTCCATCTACTGTGGTGAGTACTAACATGGGTAGATATATTGATTTGTTGTAGAAAGACAGCTCCTCCCCCTCCTACTACAGTGGTGAGCTGCATGGAAAAACACATGCAATGACGCAAATACTTACGACGCAACTTCAAAAGTGTGTGTGCACAAGAGCATGTTTTTGTGTGTGCCTTAAATTATTTTTTTATGAACTGACTCGACTGTCAGAAGGAGAATAAGTACGACTTGTCCATGTCTGCTGATGGAACAGCAGACATGGCTCATCATTGACACTAATGGGTCTGATGATGTATGTTACCACTGGGAAGCAATTCCATCAAGTCGCTACACAACACAGACATAGAGAAAATAGAAGAAAATATAAATGCTGAAAGTGTCCCCTAGATGCTTCTAGTAATATTCCCACAACTAATGTACAGTACTGTGACCATCAATATAAAGATGGCGAGAAGCTTATTAACCAAAGTGAAAAGAAATATATCATAATACATCTTACAAAGAAAATCATAAAACTGGGAGGGACTGGCACCAGTAAAATAGAGGCTTATTATAGCTTTTTAAGTTAAGAGCCTAATCCAATCCAATCCAACTTTATTTATGTAGCCCTTTAAAACCTCCAGACCAAAGTGCTGTACAGAGAGATATATAAAATATAAAATCACACAGTTCAGCTCACAAAACATAAAATAAATACATTTAAAATAAAAGATACAAACACAAAACAAACCAGAATAAATGTAACAATTACAAAATAAAAAACAGCCATATAATAAAAACAATAGACCACTGAAAGCAAATAAAAGCAACAATCTACTTGTTTACGAATGCTAAGGAGAAAAGGTGGGTTTTAAGACAGGATTTAAAAACAGACAGTGTGGGAGCCTGTCTGATTAACAAGGGCAGGTCCTTCCACAGTTTAGGGGCGGCAGCAGAGAAAGCACGGTCCCCTCTAATGTCATTAGCAGAGACGGTTTACTTGACGACTCAGCTGAAACCGCAACATCAAACAGGCCAGTTAAAAGAGAGAAAAGAGTTCATCCCATGACATTCCTTAGCGTGAAACAAACATCAGACTATCAACAGCAATGCATTAAAAGACCCTTTGGGTTGGTGAACGACATATGGCTATTCTGGGTCAAAGAGCTCCTAAGTTCACGAGCAATTTTCCAATTATTCTCTATAATACATCACCTAGTGTCTCATCTGCTCCGTGGCTATAATCTAATAGAAACCGGCTGCTGGTCTCAGGAGGCCAAAATTAGAACCGAGCTGGATCACTAAGGACAAGAGCGTCTTTGTAGGGTGCTCATTTCCTCTCAGTCCAGCTAGATTTAGACGAGGACATCTGATAATCTAATCTCAAATGAGAAAAATCTAAAATAGAAAATACCACTGTAACCCATTGAATTGAAAGGGGTTCTAATGGAAACATGAACAAAAATGAAATATTTAAATGTTGTCAACATCAGGATTACAATAATCTCTTTAATATTCCAAACAACATAATTATCTCAAGTACATCTTGTCATCTTGTCAATTTCACTGCAAGAAAAATACAATTTACTTAATGGTTTCATATGAGATTGCACTTAAAAATATGACCTCAGGGCCATGCAGTTACAAGGAGTGTTGCAAATGAACCTAAAATATGGCTTTGCTGCTGGTGGAGGAAGGGGGGGGGGGGGCATCTTGTGACACAAGGGTCAGACAAAGGTTTGATCCCCCATGGGTCCTGTCAAAATGCCCTTGAAAAGGCCTCTACCTGTTCACGTCGGTTTAAATCAATCTAAAAAGAGAGCACTGGCTTAATGACCTGAGTACAGTATAGTATGTGCAGAATACTTCAAAATTGAATTCCAAGTTCTAAATCTAACATGATTTTTCTTTTTTTTCAACTCTATTCATGACGTTTAAACCAAGTATTTCTAAACAGTTGCAGATACAGATTCAGTTACACTACAATATTATTGGTATTACACTATTTTTGTAGATTCAAATTTGAGGATTTAGTATGAGGTTTTAAATATTCTGTTTTATGTGATGACATCAAATATGAGGACAGACAATCATAGCTTATTTCCAAAACCTCAAGCTTTGAATGTAAAAAAAGACCCTAGTGTAGGATGCAGCCCTACTTCAGTGTGAAACTGATTCCTTTTCACTGGTGATTCCACGAATATAGATACATAATGTGTTGCCGTGATTGGATCTTCCAGCTCAGTGACTCTTTAAAAGCAACACTGTCGCAGGAGCCCACATAGTGGGACCATTTGCACGTGGGGCTATGGGTGTGTGGGGGGGGGGGGGGGACATGCTAGCTTCAGCAGAGATGGGTTAGTTGACACAGCGGACAGTTGTTAGCACTGGGGGAGTGTGACGCTCAGCAGGGAGAGGGAAAATGGCGTCCTTGCTAGTTAGTCTGAAGTCAACGAAGAGACATGGCTGTTTCATTCTACTTTGAAAACAACTCCGAAGAGTATTAAGCAGAGCAGACACACAGGTCCCTGATTACATTACTCCTCTGTGCCTGCCCCGCACCACAGCATCATGTGAGCACCGCCCCCTCCACTACACTGCGACATCAATTCGCTCCAAAACACTGGCCCGATCAATTCACCTAAAAGGCTCAGGCTTGTCTGGGGCTAAATACAGAGTTTGGCTAAAGTCTTAAATAGCAGCTGGCGGAGTTTGAGTGTTGGTTTTCATAGTTTCACAGGAACAAATGCAATATTTACCGGGGAAGGACTGTGCATGTCAGCAAAATAATCTGTAAGCGAAAAGGATAATGTGCTCTGACAATAGAGTGCATTTCAATATGGGGACATGCTTGGTGTGGAAACACTGATGTCACTCGGAATGGAAACGGTTTTTATTGTGTATGCTCTCAATTACAAAACACTTTCCACTTGTAGTGTTGATGTTTTATACAATCACTGCAAACACCTTAAGTGCATTTTTTAAGGGTGAATACATTGGATTATGGGATGAATCAAATCCCTTTGATTGTGTTTATACAGCTTGGTTGCCTGTTAACAATTCTAGAAAAGAGAATGTTGAGTAAGAACCCAGGTTATTTATTTTTTAAATAGAACACAAATATATCATTTTATGGTGTCTGACAAAATAAATAATTAAATAAACTGAAAGATTACAGTGATATTTTCAACTCCATAGCATAATGCGCTGGCAGATTGGACTACAACATTGAACCACTGATACTGGTCGTGTCAAGCAGGTAACCCAACCCTTGAGATATGGTTAGGACTAGACATCAACCTTGAAAGGTTAAGGTTTGGCAATGGCCTCCAATGGATAGGGTTCTGGGAATGTGCGGCGCTCCATAGGAGCGCCGCGTGGTGCACGGGCTCTCTGGTAAATATGTTTTGTTTAAAAACCTATTTAAAAACTCCTGTAGTAAAACCAATAAAGGTTAAAAAAGCCCTGTTTGGTCTGGGTTAAAAAATGTTTAAGAAAATGCAATAAAAGGGATAAAAGAGAGCAGCGGCATTATTAACAAAATGGGTAACACTTTATATTAAGGTACACAAATTAACCATCAACTAGTTGTTAATTAACATGCATATTAGCAGTTTATTGGCTCTTTATTAGTCATTATAAAACACTTACTAATGCCTTATTCTACATGACCATATTCTACAAGTAATAAGCCATTAGTTGAGAGTTTTTCCTCAATAACCCTCTAATTAGTGCTTATTTGTTGCAAGTAAGGAAGTTGTTGTACATGAGTTTGGGTCTTAATATGCTCTGCTCAATATGGGCCTAATAAGGCAGTAGTACCACAAGAATAGTAATTATCCCATAATAACACTTATATGGTCGATTCTAGGTAACAAGACATGAAACTATAAGTGTTAATTGTGTCTAAATAACTCAAAATTAGGTATTTATATCTAAGAATGTTCCCTATTTTAAAGTGAAGTCTTGTTCATAACCAATAAGCTAGTTTGACTCTGAAACTATAAGTGTTAATTGTGTAAGAAAACACTTTCCTCAAAAGTTACATTTTGAAAACTTCAATGAAATGGCATGGTCATCATGAAGTTTAATAATGTCATTAATGAATCATTCTGTCTGAGATGTATATCTGCAGTCAACAAATCATCAATCTGTCCTGACACAGGGGCTTTAATATAAACCGCCTTTGAAAAAAACAAATCCCCTTTCAACACCTTTTTTGATAAAAAAAACTGATGAGGCTGCTGCTTTACTTGCTGATTTAGTAGTTATTCTTTTTTCAATTTCTCACCATCTTAAGGCCATGCAACAGTTTAACTGAAAAACAATACTGACGTTTGTATTTCCCCCCCAGAGATAGACAGGGGAACAGACAAAACGACGAGGAGGAAAAACAAAAAAGAGTGGGAGCTGTCATGTAAAACAGGGAACAAAAAAAAAGAGGTTTGCTGACAAGTAAAAACCTCATCCTTTAGTTGAGATTATCCTCATCTCGAAGTTCAAACAGCTGAGGGAGAGCAGAACAAAGCCCATGATTGACGAGATGATGTTCCATTCATTAGATTGTGCTCGGGGTGGGTCTCCCTGGGAGCAGACACACGCCACACACCCAGCCGTCACTATCTGACAACAACAGTGCTAACACCCATCAGCAGATTGTGACAATAAGAAAAACATGTGTAAAAGGTGTTATATTGACTGGTTACTGTCCAATTTCTGATTAATCTTGTGCCTTTTATTATCAGCATTTTTCAAAATAAGATGAGTGACAAGCACACATATCATTTAAAACATATTTTTGTATTCATATTGTTACAAGTGATTCAGGATTCATACATCAATCTCTTTTTACATACTTCTTTGACAAACTTGATGATGGGCGTGCACAATGTATTCTCAAGTCTCCAGCAAGTGTTTCAGATGTTGCTAGTGTTATTGTGGGATGCACAGCAGTGGCAGCAGTAGCAAACCGACCTCAGACAGCAGAAACCTGACCTTCCAGTGCCATGGAGTCTCATTGTTCCAACAAAAAAATCAATGCACACAAAGGGCACTTTGGGAGGGGAGAGGCAGATGTGTAGCCAATGAAGAGGGAAGTATGTTTGTATGTACTGTGTGTGCCTGTAAATATGTATAAAATATGTTGTAGGCTACAACACTGGCCTATTTATTTTAATCAAGCCAAAACGATCGGCATAAAATGGGACTCTCCAAGCAGACACCCAAATATATAAAAAAATGTCTACTTGGCCCATTTATTAAGCATGTGTGTATTTTCTGCTCATAATGTGTGATATTCTTTTCTCAGACCTTCGTCAACACATTGCAGCAGGGTGGATGGAGCTGACTGTGTGCTGCTCAAAGCATTGAATATTTGACTTAAAACTCCATTATAATCTTTCTATCAAGAATCAATCAATCAATCAATCAATGTTTATTTATATAGCCCAATATCACAAATGTTACATTTGTCTCAGTGGTCTTCACAGTGTGTACAGAATATCAGTATGACAATACGACACCCTCTGTCCTTTGACCCTCACATCGTACAAGGAAAAACTTCCGAAGAAAACCCACAGTTTTAAGGGGAACATGAGAGAAACCTCAGGGAGAGCAACAGAGGAGGGATCCCTCTCCCAGGACGGACAGACGTGCAATAGATGCCGTGTGTAAATTGAAAAGATAATACATTTGCAACATAGGTAGTCCAAATGTTTGGAAATGCATGTGTGTATAATAGGAAGATGAATCCACGAGGATATCCATCCAGGACCTATGATCCAGGACCACAGCCACGACTCAAGATCCAGGGCTCGCAATGCAGGACACAGGACCGCAGGATCATCCATGACTCCGGATCCTGGCGTATATAGACACCAAAAAGAAAGACATTTGGGGAAGCAAGAGGAAACTATGTCCCGTTCACTTTTGATAATACACAGACCTCATTGAGAACAGTAATACAGGAACTACTCTCTACTGAAGACATTGTACAGTTTACAGTTTGTTCTGGGATTATCTGGAGTGACAGAAGACCTTCTGCAAAACAAGCTGCCGTTTCTCAGTTGTACCTTGTAACTGTATGAGGACAAACCAAAACCAAATTATTGTCATGGCCACCAGAAAAATGTAAGTAGCTGTAAGGATGTAAAAAGTAAAATGGTCACTGAGTGTGAGAATGTGTGGGGCATTGTGAAACCTCATCAGATATAATCAAATATAAAAGTTGTATTATAAAAAGGGAACGTTGCCCTTGCTCGGTTGTGTAACAATGAGCTGCTGTCATGTACTTGGCCAACCTTCCTCAAAGACAGACTGACAAAAGGTAGGTTCAGATTAAGGTGCAGATATAACTAATGCAGGCGGAGTCTCAACAAAACCATCTGAGGAACACAAACACTCCTTTCGAAGAGTCACTATTGTCTAGCCAAGCCTGGTTGATCCCATTCACTGTCATGTTAGGCTTCCCATTGGCACTGCAGATGTGTTAGAACAAAACATATGACACAGTGTAGAGTATGTAAAACTGCGTAATAAAATCAATATGAATTTCAGACACCCAGTAGTCTGGTTTGCACCTCCTGTCTGGCTTTTTATGAAAACTAACATTATATCTGCCTAACTTGCCATGTGTGTGTCGTCTTCTGTTTGTCTCAGTCTGCTCGAGTACTTTCCATAAGAGGAAGTAACTTCTCATGTTTTTCAGAACATGGTTTGTTTTCTTCCTGAAAGGGAATTCCCAGTCTGTTAGGTGACACACTGGCACAGATCGGCAGATGTCTGCCAGAAAATAAACCAACAACAAAATATATTTACCTTCTCAAAGATCTTTGTGAACAGTTATCCTCTGTTTGCTCTGAATACTATGCGGGTGTCTGAGTCACTTCATCAAACTAAAATCACTTAACCCACAAGTATAGGATTCTGTATCAACTGATAAAGGCTCAGTGTGTTACAGTTAATGTGTTGCTGGTGTGAAACTGTGGCTCTGCTCCACGAGCGCTATGTGTTCACAGGCTCAAAGAGCAAGATCAGAGATGTTGCGTTAGGAATACTGATTCACGCAGGGAGTTGCCTCCTCACACACCCTTATTTCTCTATCTTACAGTCACACAGATGCTCAGTGAAATCAATGTCAGCCTCAATACACATTGTTATTCACAGGTCTGGTTGTTTCTTCAGGTTACATTGGCATAAAGCTTTTTCTGACTGAACAAATGTTTGTGTTCTCAACAATTGAATTTGTTTCCATGTGACTGCAGTATGTTTTGTCTCTCTCAGAAATGTAAACTGCTTTGTTCAACACACTAAAATAACGCTTAATGCTTGGTTGGTCACTTGATGAGTTGATCCTTAGAAAACAAAATAACTAATCCATCAGGCTATTCAGCAATGAAATAAACGGAAGAATATATTCTATAGTATTTACAACTGTGCAACAATCTAACATTTTGTATTAAGCTACCATTGAATTATTTCAGTTGGTTCCCTGAGCATCTATCCTAGTCACAACAGCTAGAGGATGTTGTGTATTATACACATTGTTAATCCATTCTAGGCTAATTTGAGGTGTTTGGCTCTAAGACAAAAATATCTTGCTCTTGTAATCATGAAAGGTACTTTTTGAATTATTATACAATAGGTAATTTCAGCTTTGTATTATTCCACTTGTGTGAAAAGTGAGGCAAGAGTTACGGTCTTTGGAGGGAGAGCTGCATGGAAATGCATAACAGTCAACAACGTATGTCTCGGAAAGACACTGCCTTAAATGCCTGTCATGCAAAAATGCTTTTGCATTGAAGGTACGTGAATCTTAAAATGTGCATGTAGTTTGTTTAAGATGGAAAGCAGAAACAAGCAGACACCAGCAAGAAGAAGCCGTGTGTGTGAGCACCAGTGAACAAACACAATCAGCTTGTTTCAGATCAGCAGTGGGTCAGCTCTGAATGGATTTATTAACCAACTCAAATTCACGGCTGTCTCTCAATAAAGTCCTTGCTTTTTCACATAATGTAGACTTCAGTAATGACTCAATAGAGAACCAGTGGTAAATCAAGCAGCAATGCCCTTGGGGAACAAATATATATAAATAACATCTACATTTCCACTTGATTAGTTCACTATTCAGCTGCACACATGGAATTCAAAACTACTACTACTACTACTACTACTACTACTACTACTAAAGCATCTAAATACATGAAGTTGCATAGGATCAAGGGAAGCTTGGTAGCTTGGTAGTAGCATAAGATTTTCATGCCTTTCTAGAGCATTGAAACATTTGAAGAAGGCTAGGAATCATGATTTTGCTAGTAATAAGCTGCAAGTGGTTTTTCATAAAATAAGATAGCACAACGGGGTAATAACAAATACTAACTTCCTGTTATGATGCACCCATACTAAAATATAGTGTGAATTTGGAAGCAAAATAGATCTAGATACGGATTTCTCCAAAACACATTTAAGTGAAGTTTCTAGATCAAAAAATGGTGTCACTAATGCAGCTGTGATGACATAAACCCTCTCAGTCCCCCCACCCGTTCTCCCAGCCACACCCCGCTGGCTACAGCTTATACAGTTTGAGATTCGTAACAGGACCTCGCTAGTTGTTGAACTTGGAGCAGGGGGATTCCCTCCTGATGTGAGAAAAATAAGACAGCTGTTTTTATTTAACACCTGGACATATTGCATGTTGCAGATGATCAACCAAGTGCACCAAGATTAACGTCCACCAGCTGCCAGATGGTGGGAAAACAACATCATGAGCTCAATCTGGATGGAAGAAGAATATGAGGAGAGTATATTTTACAAACTCACGATAACACAAACTGTCCTGAATATATGGGGTGCAACTAATTATGTTTTTCATTATTGATTAATCTGCTTATTTGTTTCTCGGTTCATAGTTTGGTCTATACAATTGTCAAAAGAGGGGTCTTTAAATACCCAAGATCCAAGAAAGTCAGCTTATTATGTATAACCTGAAAATAGCAGGAAAACTGCATATTAGAGAGGCTGAAAACTATTTCCTAAAAGTTCTGCAAAATACTTAAGATTAAAGGGGCCTGCCAAATAAATGGACACAGTGCCGGAGAGTGTTATTGATTTTTCTCTTCATTTGTTATGTTAAGGAAAGGGTCCGCTCTCTGCCTCTTGTTTCCAGGATGGTGGGAATTCTTATTCTTGATTTTGGCCATTATAAAACTTAGTGGCAGATACAGAGGGGGCAGTTTTGCCACAGCTTCTCTTTTAAATATGTTGCGCTTGAGAAAGGCTTGTTTTCCTCTTGGATTGCTAATGATAAAAAAAAAAAGCTTGTTGAATTAAAGTGCCGAATAGAAAACTCATGCAAATGACATCATGTTTATGCAGTAATGTTCTTATGTCTTTGAAAGAAAATAAATGATAGTAATGCAAACACCTCTCCCTCTAAGCAGCAGTAAGTGAGGTCTTTACCCAGTGTGGGTGAACCCAATGTTTTCAGATGTCAGACTCATTTTCTGGGTGGATTGATCAAAGACCTGCTATAATAGTGAGCTGAATGTGTTGTGTTAGTTATTGTTACTTTAGCTCATGGCATCTGAGGTGTGAGAGCTTGGAGCGTCGATGCATCTTTAGATCAGACATTACCACCAATATTCAGCAGAACCACAATGATTAGTCGAGCTTTTTTTTTTTTATCATTAGCAATCCAAGAGGAAAACAAGCCTTTCTCAAGCGCAACATATTTAAAAGAGAAGCTGTGGCAAAACTGCCCCCTCTGTATCTGCCACTAAGTTTTATAATGGCCAAAATCAAGAATAAGAATTCCCACCATCCTGGAAACAAGAGGCAGAGAGCGGACCCTTTCCTTAACATAACAAATGAAGAGAAAAATCAATAACACTCTCCGGCACTGTGTCCATTTATTTGGCAGGGATGTTCCCATTCCACTCTCTCAAATAACAAAGATGGAAAAAAAAACAATTGCTAATGATATCATGTGGCTGGACCTCTGCTGCACATTTTGTGAAAACTAAGACGCAAGCTGTTCCAAATAACACCACAAAAAGCACAATAGGAGACTTAGAGAAGGAAGGAGTTATTAGATGTTGTTTTGTACTGCTTGCATGCCTTAAACACCAAAACACATGTGTTTTTTCACAAATCATACTATCATCCTATTGTACTTTGTAATCATTCTACAAATTGATATGCAATTGATTTCTGTCTACGAATTGAATGTTTATTTTTTCGTCTATTGGTTTTTACATTTTAAAAAACTTGAATTATACATTTAATGAAAAGATAATCATTTATAATGGTAAACATAGCCAGCAAGGATTTTTCTAGACTTGCGTAACTAATTGTTTATCAATTGTGTCCCTTATTTACTGTTGGACAAAGAATAATGTAATTAACTTGTCCTTTTAGTACTACTTATCATCATATTGGAAGCAGATTTTATACTTTACAAACTAAATTGTCTGAAATGTAAAATTGACATAGTAACAGTAACAGCAGTAAACACAAAAGCAGATCAATAAGCCAACATGACACAAAGATTCCTAAAAATAAAAAAAATCTTAATGAATTGACTTGTTAGGTTTCATTGTGTT
Organism: Pseudochaenichthys georgianus; assembly: GCF_902827115.2. Classification (NCBI taxonomy): domain Eukaryota; kingdom Metazoa; phylum Chordata; class Actinopteri; order Perciformes; family Channichthyidae; genus Pseudochaenichthys; species Pseudochaenichthys georgianus. Next base: position 14,787,012 of record NC_047515.1, read on the forward strand.
TTAAACAGGGAGATGGTGGAGACTTAAATGAAATCAGTGGCAAGTGGATAGAGCAGCAAGCACAGGTCAGGCTTTCCTACCGTGGTTGTCGTCTGACTGGTTGAACCCACACAGCTGACAGATGGAACGGACCCACTTGTTCATCTCCTCCTCAGTCTCAGCTACGAGATAAAAAGTGCGGTCTGAGGTCTTGATGTCAAACACGAAGCTGTCCTGGAACTCCTTCCTCTTAAAGGTCAGGCCGGCGTCAACCTGCTCGCAGCAGTGCAGGTCGATGACCCTGATGGGTTTCTTGGAGTGGTCGTTCTTGTAGTACTCGAGAACATCAGGGTCACCACTCATGCGGCCGCTGCGGAGTATGAACCAGCGTTTCTTCCATGCCTGGGAAATGGGAATAAAATGTAAGTACAAGACTGACCCTGTGAGCCAGAACAGCAACATCATATATGTTGATGGAGAATTATACTTTTATCGGCATTTAAAATACTGAACAATAGTTCTGTTTAATTCCCTACTCTATGTGATGCAGAATGTTACCGTGGCAACGCACTCAACCGCTGAACTGGGTTGTGATGTTAACTGTTTTATCAAGCAGGGAAACTAAAGTCTGCCTACTTGAGGAGGATGCTGTGCTTTGGCATGCATGTGGTTGGTGTGTGTGTGTGTGTGTGTGTGTGTGTGTGTGTGTGTGTGTGTGTGTGTGTGTGTGTGTGTGTGTGTGTGTGTGTGTGTGTGTGTGTGTGTGTGTGTGTGTGTGTGTGTGTGTGTGTGTGTGTGTGTGTGTGTGTGTGTGTGTGTGTGTGTGTGTGTGTGTTGGAGGTTGTGGGGGGGAGGCAGCAGGTGCTTACTCCCTCCCAACGTATTTCCTGTGCTGAGATCCCTCTGTGAGCTAAGACAGAAGCAGATCTCCTCCATGACAACTTCATTATGAGACTGCAGGCCCCGCCCTCTTCCAGAAGTGGTGAATGACACTGTGTTGCTCCAATCAACACTGAGCCATAGCTGCGTGTGACCGTGTCACTGAAGTTGCCTCTAAGACTGTAAATAAACACTGCTTGTCATAACCAGATGAAAGGCAGCAGCAGTCCAACAATACCCACAATTATGCAAGAGCAAAACCACCAAAAGTAACATGTTGATTTCACAAACACAAAACCACTGTTGCGTTTGTCAACTGGAAACAGCATAAAGGAAGGACAGTGGCCTCCATATGTTTTCCCAGTAACTGTCTTAAAGGGCCTCTGTGTTCTCCGTGCTCAGAGACAAAAGAGGAAGATAGACCAGGAAGGGAGAGGGGGAGTAAAGGGGGGTTTTGGACATCTGCCAGTGATGCACTTCCGCCAGGCAATGTCTCTCACATGCAGGCTGCTGACACACAGGATCCTGCAGGCCCCCTCTCTCCATCAACACAGACACTGCTGCAAGGCTAGCTGCCCCACACCCCCTCAAAGCAGACAGATGCATACACACAGGGCAGAACATGGATTTCATTGCATCTCTCCTGTGCTTTTCAAATGAGGTATTTCTAATCTTCTTCAGATATATACATACATCATTTTCTTATAAGCTATTTCAGGGATACAATGAATGATGGCTGAATTCGCTGTTTAGGTTTCAATGTCCTTGTACTGCGCACACTGGCTCTCTGGCACACTAATATGGATATCTGTGACATTTGTACGCACTTCTAAAGTGTTTATGTATCCTCTGAGAAGTCAACAGAGGTAAAAAGAAAAAAAGCAGCAACATGTTTTCTCTTTTTTCCCCAGGAAGTGCAGATTGTGATCTTATCTCCTGTGTAGTTGAAGAGCTCCATGTGGTATATGACTTTTTCATTTTTATTTTCTGTGAGAACGATAGGCTGATAAAAGCCGGAGGCAGTGTATATATATCTACCACTACAGCCCTATCTGATGAGCTGTGCAGATATACGAGGCCATTTCTCACTATGGGAGGTTGCTATTAATGTTGCAGTTTGTACTGCTAAAGGATGTGAGAGAAAATATTTCAAGTATTTAAGCTTCCTTCTAGGACCGGTGATTCTATCTGAGTGTGAACTTCCTTATTTCATAAATGTACAGTACAGTCATCTTACGCCTCAAAAGAAACTGCATTCCCCCCATCGGGTCTGTAAAGCTCTTTGGTTCTGTGCCATTACACCATGCACAACTATAACTCTTGCAAACCCCATTTAAATATTGTTGCCTTTTCTGGAAGGACAGAGCATCACTTAATTGAGACCTGGAGCGCTGCCCGGCTTTCAAGAGGTCAGTGTGACCCTGCTGGGTTATTCCTGGCATCCTTCAACTGCGGCCAGCGAATTAACCCAGGACAGCCACAGCTCTCCACCGCGGAGCAAAGACAAATAATTTAGGAGGCCTTATCACTCTAAAAATAGCATGCTTAGTTTCCAAGGGAAATGCAGTTACCGCCTAATTTGGGAACAAATTAATTTCCAGCTTGGTCTTTGAATAAGAGGTTTGAATAATGTTTCCTTTTGTCACACTTTCTGCCAAGCTTTTCAACTGGCATCGCAGCCTCGACTCCCTCTATCACTCTCTTTCTCTCTCATGAACTCTTTCAAATGCGAGCAAACTTCCCAGGCGAAGTAGATCATGGGGGAGGAGGACACAACAAAATGAGCTTACCCACCCACCGCCTGTCCTACAGAGCATGTCTAAGCCCATCGATCACTGTCTGAGCGCTGGGAAGTGAGCGCTGAAGCTGTGAAACTAGGCTGAACTCTCCCGGCTCTCCAACTTTCCCCTCCCCCTCATAGCTTTGGTTTAAGCAGCATCACTTTTCTATGGGGGGGGGGGGGGGGGCTCAGCTGAGAGGCACACTGCCCCTAATAACAACTGGACACGACAGTTCATTGAACCACTGACGGAGCCGTGAGCACCAATCACACCCTAATACCATATGATTGTTACGAGCTGTTTACTGCAGTATCACAGGGCGTGTTGGAACTCCCTGCTATTTATATATTGTTGCATCGACTCAGTCATCTTGTGTCTTATCTGTCAGAGAGAAACCATTATTTATTTATTTTATTATCATACATTTTACCTCCTTGTGTCTATTAACCTGATCAAATGCTATATTTTGCTGCATGTACCTTTAAAGTTCTTAACAAACAATCTGAGGGGAATGTCTTGTTGTTTGTTTTAAGCACTTTGAGCTGCATGTGTTGTATAAATAAAGCTTTATTATTATTTGCTCATCATGTTCCGAGGTCAAAGTCAAATAAAGGTCAAATCTGAGCAGAAAGAAACTATAACCTCATTAAGCAAAAAACCTATGCAATACCCTATACCCTATACAACAACAACAAAGTCTTGTAGACTTCCTCAGATGTGTTTTTGTTAAACTCTGCTTTTTACATTGTCAGGGTCTAAACTGTGGAATAAATGGTGTGCCAGCGCTTGAAGCTCTCCAAGAAGAAGAGCAGCCACCCGTGTCTGTGTGTCTGTGAGTGTTTCGTTCCTTCAGTCTTATCCAATCAGCCCAAAGGCTTGATCTCACCTTGTTCTAACTGTCTCCCTTGTCCTGTGCTGATGGCAGCCATGCTACAGATACAGAGAGGCTACAGTGGAGCACAAAGGAGAACACGTCGGCATCTATTTCAGATGACTGGGAAGGAAAACCTCTAATAACAAATCCTCACACAAAAACCTTTTGAGCAAGTTCACTTCTAAAAATAGGATCAAAACGTTTTTTCTTGCCAATTCCTTTTGTTTCTTTGCATGTTGAGAAGGAGACATATTTCCTTCTATTTTTGACTTCAAAACAATGATACTGGGAAAACAAACAATCATACAAAGGGGACACAATTGTCTGGTGTGTGTTGATAGTTCTCCGAGGCTCAACACAACAGTTTAGGAGATAAATACACAGCAACAGCTGATAAGTCACGGCAGTCATTCACTGCACATATATCTAATCCAACACAACGTAAAAACAAGCCCAGTCTCGTGTCTTCCAACACCACTCATCACTCTGCTCTCCTAGTAACACTGCATAATGAAGTTGGGGATGGTTGTGGCCTAAACAATTATCCAAGGTGTGCCTTTCACGGCAATCGAGCAACACACAGTGTGTGGGTAGGAGTAGGCTGTGTCAACAGGCTGGCTGATAAGCATCAGTCCACATGTTTTTGAATGTGCATGAGCAAACATCCAAACTAGACACGTATGCTATCATCATAAAGGTTAGAATAGTCTTGTTTACCTCTCCTCCTAGAGCAGGAGAGGAGGAGACAGCAGGTAGTTGTGTGTGACTCCGCCTCCTCCTGCAGCAGGACACACACCACACAGCTGCACAAACACTGACACTGTGAGGCTGCCTTACTGCTTGTGTACATCTTTTTTCATATTACCATCATTTTTGTAAAGGTCATGTGTTGCGGCAGGGCGATTTACCTTTTGTGACACTGAATGCTTGGCTGCCGTCGGAATGGAGGCCTTGGGCGCACACACACACACACACACACACACACACACACACACACACACACACACACACACACACACACACACACACACACACACACACACACACACACACACACACACACACACACACACACACACACACACACACACACACACACACACACACACACACACTAACAACACTGTGATGAGACTCCTTTTACTATCATTACGGCGTAATGATAGTAAAAGGTGAAGTCAGAGGGAGCCGATCAGTGTTCTCAGCGGTCCCACCGGTGGGCTACTAAGGGACGGCACTGAGCATCAGGGAAAATAAGAGGGGGAGGAAAAGTGGTTGGGGAGGTAGTATCCCATTTCAGCCAAATTGGACTCCCACTATTATCTTTCATATATTTTGAAGCTCCATAATCTTTATCCATCTTTTATCTTTTGATTTTGTTCTTTTAAAGCTGGCTGTGTTTATTAACAAATATGTACAACTCAAGAGCTATGAGTTCTGCATCATTCGTCAAATTAAAAAAAGCTATTTTTTAAGAAAAAAACGTGCTAGTATCCCTCAAGCAAGATATGAATGACCTACAATGTTTATATCTTGACTTTCCCCGGTAACACGTTTTAGAAGGTTATACAATACACGTTATTATCAATAAGTCTAAGAGAGGACCAACTGCTCATAAGTTAGCATCGTATAGCTTTTCATTTCACACATACGGGATAATTACTGGTTCTAAATAAGGACAGCAGACATACAGTAGCCCACCTACAAGATTTCCCTGTAATGCATTCACCCCACATCTATTCTATGTGGGTGCTGTTTCCTAGCTTCTCAAAGTTAGCGGAGAACAAAAGAGGAATATTTAGCACATAAGTGACTTTTTCTTTGTCCCTTCTGGTGTCTGAATAAGATTAGAATTTCATCTTTACAAAACAACACCTCACAACAAAAGAACAGCAGCAAGAAGGACCTCGTTGCTGTGCAATAATTCATAAGTAGGAGTGCAATAACAGCCATGATCGTATGAGTGAGCGCCTTAACACTTGTGATCATTGTTAAAGGTGAGAGAGGACAAAGCTTGACGCGCTGCAGCAGACAATAACGACAGAGACCCGATTACGTGGTCCTGATCAATGGCGGGTCTAACGTCAGCCAACATTCCATGAACAGATGGGAGTTTCCCATTTGCATCGTAATGCTTTTGAAGCGTTCCCTGACCTGATTAGCGCCTTGCGGTTTGCAACCAATTTCTGTTTGTACCAAATTTGAAGACATTCCTTCAAGGCGTTCCTGAGCTAATCAACTGGTGATATGCTTGCCTTCTTCTGTGTGCTTGACGGGTGTCATGAATCAGTATTTACGTGACATCGGTTTATGTAACAGAGAGCTTAAATAAACTCCAAATGGACATGAGAGAGCATGCAGCATGTCCTTGAAAGTCCTACAGTTTACACGGGGCTCCGCATCTGGGCTCGCAGCGAGATGTTAAGCAGACAGCTGTCCCAGACAAGGTTTATAACACACGGTTCTGAAGCCTTTACAATCAATTCAGCTCACAAACAAAACAGGAGTCCGACAGTGTGCCAGCAATGTGTGGCCGTTTTGCATTTTCAGCAGCTCCAGCCCAGTCTCTGTCTCCAGTGGTGAGGAGATCCAGATGCTCCCGGGTCGCACATGACTCTGTCCCATCCGTGTACCCGGAGAAGTGAACGTAAAAAATATGTTAAACAGGATTGATTGGTGAGAGTTTTAAACTATAGCCATTTCAATCCAACGGATTGTTCAAGGCACAGTTGCCATTTAAATCAACCTGCTCAGGTTTCCCAATAGTCAAAACACTGACCTTGGAAGGCCGGCAGCTGCAAGACATAACACATGCAGATAAGACCCTAACAGGCCCATAAATCCGTGTGTGTTAATAAAGAAGGTGAGAGGTTAGCCATGGAGCGCCAAGGCAGCCATAGTAGGAACACTCCTTATGTTTCCCTCATGCGTATACTTCTCTATAAGACAGCAGCTTTGCAAACCCCTTTAGTGCATGTAGAATAGAGCCTCATTTGGTTCAGCTTTCATAGCATTATAGGAAACACGACTCCACATACAATGCCATCATATGCCTGTAATGGAAAGCTCCATCCTACAGGTGCGATGAAGATAAAGAGGGATGCTGCATTTGGTAACTGCAGTGCTCCTTCAATCAGTTCATCATGAGCAAAATGTGCCTCCTATGAAAAACAACCTCTCAAAAGTCTCAGTAGATATAATCAGCCTCAATGTGCAGTCGAACACTTCCATCATTAGGAAAATGAGTAATCTCTCGCCATGTCTCCGCACCGGTGAAAAAGCTTGGCTTATTTAGTGTGAGCCCGCCCTGACAGTTTGACTAACGGGGAGCATTATCTTTAATCAGAACTCTTTGTGTTACTTCCCCTGCCTCCGCCATCTGCTGCGACTCATACATGTCTGTGTGTGGAGGACGCGCTGTGAGCATCTCCTCGTCTCTCTGACTGCTACCAAGGTGGCTTTGGGTGCAAAACACAATCATTACATCGGGAGTAAAGTCTCTGAAACAGCCTCTTCAGGACCACAGTGTAGACATGTATAGATTCAAGGTAAAGGTTGGACCTTATATGTGTCGCACCAATCGACCCGGCACATCACAGAGCCACACCAACCTGTGTGCATCGTTAAGTCAGCCGCTGCTGCATTCAGGGTCTTGTGTGGATGTCAGCTAAATACAGTGGAACATATAACAGGTACCAGGAGCGTATCAGGCACACAGAGTTGTCATATATCTACATGCACACACTATTAATGTATCCATCACTGTAGTGTAGTCATTTGAAATATTATATTGAACTAATTTACAAATGTATTTATTATTAGTTTTGTCATTGTTCAATTAAGTGAAATCAATAATTGGCACACTTAATTGACATCTGTACTTATGTTGATCATTATGTCAATTAGGATTAAAGGCAACTAACTTAATTCTAATCGTGTAAGTGGCACACTGCAATAGCAATCATTGCTTTAGTCGAGGTAAGTGGTCGGATCATTGCAGGGGTATTGTTCAGGAGTAGTTGATTCTTTTTGGTGGCTAGTGAACACATGTCAATGCTAAACAGGATGAAAGACATTAGCGTCCATGCTTTCTGTACTTAACAGTGTAACTAAGTACATGTATCCTCTCTTCATACACCGTTCCCATGCTGTTGTTTGTTTAAATGTCACTGCATACCCAGAATCTCTTTCTGATTCTACATGAATGCAAACATTTGAATGGCTCAAAGAATGATCCAACATTACAAAGGATATTTGTTTGTCATGACTCAACACAATCACATGTATGTGTTTGAGTGATTATTGGAGGCTTGCATTAGACTATATTGAGATCACTTAATGACCAACACTTCAACTGTGGATATGTTTGGGATTTGTACCTCGATGGTGCCTGTCAGTGAATGCAACTATACACACAGATCCGTGATCTGCAACTCTGTCTCTTCTAAACTTAGGTGACATTTGTCTTATTTTGTCTCACTTTGTTCCACTGAAGTCTTTATTTGTACGCTAGCTACATTACACAGACTTTATTCTTATCTGAGTTTCAGTAGTAGGGCATTTCAATTCCTATATCTGGGCAGTAATGACTCATCACTGTCTGGATGTTCAGAGAAAGAAGAGTCTGAGCTGTGTCAATATTAAAAGAAATTAAGCATGTAAAGGAGCTAAGTGATCCAACACATATTCAAATGATGGAGATGCAATTCACTTTCTTTAGCTGGGCTACATTTCAAGCATGTGCTTGCTTGTAGCTGTTTTCCTTCTGACTAATGTTGCAACCTTTACCACAACCTTAGCTGGAGAGCACTTTGCTTACACATTTCCAACTCCTACAGACTGTTGCAACAAGGCAAGTGATTCACCTACTTGTGTTAAAATCATTTTCCACCATGGCTTGTACCAAACAGGCCCAGACAATTAACTCCCAATGCACTTGAAATATGTGTCTTGGGGTATTGAGCAAGGTCAAATAGTATATTTCCTAAGGTGCAAAAACAAGTTATTTGTATCCATGAATAACCTACTTCCCCTATAAGTGGTACCTTAAGGAATCCCCATGTATCACCAAGCAAGACATTATCAGGTTTAATCAAAGTCCTGCTTCACAAAACACTAACAGCATGACCAGAAGAAAATAGTCCCCACTAAAGGTGCCGCAGACCCTTCTAGAAATATCCCTGCCTACTGTATATGCTGTAATAAGGAAATAACATTCTCAAATTTCAGGGGTTATTGCAAACTACGTTATGTAAATGGAATGTGCAAACGTTTGTTTATCTTAATTGTATTTGTAGGTGTATATAAGCTATAAAAACACCAGAGTTTCCTGTTATTTAACATCCACTATCATGCTGCATCTAAACTGAACCTGCTCCTTGCTTAGGGCCATCAGAGAGGCATGGCGTGAGCAACTGTCTCCAGTGTAGAGCAGGACGCTGGTCAAATAGAGCAAGTGTGCTAAGCAAACCACTAAATGAATGCAAAAAAAGGAAAATTAGTTAGCTTTCAACACAGCTAGTATTCATATTTCTGAATATTTCTGGTACCTTTCTCACGTTTATTTCTTTGCATGCTGCTGTGTGGAAGGCCAAAAGGCATGTATACTGACTGACATCACAATTTCAAAGCCCATTCCATCAGTGGGCAAATCCAATGAAAGTTACATGACATAAGCCACTAACATGTACAAGCTGGTAGTGTGATTCCTAAATGATTGCTTGTTTCTTACCTTATCAACCGTGCAGAGACTAGATGTATCTTCATGCAGAAGAAACAGTGCAACAAACTAATGGTACTACACTTAGATTATGTTGCTTGGGTTACAAAAACAGCCGGAATTGGGAGGACATAACATACTGTGTCTATAATCAGTAAGCATGTTATACTGCTGTTAGTCAGGATATTATCAAACGACATGTTGTAGATGCCAACTATTTGTTTAGGGCAGGGGTGTCAAACTCAAGGCCCGGGGGCCAAATCTGGCCCGCGACTTCATTTAATGTGGCCCGCAAGAGCTTTCAAAGAATATAATACGTTTATTATACGGTTACATGTCACTTTACTACATGTAAGTATGTTGCCCATAAACTACATGTCACACAATGCATCTCGTTTTGTGACATGCGCACTGAAGAGACTTGCAATTATTTGCCCTGGACTTCTGCTTTCAAACGTAGTTAGTTATTACCCTATCTGATAATAATCCAATTCAGAGGCTATAATATAATACATTATTTTATATATTTATATATATGTATATTTAGATAGTAACAACCGGCCCTTTGAGTGCAACCATAATGCTAATGTGGCCCGTGATGAAATTGAGTTTGACACCCCTGGTTTAGGGTCTCCCTCATGCAATGCTCTGCTGGGCTGTAATCATGTGTATCAGCAGAGGGTTTCAAACAGGAATGGAATAATCCCAGAAGTTATTTCGGTCGGAGGTTTTCAACCCATGTAGTTGTAGAATGACTCGTTTATTTGATGTGATAGTGAACTTCCTGAGACAAAAAGAACTATCTCTGCTGCTGGTCAAAGAGAAAAATCAATGGGATCTAATTTCCTTCAGAACAGCAGATTTGTAAACTCAGCTGATAAAGTTTGTTAGATGAAAATACATGTATATACTCACAAACCAATTAAGTTTCTTTCCCTGTCATGGGGCCTCTGTCACAACACTTCCTGTAGGTACCATCCAGAGGAAGTCTGGCATCTGCTAGTGCTGCAATAATTAATTTTTGGGCAGAAAACAACACACACGCTAAACCAGAGTTCATGGCAAAGGACAGGATATTTTGACAAAGGTTCAAACAAGGCCACCCTGGGATTTTCACAATGAATGTGAAAGAATGGATGTCAAAAGGTGGAGTAAAGCATAATTGTGACAAACAACTTTGACTTGTATGCATTCATTTGTTATGAATGTCACCGCTGTTGATCTTCAGAAAACTTATTAGCAACACATTTGATAAGAGATCATAATTAAGCTCAATAAAAACTTTAATACATTCTCTGTTCCCTGCCTCTTAAACATGGAACATGATTAAATGTTTATAAGAGATCTTTAATGTTTTTAAAAAACAGTCAACAGATTAACCAACAATGAAAATGATCGATGGCTTCAGCTTTATGACCATCACAAGGAATCTGTTAGCCGTACATATCCAACAATGATACACTAATCTGACTTTGATATCGCAGTCACATAGTGCCACCCCAGTTGTGTAGTTTGTGGGCAAAGGCCCTGTCGAGGTCCCACAGATAAAGTGGAACAAGGAAAATGTCTTTGTGAGCGCTGGGTGTCTGTCAGAGCAGGAACTTGGAGGCGTTCTCCGTTGACCTCAGAGGGCAAGGACTTCCCAAAGCCCCTCTGCAAAGCAAAACAACAGCAGACCCGGCAGCTGACAGTGGGACACACCATGTCCGCCTTAAAAACTCACTGCCTCCCCCCCACCTCTCTTCCTCTGTACCATCCGCAAGGGCAAGGTGGTAAAGCCCGTAGACACTGGCAGATCCAGAGAGCTGTAGCTGCAGCTATCACCTTGCCGATATGATCCGTGTGGAATGTGGCAATGCTTTACTGTATGTGAACAGACACGTTTTGTGATGTCAGATACAACAACGGCAAATGGGAGGGTCTAGCCACTGATCCTGACCTGAGAACAGGAATTAATTTGTTTACAGAATGACACGCAGCATGTTGAGCAGGCAAATTACTATTCATACGTGCTTGATATTGTGCATATGTCGTCATTGGATGTTAGGTAAGGTTAAATGTGAGCATTCATTTGTTTATAACAGATCAAGTATTTTTGATCAAGCAGCGACTACAAATAAAATAGTTTGTAGGAGACATTTTGAAGCATATGATCTGAATGCTGAGTGATGTGTAAAATAACCACGACAAAACTGTGTAAGAGGCATTAGGTAAGTGCTGGATTAGTCAGTTGTTTTCATGTTCCTTTTGCTTATTCTGGACATTGTTCAACAAAAGCAACCAGGCCACTCCCACCTGCCCATAAAACACGGCCCACCTCTGAAGCCTCCATCAGCCCCTGAGACGAGATACACTTCAACCAAGTGAATCATTTAGCAGCACTGGGACATTAGAGCGCGACTGTTTTCCTTGTGAAGATGCAGCGTGTGTGAAAGGGGCTACACACGTCTGCTATGCCGTGTCACATGTTTAGGGGGGGGGCATGAAGAGTTTACACTCGTCTAGTGATGTTTGTCCAGCAAAGAGCTGATGTAGAAAGAGTGAGTCACTGCTGAGAGTTAATGGCTTTGGTAAATAAATTAGCAAACATTTAACCAAGACTAGCCATACTTGTTACTAAGCATAGCATGTTTTCTCATGTCTTCATCCACAGAGGCATTGAGGCTTCAACTGCCATAAGTTTTCTCGCTGATTTTGCATATCATTTACATGCCTGACCTGTGGTGGTAGGACCAGTTTTGACTCTCTTCTAACCAGGCATGTGCCACATTTGTTAGAGACCAATGAGCAATTATTTCAACAACAACTACTGATTAACAAACACAGGCCTCATCTGGCTTAGGGAGGACTTTTTTGGTAATAAAAAAAAAAAAGTGGTGGAATATTGACAGGGAAGAACTTGTTAAGGATTAAAACACACACAATTGTAGCAAATAATCTCCCAAAAGAGGCCCAATAGTGAACTTGAGCGTTTAACATTGGAGCTCTGAAACAATACATTCCTTACACCTCCTCAGCTCATTCCAATATAATGACCAATCAAACTTGCTACCAAGTACTCTGATAAACACACCTTCAGGCTGGAATGTCTGCGGGTATGTGAAAGTAGTATCTGAAAATATCCCTCTGCAATAGGACGTCAACTCTATCAGATGACAGCAATACTGGTGACGAGTAAATGGCCCCGATTGTCCATAGCCTGACTTAAGTGGAAGGAATTTCAGATGGACAGATTATCGCATTCACAAGTCTGCCTGTTCTGTACACTCCATCTCATGACACTGTTTCTGGCTCAAACTGTGTTTTGTGTGTATGCAGTTGTTTATAGGTTATCGCTCAGGGTGAGAAGGGGCTGAGAGCCTGCTCTCTTGCCTGAGGAAGGCCATTATTTAGCACCAATATGCCTTGTGAGCATTTTCTCTCGTTGTTTATACAGTACTGTTATGAACCAAGCAAGTTTTTTCCTCTGTACCACTGCAGCTGCCGTTCCATACGGACCACGGTGGCCTCTGTGTAAACATTAGCCAGCTTTAAGTGGAAGACAATGAGGAAATGACAGGACAATGGGGGGGCTACATTTGAAGACATCCAAGGATGGATTTCCAGATGAAACGGAGAGATGACATCATGGCAAAATCAGCTAGTAGGAACATGGAGAGAGAGGCCTGGTAATGCAACACCATACATAAACAGTGGACAGCTGTATTTATAGGAGATTGTCTCATGGTTCTATCTGCCTGCATACATCCTATTATCTGATTTGTAGCATTTCCCTGCCAGCACCCAGCAAGAGATGAGCAGCTTTGGCTTATGAAGCCTTATCAAGACACTCCAGAGCTGTGCAGTTATTACTATTGCTGTGACATTAGATGAAAACTGCACCTCCATGCTTGATTAGACATTACCTCATAATGATCAGACCAAGCCAAATGACAGTTTGTGTGTGTATATGTGTGTCTGATTTAGTCAAAATTATAGACAGCTGCCGGGTATTACACAGGCTTACTACCATGTTGTCACTGGACCTCACAGCGGGGGCTATGTAAAACCTGGCAACTGCATTTTCATGATAACACACATTTCTAAATGATATTGGATTGAGGCTGTAGGCCTATTTCAGAAACCAGGATAACATGTTTTTCTCCCATGGGTTATAAAAGAGAGGAGAGGTCCAGATGGTAGTGGGGTGCACCTGCTCCAACTGGGCTCTAAATATTGGAGTTTGACACCACTTGACTCTGATGCAGATATGAACAAAGCAGCAATTTGACTGAGAGGAAACTCGCACACTGCTGTTTCAGCTAAACTCATAAACATAGCAAAACTAAGTGAAAGTGAAGATCACTCACATATCTCCTCAGCTTTTTCTCCGGAGGTGACTTCCTCAGCCAGCCTTGGAAGATGATTTCACCGCCGCTCATATTTGCCAGGGTGTGCTGTCTCTTATTGCTCTACAACTGCCGTCTGTCACTAGAACATGACGGCTCCTGATCGCTTGTCTGTTCAAAGTGCTGTCGGCGTTTGGCTCTCAGTGCTGGTGCAGTCCGCTCCCTCCATTTGATACAAATCAAAGTTATGCTGTTCGGGATGTTGCCAGTCGCTCCTGGTGGAACCGTGCGCAACGACCGCCCCGCAAAGCCACACTTGGGGAGGAAAGATAGAAAGGCGCAACTCGACTCTTGGGGATTTACGCACGGCCAGCTGACGAGGAGCCGCGGGGAAACTCAACTGATGCAGGGTGAGGAAGTATCGTAGAGTGTCTGCAGTTTGTTTTCCCAACTCATACCACGCCCACCGAGCCGAGAGAGGGATGGGCTGCGCTGGGATGAACAGGATGGAAGCACGGCCGGCCACAAAGTAGCTCCAAGATCCCAAAAGGAGTGTAAATAATTGAGGAACCGATCGATTTATGATATACCATCTTTAAGGTTGATAAACAACAAATGTTTGTTTTATTTCGAATACGGAAACGAATCTGATTGCACATTATTGCATCAAAAGTGTTTTGAATGCCTAACCAAATAGTTAAGTATCAGTAACAGCTAACCTATT